>NC_053393.1:291711933-292043752 GCF_905171765.1 Bufo bufo
CAGGCGCGCGCGTTCACAGGATCCGAAGGTGAGCGAGTGGATCTACAGCCTGCCAGCGGCGATCGTTCGCTGGCAGGCTGTAGATGCGATTTTATTAACCCCTAACAGGTATATTAGACACTGTTTTGATAACAGCGTCTAATATACCTGCTACCTGGTCCTCTGGTGGTCCCTTTTGCTTGGATCGACCACCAGAGCACACAGGCAGCTCAGTAATAAGTAGCACCAAACACCACTACACTAAACCCCCCCGTCACTTTTTAACCCCTTATTAACCCCTGATCACCCCATATAGACTCCCTGATCACCCCCCTGTCATTGATCACCCCCCTGTTATTGATCAACCCCTGTAAGGCTCCATTCAGACGTCCGTATGTTTTTTTTACGGATCCACGGATACATGGATCGGATCCGCAAAACACATACAGACGTCTGAATGGAGCCTTACAGGGGGGTGATCACCCCATATAGACTTCCTGATCACCCCCTTGTCATTGATTACCCCCTTGTAAGGCTGGCTCCATTCAGAGGTCCGTAAAACAAAAGAGAAGCAGAGTGGATATATGAGATGGGCACCCTCCTACCACACGGCCTCAACATAGAATGGGATATTAAGGCAGCTTGCATGTCATAATTGCAGGCTGCACAGTTTGTGTAAACTCTGTCATTTTTTAATTTTTTTGTATTGCCCATGCGAAGCGCATGTGGATAATGTTTGCAATTTGTTTTTTATCTGATATTGTGTATGATTTTTGTATTATGGATGTTTTTAGTGTTGTTTGGATTTAATGCATATTTAACACTGAGTCTGAGGGAATTCAGTTCCTCAACCCCTGACGAAGCCTAAGGCGAAACCCGGGTCGGGTGTGATTTTATGAAATGTCTTTTATCACATGGACTTTGTAAGTATAATAAATTGGATACTTACTTTTATCACTTGGGTATTGCGCTATGTGTCTCTTTGTCTTGTGAAGGAATTGGTGCCGTATATTGAAGTTTACGGTTGGTATCAAGACGCTGCAGGAGACGTCCATAGGAGTGGATTTATAACAGCTGCCTGCTGGAGCATGTGTTGAAGTCTGCATTGTGTCTATTACTGCTGGTATCAGCGCGGTCTCTGCAACTACTTGTGGATTTGACTGTTTTAAGGAGACTGAACCTACTCCTGGATAAGGGTTCCGCTGCTTATTTGTGACTGTGCATCTAGCCTCCCCTTTTTTTTCTACCCCATATAGACTCCCTGATCACCCCCCTGTCATTGATCACCCCCTTGTAAGGCTGGCTCCATTCAGAGGTCCGTATGTGTTTTGCGGATCCATGGATCGTATCCGCAAAACACATACGGACGTCTGAATAGAGCCTTACAGGGGGATGATCAATGACAGGGGGGTGATCACCCCATATAGACTCCCTGATCTCCCCCCTGTCATTGATCACCCCCCTGTCATTGATCACCCCCCTGAAAGGCTGCATTCAGACGTCCATTTGTTTTTTACGGATCCACGGATAAATGGATCGGATCCGCGAAACACATACGGACGTCTGAATGGAGCCTTACAGGGGGGTGATTAATGACAGGGGGGTGATTACCCCATATAGACTCCCTGATCACCTCCCTGTCATCCACGGATACATGGATCGGATCCGCAAAACACATACGGACGTCTGAATGGAGCCTTACAGGGGGGTGATTAATGACAGGGCGGTGATCACCCCATATAGACTCCCTGATCACCTCCCTGTCATTGATCACCCCCCTGTCATTGATCACCCCCCTGTAAGGCTTCATTCAGACATCCGTATGTGCTTTGCGGATCCGTGGATCCGCAAAACACGGACACCGCGGATCCGCAGAACACATACGGACGTCTGAATGGAGCCTTACAGGGGGGTGATCAATGACAGGGGGGGGATCACCCCATATACACTCCCTGATCACCCCCCTGACATTGATTACCCCCCTGTAAGGCTCCATTCAGACATTTTTTTGGCCCAAGTTAGCGGAAATTGTTTTTTTTTCTTTCTTACAAAGTCTCATATTCCACTAACTTTTGTCAAAAAATAAAATCTCACATGAACTCACCATACCCTTCACGGAATCCAAATGCGTAAATTTTTTTAGACATTTATATTCCAGACTTCTTCTCACACTTTAGGGCCCCTAAAAGGCCAGGGCAGTATAAATACCTCACATGTGACCCCATATTGGAAAGAAGACACCCCAAGGTATTCCTTGAGGGGCATATTGAGTCCATGAAAGATTGACATTTTTTTCCCAAGTTAGCGGAAAGGGAGACTTTGTGAGAAAAAAAATAAAAAATTCCGCTAACTTGTGCCAAAAAAGAAAAATTTCTATGAACTCGCCATAACCCTCATTGAATACCTTGGGGTGTCTTCTTTCCAAAATGTGGTCACATGTGGGGTATTTATACTGCCTTGGCATTTATGGGGCCCTAAAGCGTGAGAAGAAGTCTGGGATCCAAATGTCTAAAAATGCCCTCATAAAAGGAATTTGGGCCCCTTTGCGCATCTAGGCTGCAAAAAAGTGTCACACATGTGGTATCTCCGTACTCAGGAGAAGTTGGGCAATGTGTTTTGGGGTGTCATTTTACATATACCCATGCAGGGTGAGATAAATATCTTGGTCAAATACCAACTTTGTATAAAAAAATTGAAAAAGTTGTCTTTTGCCGAGATATTTCTCTCACACAGCATGGGTATATGTAAAATGACACCCCAAAACACATTGCCCAACTTCTCCTGAGTACGGCGATACCAGATGTGTGACACTTTTCTGCAGCCTAGGTGGGCAAAGGGGCCCACATTCCAAAGAGCACCTTTAGGATTTCACAGGTCATTTTTTACACATTTTGATTTCAAACTACTTCCCACACATTAGGGCCCCTAAATTGCCAGGGAAGTATAACTACCCCACAAGTGACCCCATTTTGGAAAGAAGACACCCCAAGGTATTCCGTGAGGGGCATGGCGAGTTCCTAGAATTTTTTATTTTTGGTCACAAATTAGCGGAATATGATGATTTTTTTTTTTCTTACAAAGTCTCATATTCCACTAACTTGTGACAAAAAATAAAAACTTCCATGAACTCACTATGCCCATCACGAAATACCTTGGGGTGTCTTCTTTCCAAAATGGGGTCACTTGTGGGGTAGTTACACTGCCCTGGCAATTTAGGGGCCCTAATGTGTGGGAAGTAGTTTAAAATCAAAATGTGTAAAAAATGACCTGTGAAATCCGAAGGGTGCTCTTTGGAATGTGGGCCAATTTGCCCACCTAGTCTGCAAAAAAGTGTCACACATCTGGTATCGCCGTACTCAGGAGAAGTTGGGCAATGTGTTTTGGGGTGTCATTTTACATATACCTATGCTGGGTGAGATAAATATCTTGGCAAAAGACAACTTTTCCCATTTTTTTATTCAAAGTTGGCATTTGACCGAGATATTTCTCTCACCCCATAAGTGACCCCATTTTGGAAAGAAGACACCCCAAGGTATTTCGCGATGGGCATAGTGAGTTCATGGAATTTTTTATTTTTTGTCACAAGTTAGTGGAATATGAGACTTTATAAGGAAAAAAAATAAAATAAAAAATCATCATTTTCCGCTAACTTGTGACAAAAAATAAAAAGTTCTATGAACTCACTATGCCCATCAGCGAATACCTTAGGGTGTCTACTTTCCGAAATGGGGTCATTTGTGGGGTTTTTCTACTGTCTGGGCATTGTAGAACCTCAGGAAACATGACAGGTGCTCAGAAAGTCAGACCTGCTTCAAAAAGCGGAAATTCACATTTTTGTACCATAGTTTGTAAACGCTATAGCTTTTACCCAAACAATTTTTTTTTTTACCCAAACATTTTTTTTTTCATCAAAGACATGTAGAACAGTAAATTTAGAGAAAAATTTATATATGGATGTCGTTTTTTTGGAAAAATTTTACAACTGAAAGTGAAAAATGTAATTTTTTTGCAAAAAAATCAGTAAATTTCGATTAATAACAAAAAAAAGTAAAAATGTCAGCAGCAATAAAATACCACCAAATGAAAGCTCTATTAGTGAGAAGAAAAGGAGGTAAAATTCATTTGAGTGGTATGTTGCATGACCGAGCAATAAACCGTAAAAGTAGTGTAGTGCAGAAGTGTAAAAAGTGGCCTGGTCATTAAGGGTATTTAAGCTAGGGGAGCTGAGGTGGTTAAATTGCACACTCACTAATCCAGATGTTGTAGACTGCCAAAAAAGTGTTTTTTTGGTAACAGAATATGAAAGCTGTATATATTAAACTTGAATTTAAAACTTGCAGATCAGGAAAATACAGTTTTGTGGCAAAAAAAGTGTGTTTTTAAAAGCCCAGAAAATGATGGGTGTATTTCTAGCTTAAATTGCACACTGACTAATCCAGATGATGTAGATTGCCAAAAAAGTCTTTTTTTGGTAACAGAATATGAAAGCTGTATATATTAAACTTGAATTTAACACTTGCAGATCAGGAAAATACAGTTTTTTGGCCAAAAAAGTGTGTTTTTAACACCCCAGAAAATGATGGGTGTATTTCTAGCTTAAGTTGCACACTGACTAATCCAGATGTTGTAGATTGCCCAAAAAGTCTTTTTTTGGAAGCAGAATATGAAAGATGTTTATATGAAACTTAAATTTAACACTTGCAGATCAGGAAAATACAGTTTTTTGGCCAAAAAAGTGTGTTTTTAACACCCCAGAAAATGATGGGTGTATTTCTAGCTTAAATTGCACACTGACTAATCCAGATGTTGTAGATTGCCAAAAAAGTGTTTTTTTGGGTAACAGAATAAGAAACCTGTGTATATTAAACTTGAATTTAAAACTTGCAGATCAGGAAAATACAGTTTTGTGGCAAAAAAAGTGTGTTTTTAAAAGCCCAGAAAATGATGGGTGTATTTCTAGCTTAAATTGCACACTGACTAATCCAGATGATGTAGATTGCCCAAAAAGTCTTTTTTTGGAAGCAGAATATGAAAGATGTTTATATGAAACTTAAATTTAACACTTGCAGATCAGGAAAATACAGTTGTGTGGCAAAAAAAGTGTGTTTCTAAAAGCTCAGAAGCATCCTGTCTTCTATGGACATTGCAACCTTGTTGTCTTCTCTTGTCCTGTGTAAAACTGTGCACCTTAAGTGATCTTGATCACCATCACAGGTGTGGTCTTCACAGGAGGTATCTGTGAAAAGACAAGGCACAGGAGCTCTGAGTGGCAATTCTTTTAAGAAATTGCTCTGACATGGCTGGAATAGGGAAGGACGTCTATTTTCAAATGTGTTGGTGAGCATACTGTTGACTGAGGTCGGCTTGTGTGCTCCTCCTAGACAGACTTCTCCTATGATGACCCATCCTAGGTCAAGTCTCTGGGCGTATGGAGCGTTCTGGGGACCATTAATCTGTCCTCTAGCCTTATGAACTGGTAGTATGTCTCTTCCAAGGAGTAAGACTATCGGGGACTCTGGGTCCAGTTCAGGTATCAGGTGAGCTATACGCTTCAGATGGAGGTGGTATGCTGCTACCTCTGATGCAGGTATCTCAAACGGTTGTCAGGAATGTGATTGCACTCCAATATGGTTGGCAGTGACAAGCAGGTCTGACCATCTATAGACTCCACCTTGTAACCAGTTGCTTTCCTCCCCACCATCTCTACGGTAACTGCACATGTCCTTAAGTAGAAGGGAGAACTGGGCCCTATGATGTTGAAGGTGTCGAAGAAGGTGGATTTAGCTAAAGACCGATTGCCTTAATCATTCAAGACTGCATATACCTTGATCGCCTTACCCCAGTGACCGGCTGGGTAAACTCTGACAAGGCAGATTTTTGAGCAGGATTTCCCTCCCGGGAGTCCTTTACAGATCTCTGTACAGTGAGAAGTGACTACAGTGGTGTCTCTGTCAGTGTCTATCTGCTTCCCATCATGCTCCTCTGCTTGGGGTGATACCTGAGAGTGTGGTCCATGTTGCCATGTTGTGTTTTGTGCTACCGCATTCTGTGCATGTCACACTGATCTAACAGTTCCTGGCGAAGTGCGATGTTGTACTGCAGCACCTGAAGCAGATGTTGTTTTCTTTCAGGAACTCTATGCGGTCTTCTAAAGACTTTTCCCTGAAGGCTCTGCATTTTACTAGAGGATGTGGTTTCTTGTGCAGGGGGCATTTTTTGGTAAGATCTTTAAGTTTGTTCTCTTCTTGAGACGACTTAAACCTGTAAGAAGAACCTGTGCAGGCAATGTTAGTTTTGTGGACTGCCACTGGTGTTTTATGAAGTTTGACACCATGGGTAGTGGAACATGAAAATGTAAAATCAAAACTGGGATCATTTCTGATTCTTGCCTGTTGAGTAACAAAGTCTACAAACACCACAAAGGGGGGAAATGGTACATTATGAACCTATTTATAATGAAAACCATGCGCGATCCACTTCTCCTGTAGGTTATAAGGGAGTTAATGGACAATCGGGTTGACACCTCTGAAGGTGTCTAGGAATGATAGTCCTGGCAGATCTCCTTCTGCCTGAGCAACCTGTATCTCTATTAACAAGTAGAGATGTCGCGAACATAAAATTTTCCGTTCACGAACGGCGAACACGAATTTCCGCAAAGGTTCGCGAACAGGCGAACCGCCATAGACTTCAATAGGCAGGCGAATTTTAAAACCCACAGGGACTCTTTCTGCCAACAATAGTGATGGAAAAGTTGTTTCAAGGGGACTAACACCTGGACTGTGGCATGCCGGAGGGGGATCCATGGCAAAACTCCCACGGAAAATTACGTAGTTGACGCAGATTCGGGTTTTAATCCATAAAGGGCATAAATCACCTAACATTCCTAAATTGTTTGGAATAACGTGCTTTAATACATCAAGTATGATGTTGTATCGATCAGGTAGTGTAAGGGTTATGCCCACTTCACAGTGACAGATCAAACTCTGACAGACCAAACACCACATTTAACGCACCGCAAACAACCGCAAACAGTCCATTTGCAAAACCGCAAACTCCCCATTTGCACAAGGTTGGATGCCAAGCTAGCCATGTCCCGTTCCTTGTCCTCACTGACGTCATTGAAGGTCTCTTCCTCCACCCAGCCACGTACAACACCAAGGGTCCCCGAAAGGTGACAACAAGCCCCCTGGGATGCCTGCTGTGGTTGGTCTTCCACCTCCTCAAAGCCACCTTCCTCTTCTGACTCCTCTTCTTCAGACTCCTCTCTCTGCGTTGCCGCAGGTCCAGCAATCGATGACGACAAGGCTGCTTCTGGTGGTGATGGTAAGCACAACTCTTTCTCTTCATGCTCATCTACGGCCTGATACAGCACTCTTCGCAGGGCACGCTCCAGAAAAAACGCATATGGGATGAGGTCGATGATGTTGCCTTGGGTTTGACTGACCAGGTTTGTCACCTCCGCAAAAGGACACATGAGCCTACAGTCATTGTGCATGAGCATTCAGTAACGCGGACAAAAAATACCCAGCTCCACAGAAGCTGTCCTCTTTTTTTTAAATAAAAAAAATCTGTTCTTACCAGTTTAATCTCTGTTTTGTCCCCTATCAGGGGCCGGTGTGGTGTATGGAATAGATTTTAGGAACCGGGAGATGGAAAAAGATGCTTGGTCGGTCCTCTTACTTTCAATATGGGGCACTGCTGATGTGCGCCGTGCAATGTACTGTGCTACCCGATATAAGTAGTATGTTAAGTAGTACTATCCCTATCAGTTTAATCCCTGTTACGTCCCCTATCAGGGGCCGATGTATGGAATAGATTTTAGGAACCGGGAGATGGAAAAAGATGCTTGGTCGGTCCTCTTACTTCCAATTTGGGGCACTGCGTGTGCGCCGTGCAAATTAACGGTGCTACCAGATATGAGTGGTATGTTAAGTAGTGCTATTCCTATCAGTTTAATCCCTGTTACGTCCCGTTTCAAGGGCCGGTGTATGGAATAGATTTTAGGAACCGGGAGATGGAAAAAGATGCTTGGTCGGTCCTCTTACTTCCAATTTGGGGCACTGCTCGTGCGCCGTGCAATTTACTGTGCTACCAGATATGAGTGGTATGTTAAGTAGTACTATTCCTATCAGTTTAATCCCTGTTACGTCCCGTTTCAAGGGCCGGTGTATGGAATAGATTTTAGGAACCGGGAGATGGAAAAAGATGCTTGGTCGGTCTTCTTACTTCCAATTTGGGGCACTGCACGTGCGCCGTGCAATTTACTGTGCTACCAGATATGAGTGGTATGTTAAGTAGTACTATTCCTATCAGTTTAATCCCTGATATGTCCCCTATCAGGGGACGTGTATGGAATAGATTTTAGGAACCGGGAGATGGAAAAATTTGCTTGGTTGGTCCTCTTACTTCCAATTTGGGGCACTGCGTGTGCGCCGTGCAATGTACTATGCAATCCCAATATGAGTGGTATGTTAAGTAGTACTATTCCTATCAGTTTAATCCCTGTTACGTCCCCTATCAGGGGACGTGTATGGAATAGAGTTTAGACAACTGCAAAGAGTTGTCAATAGTTGACACACTCATGACATAAATTTTATTCCTCTATGCGTCAATCTTGGTGTAGTGATGACTGTGCTCGTGCGCACGTTTGGGAGATTGCAGACGATGGCGGTTTTTCAAAGCCTATGGTCATGCTGAGGTAGTTCAGTGACAGTTAAGTGACCCAGAAAACAATGATTCTGCAGTGTGGGACCATTGTTGGCCTAGTAGGCTTTAATGATCACCTTAGATGATCACAAAGAAAATTAATGTTTTTTCTATGCAAAATTATCCAGCCGATCGCTTTTGGTCTGTTCACAATGAAGCAACGACCTTATCTCATCTGGGCTGTGCCAACATTGTCATTGCCAACACACTCATAGAGGTGATCGCTTTATTGTGATACGCAAGCCCCTTCACCACAACAAGGTAACGATCACAGAGGGGAATTGACACATGTATGTGCCTTTTTTGTTTGTTTTGTTTTTGCAGCCACAGTGCAGCACCAGAGGCCAGAAAAATTAGGCATGTACGCATGCCTGAAAAATTAGGTATTGTTGCAGCCGGAAAAATTATGTTTTCCAGGCAGAAAGTGCACTGAAACATTGCGGCTTGAACCCTAGTTGGTGGCGGAGAAGTCACGCAAGTCATCCGGCATGCAGAGATTAAATACAGCAGCGTGTGGACCATTTTTAGCCCAAGGCATCTCATCAGGCCTTTTTTAGTCAAATGCATCCCCCACTGTCAGTCCCTTCGGGATCCATGCCTCATTCATCTTAATAAAGGTGAGGTAATCTAGACTTTTTTGACCTAGGCGACTTCTCTTCTCAGTGACAATATCTCCTGCTGCGCTGAAGGTCCTTTCTGACAGGACACTTGAAGCGGGGCAGGCCAGAAGTTCTATCGCAAATTGGGATAGCTCAGGCCACAGGTCAAGCCTGCACACCCAGTAGTCAAGGGGTTCATCGCTCCTTAGAGTGTCGATATCTGCAGTTAAGGCGAGGTAGTCTGCTACCTGTCGGTCGAGTCGTTCTCTGAGGGTGGGCCCCGAAGGGCTGTGGCTATGCGTAGTACTTAAAAAGCTCTGCATGTCCTCAATCAACAACACGTCTGTAAAGAGTCCTGTCCTTGCCGGCGTGGTCGTGGTAGGAGGAGGATTACTTTCACCTCTTTCCCTGTTAGATTCCCGTTGTGCTGTGACATCACCCTTATACGCTGTGAAAAGCATACTTTTTAACTTGTTTTGGAACTGCTGCATCCTTTCCGACTTCCGGTAATTCGGTAACATTTCAGGCACTTTCTGCTTATACCGGGGGTCTAGTAGCGTGGCCACCCAGTACAGGTCATTCTCCTTCAGCCTTTTTATACGAGGGTCCCTCAACAGGCATGACAGCATGAAAGACCCCATTTGCACAAGGTTGGATGCCGAGCTACTCATGTCCCGTTTCTCGACCTCACTGATCTCATTGAAGGTCTGTTCTTCCCCCCAGCCACGTACAACACCACGGGTACCAGATAGGTTACAACGAGCACCCTGGGATGCCTGCTGTGGTTGGTCTTCCTCCTCCTCAAAGCAACATTTCTCCTCTGACTCCTCTTCCAGCATTGCCGCAGGTCAAGCAAGCGATGCTGATAAGGCTGTTTCTGGTGGTGATGGTGAGCACAACTCTTCCTCTTCACGCTCATCTCTGGCCTGATCCAGCACTCTTCGCAGGGCACGCTCCAGGGATGATGTCGCTGATGGTGCCTTTGGTGCGACTGACTAGGTTTGTCACCTCCTCAAAAGGACGCATGAGCCTACAGGCATTGCGTATGAGCGGGAACTGCTGAAGGTGAGAGGCGGAGTGGCGGATGGTTGAGAGGGGGCATGGAGAACAGCAGTGGTTGACGTGGCTGAAGATGCTGGACCAGGAGGAGGATGGTGGCTTTGAGTTTGTGTACTGCTTGTACTCATCATGTGTTGATCCCATAGGCGTTTGTGATGTGAGATCATGTGCCTTCGCAAAGCAGTTGTACCTAGGTGGGTGTTGGACTTCCCACGACTCAGTTTCTTTTGGCACAGGTTGCAAATGGCATCGCTGTTATCAGAGGCAGACACACAAAAAATGCCACACTGCTGAGCTTTGCAATGACGGCATTCTGGTGGTGGCAACAGCATGCGTTGATTGGCGTGCTGTCTGGCTGACCCCGGGTGCCGATGCATGCTGTCTGACTGAGCCACTAGCTCCTTGCGACGACCTCCCCCGGCTTCCAACTCGTCTCCTCCTCCTCTCTGTCTCCCCATCTAAAATTTCCCCCTGTTCTTCTTCTCTTCGAGCGGGCACCCACGTGACCTCCACGGACACATCGTCATCATCAACCGCTTCACTTGTATCTGACAACTCAGCAAAGGAAGCAGCAGCGGGTACAACATCATCATCATCACACCGTACGTCCATGTGTGTAATGCTGCCTGACTGAGACATATCCCTGTTATCTACATCCTCTGGCAATAATGGTTGCGCATCACTCATTTCTTCCAACTGATGTGTAAATAACTCCTCTGACAGATCAAGTGAAGCAGCTGTGGTGCTAGTGTTGGTGGTGGCGGCAGGCGGGCGAGTGGTAACTTGAGAGGTGCCCGAAGCTGAGCTCGAGGAGGATGGTGCGTCAAGGTTCCGAGCGGAAGCTGTAGAAGATTGGGTGTCCTGTGTAAGCCAGTCAACTATGTCCTCAGAACTTTTCGAGTTCAGGGTACGTGGCCTCTGAACACTGGGCATTATTCTAGGGCCAAAGGAAATCACAGCACCACGACCACGATGGCCCCTGCGGGGTGGCCTGCCTCTGCCTGTCATTTTTTTTCCCGATTAGTTGTACTATGCATGCAAGCTACTGTGACACCAGATATGAGTGGTGGCACTTGGCACTGGCAGTAGTGGGCACAGTACACCCTGTAGGCCTGACACACACGCTTGCAGGCAACTGCAATTAGATTACAGTGAAAAAAATTATATATTTTTTTAAATGCAAGCTGCTGTGACACCAGATATGAGTGGTGGCACTGGGCACTGGTAGTAGTGGGCACAGTACACACTGTAGGCCTGACACACACACTTGCAGGAAACTGCAATTAGATTACAGTGAATAAATTGTTTTTATATTTTAAATGCAAGCTACTGTGACACCAGATATGAGTGGTGGCACTGGGCACTGGCAGTAGTGGGCACAGTACACGCTGTAGGCCTGACACACACGCTTGCAGGCAACTGCCATTAGATTACAGTTCAAAAAATGTATTTTATTTTTTTAAATGCAAGCTACTGTGACACCAGATATGAGTGGTGGCACTGGGCACTGGCAGTAGTGGGCACAGTACACGCTGTAGGCCTGACACACACGCTTGCAGGCAACTGCAATTAGATTACAGTGAAAAAAAAAATATTTTTTTTTAAATGCAAGCTACTGTGACACCAGATATGAGTGGTGGCACTGGGCACTGGCAGTAGTTGGCACAGTACACACTGTAGGCCTGACACACACGCTGGCAGGCAACTGCAATTAGATTACAGAGAAAAAAAAAAGCAGACTGATGTACTAGCCCTAAAAAGGGCTTTTTGGGGTGCTGTCAGGACGCTGTCCTTACAGCAGATCAGATGAGTCTTTGAGGACTGTAGTGGACACTGAATACACTGGCCTAACTATCGATTTCCCTATTAAATCAGCAGCAGCTGCACTGTCCCTCCTCTCACTAACACTGCAGCTTCCAAATGAATCTAAGATGGATGCTGTCCTTGCTTTTTGATAGGAGGTGGGAGGGTCTGGGAGGGAGGGTATGCTGCTAATTGGCTGGAATGTGTCTGCTGACTGTGAGGTACAGGGTCAAAGTTTGCTCAATGATGACGTATAGGGGGCGGACCGAACATCGCATATGTTCGCCCGCCACAGCGAACGCGAACAAGCGATGTTCGCCGGGAACTGTTCGCCGGCGAATAGTTCAGGACATCTCTATTAACAAGTCGCTGAGTTCCCTGAGCTTCTGGTGACCCCTATTCACTATTCTGGGAAAATTATCAATTCTTTTAAATAAAGCATTTTCTATAGCTTCTATTGACCCATAACACTCATCAAATCTTTCCCACATTATCTTTAGGCCTTTACCAGGATAGTTTATGTTAATGTATCTGATTCTTTTGGCATGTTCAGCATATTCGCAGATTCAGCAGAACTCCTCACTATAGGAAAGATCTAAGTCTATTATGACGTTTTGGAAGGAGGCTCGCCATGCCCTGTAGTTCTCAGGGTGAACAATGAACTTTATAAGTCCTTTGGTAACCAGCTCTCGTTTGGCGAAGTCCATGGCGGCCTGGTTAGCACCAATACTACCTGGTGTGTTGTTGTAATGTTGCATGTGTGGTGTATCACCATAACTTTTAGGAGTTTCTGGCTTAGGGTCGTCTGTATAATACCGTTCTGACGCAAAGGGTGTCCCATTTAAGTCAAAGCAAAGGTTGTAGCTTTCGTTCTGTAGGGCGGTAGTTCTGGTCAACATTGTGTTGTCACATACTGTTCTGCTTGAGGTACTGAGGTTCAAGGTAGGATCTTTGGCACTCTGTATAAGCTATCTGATATACTGGATCACAGTTGTCATCTGTCTTGGGATGCTGATGGACATATTCTGAGACGCGCTGTGCTGGATCTTGTTGATCTAGGTCTGGACCAAGTACTGGCCCAGGGTACTCCTTGGCTTCTAGGTACTCTGCTATGGCTATTTCGGCTGCTGCTTTTTTCTATGTGGCAAGTTTTTCCAGTGACTCTTGCAGGAGTACTCTCGCCTTTTCCATTGACACTTGCAGTGACACTTGATATGCTTGCTTTAACTTTAGTTGCATCTCTTGTGCAGCAAAGGAAGATCTTACTTTTGCAGCTTCAGCTTCCGTATGGGCGAGAGCAGCCTTTTCTCTTATTGAGGACTTGCTAGAGCAGCTTGCTCGTGATCTGGTCCTGTATGATGATGCCTGGCTAGCGGACATTGTGTGCCTTTTGCTGGCTGCTTAATGTCTTTCAGCATGGTCTGGATAGTGTTGCACTTTCTGGGGTCTGCACTCTCACTTCTTGTGACTGTATGGCAGCTGCTGCAATCTTATACGCAGGACCGCCAGGGCCGTCTTTACCGCAGGGCAAAAGGGGCAGCTGCCCCGGGCCCAGTTGCTCCTGGGGGGCCCAAGCAGCATTTTACTTGGATTTTACTTGGGCCCCCTATATTTTGTTGCCGCCGCCGGCCCTGTAACATAACAAAGTCATGGTCCGGACTATAGAAAGAGAGAGTGAGGAGGGGGCGGGGCCCGGGGCCGCTCTGCGCTCCGCTCTGCTGCCTGGCCTGCCTGTCTCTTTAACAGAGCAGACCAGTGGCTGCTGGAGCGTGACGCAGCTGCCGCACAGGCAGAGAGAAGAAGGAGGCGGAGCCCCAGCCGGCAGCCACAACAGACACAGCCTGAGCCAGCCAAGCAACTAACAGAACTTACAGGTATGTGGTAGCCATGGGGGGGGGGGGCTCATATAGGACAGGGGGGGCTCATATAGGACAGGGGGGGGCTCATATAGGACAGGGGGGCTCATATAGGATAGGGGGGGGCTCATATAGGACAGGGGGGGCTCATATAGGACAGGGGGGGCTCATATAGGACGGGGGGGGGCTCATATAGGATGGGGGGGGGCTCATATAGGACGGGGGGGGCTCATATAGGACGGGGGGGGCTCATATAGGACGGGGGGCTCATATAGGACGGGGGGGCTCATATAGGACGGGGGGGGGCTCATATAGGACGGGGGGGCTCATATAGGATGGGGGGGGGCTCATATAGGACAGGGGGGGCTCATATAGGACAGGGGGGGGCTCATATAGGACAGGGGGGGCTCATATAGGACAGGGGGGGGCTCATATAGGACCGGGGGGGCTCATATAGGACAGGGGGGGGCTCATATAGGACAGGGGGGGCTCATATAGGACAGGGGGGGCTCATATAGGACAGGGGGGGGCTCATATAGGACAGGGGGGGCTCATATAGGACAGGGGGGCTCATATAGGACAGGGGGGGCTCATATAGGACAGGGGGGGGCTCATATAGGACAGGGGGGGCTCATATAGGACAGGGGGGGCTCATATAAGACTGGGGGGGCTCATATAGGACAGGGGGGGCTCATACAGGACAGGGGGGGGCTCATATAGGACAGGGGGACAGTGTGTGCTTTCCTGCTACTACATCAACCCCCCCCCCCCCCCAGGGATCTTGGGGGCATTAAGGGTTGGACTTTAACTCCTTGCTGCTGATGTTGAGTGTGCCAGTGTGTGTGTCCGCCCCTGTGTGTGTGTGTCCGGCCATGTGTGTGTGTGTGTCCATCCCTGTGTGTGTGTGTCCGTCCCTGTGTGTGTCTGTGTGTGTGTGTGTCTGTCCCTGTGTGTGTGTGTCCGTCCCTGTGTGTGTGTGTCTCTCCCTGTGTGTGTCACCATGCCCACAGTGTTCCTATGTCTTGACGCAGCTGCTTCAGAACGTTCTGTGCGGGACAAGAGGAAGAAGATGGAAGAGGAGGCAGCGCCAGCATGGAGTCCGTGCGATAGACACAGGGAGGCACACTAAGGACGAAGGTAACACTTCCACATGATCTACACTAGTGTTATCTGTGGTTTTACATAGGTCTGCAGGTAACACTACCACATGATCTGCACTAGTGTTATCTGTGGTTTTACATAGGACTGCAGGTAACACTACTACATTATTTAGCACTAGTGTTATCTGTGGTTTTACATAGGACTGCAGGTAACACTACCACAAGGTTAGCTCGCACAGGGCGCCTGAACACCTAAGGCCGGCCCTGGCTGCGCACCCCAGCGCCAAGGGATGACGTCACTGATGTAATATGCCTCTTATATGTGGAGAGCGGTGATGTCACAGATGTAATATATCACCTATATATGGACAGCGGTGATGTCACTGATGTAATATATTACTTATAAGTGATATATTACATCAGTGACATCACCACTCTCCACACATAAGTAATATATTACATCAGTGACATCACTGCTGTCCACATATACCGGTAAGTAATATATTACATCAGTGACATCACCGCTCATCACATATATGTGGAGAGCGGTGATGTCACTGATGTAATATATCGCCTATATGTGGACAGCGGTAATGTCACTGATGTAATATAACATTATATGTGGAGAGTGTTCATGTCACTGATGCAATACAGCGCTCCAGATGGCGAGCAAAATGGTCGCCAATGTGCCTTAAAATTTGCAGATGGCGACAAGACTTGTCATAGACTACAGGCCTGAGGTCTATTTGGTAGTGAAATCCCAGCGCAGGCAGGCGTGATGATGTCATCATGCCCGCCTGTGCCAGGACGCGGTGAGGTGTGCGCGTCTGCGTTGCACCATCCCTCGCCGTACCAGCAGCTAGTGAGCGCCAGTGAAAGGAAACAGGTGAGTATAAGATTTTCGCTTTTTTTTAAGGTGTGGGAAGGCGGGATCCAGGGGGCCCAAGTAAATTCTTGCCCAGGGTCCAATCAATATTAAAGACGGCCCTGAGGACCGCGTGTGTGATGGTGGCTCCGTGTAGTCAGATCCACTATCACTGGTGATTAGCATCTGTTTTACTGTTCTGTCTTCATACACGTTCACACAGTGTGCAGACTGACATTCAGTATAAACCATTCCTGTCTTCCAAATAAGGAGGACTGTTTTCTGTAGTCTAACTTGTTTTTTGGTCAACAAGCTTGTGAATTGGTAAAACTACAAGAATACAAATGGCTTGTATAAGTATAAGGCATAACATGAATCAGCAGAAGCATAGAACAGCATGTAATATAACATTACATTAACACTGGGCATATGTCCAAAATGGCTGCCTATTAGTGTTGAACGAGCAGCAAAGTGCTCGGGTGCTTGAGTAGAACACCTCAGGATGCTCGGGTGCTCTACCGAGCACCCGAGCACAATGGAAGTCAATGGGAGAACCCGAGCATTAAACCAGGCACCCCCTGCTCTGAAGAGGAGAGGGTGTCTGGTTCACAGGAAAAGGTCAGTAGTTTATGGAAACACCACTGAAATGGTTCGGGAACAGCATGGAGAGAATGTCTGGATGCATCTTCGACTCCCAGGTCATTGCTGGGAACGATGTTGTCCGAGTAGTACGCAACTTTTACAGACTGACAATAATACACACCAAACCGAAGATAAAATCGATTTTAGAGGAAAAATTGTTAGGAAACATTCTTTCCTGTATATTTACTTGTATATAAAGTGCTGCCAAAAATTACAAGGAAGAGGCACTCCGATACAACCTGTATATCACATAAAGGAGGGCCTCATTCACATTGTGGTACAATTGTTCAGATAGTTGGACTACTACACTCATAAAGCCTATGCACTAAGTGAAAGGGCTGCCAAAAATTAAAAGGAACCGACACTCCAATATACCCTTTATTACACATAAAGGAGAGCATCATACACACCCTTGAAAAATTATGATTGATGGCCTGTTGGTGACCCTCAAAAACATTAGGAGCAAGGGCCTGCTGCTGATCTGACCTTAAAAAACATTATGGGCGAGGGCCTGCTGCTGAGCTGACCATCTAACCATCTAAAACATTAGGGGCGAGGGCCCGCTGCTGATCTGACCATCTAAAACATCTAACTCCAAGGCATAGAGCGCCAGTTTGTGCCACATGTCCAGCTTGGACACCCAATAGTTGTAAGGCACAGAGGGTTCACTGAGGACGCTGACATGGTCAAACTCCTTCACCATCTTCCAAAAATTTTCCCTCCTTGTGACACTAGGCCGGTGCATCAAGTTGAGGGGTCTGGCGGGGTGTCAAAACTGTCCCAGACCTTGGAGAGTGTTGCCTTGCCTCTGTTGGAACTGCTGTGTGTTCCCCTTGTCTCCCCTCCTCGGTTGCCCAAGGAACTACGTAATCTGCTGCCAGCATTGTCAGCTTGAAATTTTTGGAGCAATTTTTCCACAAGGACCTTCTGGTATTGCACCATTTTGCTAGTCCTCTCTACCACAGGAATGAGAGATGAGTTTTCTTTGTAACGGGGGTTAAGAAGGGTGAACAACCAGTAATTGTGTTGGCCAAAATGCGTATAACGAGAGGGTCACGGAAAAGGCAGCATAACATAAAGTCAGCCAGAGTCCCAACAGACAAGACTTCGCTGTCTTCATCAGGAGGATGACTCACAATCTCCTCATCCTCTTCCTCCTCTTCGGCCCATCCATGCTGAACAGATGGAATAAACCTGCTGTGGGTACTACCCTCTGTAGCGGAGGCAATCGTCTCCTGCACCTCCTCCTCCTCATCTTCATCCAATTTGCGCTGAGAAGATGAACTGAGGGTGGTCTGGCTATCACCCTGTGTACTGTCTTCCCCCATTTCCACCTCTTCCACATGCAAAGTGTCCACCTTCATTGTGGGCAGTGAGCGTTTCAGTAGACACAGAAGTGGGATGGTTACGCTGATAATAGCGGCATCACCGCTCACCATCTGTGCTGATTCCTCAAAGTTGCGTAAAACCTCACAAAGGTCAGACATCAATGCGCACTCCTCACTTGTGAAGAGCGGAAGCTGACTGGAAAGGCAACGACCATGTTGCAGCTGGTATTCCACTACTGCCCTGTGCTGCTCACAAAGCCTGGCCAACATGTGGAACGTGGAGTTCCAGCATGGGCTCATGTCGCACAACAGTCGGTGAGCTGGCAATTGTAAGCGCTGCTGCAGCGTTGCCAGACTGGCGGCAGCTGTAGATGACTTTCAGAAATAGGCACACAAATGGCGCACCTTCACAGGTAGCTCAGGCAAATTGGGGTAGGTTTTGCGAAACCACTGAACCACTAAGTTGAACACGTGAGCTAGGCATGGTATGTGTGTAAGCTTGCCGAGCTCCAAAGCCGCCACTAAGTTACGGCCATTATCAGACACAACCATGCCTGGTCGTAGGTTGAGTGGCGATAGCCACAGCTCAGTCTGGTCTCTTACACCCTGCCACAGCTCTGTGGCGGTGTGCTGTTTGTCACCTAAACATATTAGTTTCAGCACGGCCTGTTTCCGCTTCCCCACTGCAGTGCTACACTGCTTCCAGCTACTGACTGATGTCTGACTGGTTCTGCAAGATGAGAATTCAGAGATGGAAATGGAGGAGGAGGCGGAGGAAGAAAAGGGGGTTTGATCCACTAATGTAGGTGGTGGCGGAAATCATGATGGAAGTAGGGCCCGCAATCCTTGGCATCAGTAGTCCTGTGCCATCCCAGGGTACGACTCGCTCCTGACCTCCACAATGTTCACCCAGTGTCCTGTCAGGGAAATGTAGAATCCCTGGCCAAAAGCACTTGTCCGTGTGTCAGTCGTTAAGTGGACCTTCCCAATAACTGTCTTGGTCAGGGCACGGGTAATGTGACGGGACACATGCTGGTGTAAGGCGGGGACGGCACACTGGGAAAAATAGTGGCGGCTGGGGACTGAGTTTCGAGGGACCGCCGCCGCCATCAAGCTGCGGAAAGCCTCAGTGTCAACAAGCCTAAATGGCAACATTTACAAGGCCAGCAATTTGGAAAGGTGAGCATTTAGTGCTATGGCCTGTGGGTGGGTGGCTGCGTATTTGTGCTTTCGTTCTAAGGCCTGCGGTATGGACATATGTACGCTGCGCTGGGACACAGAAGTGGATGTGCTAGCTGATGGTGCTTGCGAAGGTCCAGGTGCAGGGCGGGAGGCATCCGGGCCTGCGTCTTGGACAGGGGATCAACCAGCACGTAACACAAGGGAAGAGGAGGCAGTGGTGTGACCCACAGACCCTTATTGTGGACCCAGGCATTCGGCCAACCTATTAGGGTGCTTTGATGTCATGTGGTGGATCACGCTGGTGGTGGTGAGGTTGCTAGTGTTCATGCCCCTGCTCATTTTGGTACGGCACAGGTTGCAAATGACAATTCTTTTATCGTCCGCACTTTCATTTAAAAAAATCGCCAGACTGTGGAACACCTACCCCTTGGCAAGGGAGATTTCCGCAAGGGGGTGCTCCTGGGGACAGTTGCGAGCCAGCTTAGTGTGGCCCACCTTCTCCCTTTTGCCACCCCACCGCCTCTTCCAGCCTGTTGCGGTGCTGCGGATTCCTCCCCCTCTGTACTGATGTCCTCCCTCGGCTTGCCACCTTCCCGCGTTGGGTCAGTGATTTCATCGTCCACTTCCTCACTCTGGTCATCCTCCTGACTTGTTGACCTAACAACAACCTCACTTATTGACAACTGTGTCTCATCCTCATTAACCTCTTGAGACACTAATTGCCGTTGTCTTATTGGCAACTGTGTCTCATCATTATCATCCACCTCGTGAAACACTAATTGCTGTTCCCCACCATCATCTTCTTGTAACTGTGGATGCTTAAGAGTTTGGGCATCGGTGCGCACGATCTCCTTATGTCCCTCTTCTAACGGGCTTGGCGAGAGTCCCAAATCAAGGAAAGGCGATGAAAAGAGCTCTCAGAATATCCAAGTGTGGGATCACTTGTTTGGCAAGACTCTCCATGGTGGTAGTAGGAGGATCAGGGTGAGGATTCTGTTGACCACACTCTTGGCTACTGAGACCGGACTTTGTGGAAGACAGGGTGTGCTTAACCGACTGGAAGCATTATCTGCTGCAATCCACCCGACCACCTGATTGCACTGGTCTGACTTTGAGAGTGGTGTCCTGTGCCACCCTGCAAACTGGGACATGAAGCTAGGTATCATGGATGAGTGTGTTTCTTGTGCTCTGGCAGCAGGCACAGTTTCTCCGCACCCAGGGCCACGGCCTCTGCGTGCACCATCAGCAGCACGGCCACTTCCCTTTCCCTTACTGCTCATCTTCTGCATATTTAATGGTATATATGCTTGCAAGTATGTCACACGTACACTGGCGCAGGTTTTGTAAGTGTATGCGCAAATAAATTAAACTGAATGTCACTGATATTTAGGATGTGCAAATGTTATACAAGAGATGTAGAGCAGGTAATGTTGCTGCCACCAGCAGTGAAAAAAATAGACTGAATGTCACTGATATTTATGATGCGCAAACGTTATACAGATGTAGCGCAGGTAATGTCGCTGTGACAAGCGGTTAATAAATTTTTTTAGGGAATGTCATACCTATTTGGGATGTGCAAACGCTATACAGGAGATGTAGCATAGGTAATGTTGCTGCTGTTACCAGTGGCTAATAAAAAATTACAGGGAATGTTACAGCTATTTAGGATGCACAAATGTTATACAGGAGATGTAGCACAGGTAATGTAACTGTCCGCAGCGACACCATCTACGGAAAAAGTACACTGGATGTCACAGATATTTTTAGTATGCGCACACGTTAAACAGGAGATGTAGAGCAGGTAATGTCACTGTCCGCAGCGTCTACGGAAAAAGTACACTGGATGTCACAGATATTTTTAGTATGCGCACACGTTAAACAGGAGATGTAGAGCAGGTAATGTCACTGTCCGCAGCGTCTTCCGAAAAAGTACACTGGATGTCACAATATATTTTTAGGATGCTCACACGTTAAACAGGAGATGTAGCGCAGGTAATGTCACTGTCCACAGCGGACACCATCTATGGAAAAAGTACACTGGATGTCACAGATATTTTTTGTATGCGCACACATTAAACAGGAGATGTAGCGCAGGTAATGTCACTGTCTGCTGCGGCCAAAAAATTGCAAGCTATTTACAGCAGGTTGCGCAAAAAATATATATATTGCTGCCAGATACAATTATAATTATATGGTCTCTAACACCAACCCTGCCTAACACTTTCACACTGTCGTTTCTGCGTCCGCCTGTGAGATCCGTTTCAAAGCTCTCACAAGCGGCCCCAAACGGATCAGTTTAGCCCCAATGCATTCTGAATGGATCCATTCAGAATGCATCAGTTTGGCTCCGTTCCGCCTCCATTCCGCTCTGGAGGCAGACACCAAAATGCTGCTTGCAGCGTTCTGGTGTCCGCCTGGCGGTGCGGAGCCAAATGGTTCCATCCTGACTTACAATGTAAGTCAATGGGGACGGATCCGTTTACATTGACACAAATATGGTGCAATTGTAAACAGATCCGTCCTCCATTGACTTTCAATGTAAGTCAGGACGGATCCGTTTGACTTACACTTAGACTTAGATTTTTTTTTTACTAAGTTATGCAGACGGATCCGGACTGAACGGATACCAGCGTTTGCATTTATAGGTGCGGATCCGTCTTTGCAGATACCAGACGGATCCGCACCTAACGCAGGTGTGAAAGTAGCCTAAGACTGGCCAAACCACGTGTCATCGGGTGCTTTATAGCACCCGATGACGCGTTCCGGCCAGCCAATCACTGTAATGTAAGTAACCAACATGGCTACGGCATTACAGTGAGTGGCAGTAGTTACCTGCACGTTTATTGGCTGCGTAGAAGCCAACAAATGTTCGGGGAGGAGACTCGAGCATCCCGCTCGAGCACACGCGGTATTCGGCCGAACACCACGATGCTCGAGACGAACTGGTGTTCGGCTGAGCATGCTCGATCAACACTACTGCCTATACATAGATTGCATGGCTAGCTAACAGAAATAACTCCCTGAGTGACACTTATACCTAGCTAAACATCTCTGCATGACATAATGTCCCTGAAACAAGGTAACATAGTAACATAGTACATAATGCCGAAAAAAGAAATTTGTCCATCCAGTTAGGCCTGTCATCCTGCAAGTTGATCCAGAGGAAGGCAAGAAAAAAAAACTGAGGTAGAAGCCAATTTTCCCCACTTTAGGGGAATAAAAAATTCCTTCCCGACTCCAATCAGGCAATCAGAATAACTCCCTGGATCAACGACCCCTCTCTAGTAGCTATAGCCTGTAATATTATTACGCTCCAGAAATACATCCAGGCCCCTCTTGAATTCCTTTATTGTACTCACCATCACCACCTCCTCAGGCAGAGAGTTCCATAGTCTCACTGCTCTTACCGTAAAGAATCCTCTTCTATGTTTGTGTACAAACCTTCTTTCCTCCAGACGCAGAGGATGTCCCCTCGTCACAGTCACAATCCTGGGGATAAATAGATGATGGGATAGATCTCTGTACTGACCCCTGATATATTTATACATATTCATTAGATCTCCCCTCAGTCGTCTTTTTTCTAAAGTGAATAACCCTAATTTTGATAATCTTTCAGGGTACTGTAGTTGCCCCATTCCAGTTATTACTTTAGTTCCCCTCCTCTGGACCCTCTCCAGCTCTGCTATGTCTGCCTTGTTTACAGGAGCCCAGAATTGTACACAGTACTCTATGTGTGGTCTGACTAGCGATTTGTAAAGTGATAGGACTGTTCTTATCACGGGCATCTCACTCACCAGATATACTTGCAAAGGGATGGTGGAGTTTAAGAAGAAGATATGCAGGAGACAGCTCTGCCTAGCACCTCCCACAAAGCAATAATCTTTATTAACAAGAAAACAAGGTGCAATACATTTTTACCACCGCTAGATGGTGTTGTTACCTAACTAAGAACTAAAGGAATACAGAAATTGCAGCAGAATGAATTAGAAATGAAATAGACGTGAACTGAAATGAATCTCTCTCTGCTGGAGGCAGAACACAGTGTTTATTCACCAAATAAAATAGGTAGGTCTCACTCACCCAATTAACTGGCTGATTAACTAGTATATAACCTTGTGAAAGTGGCAAGAACAGTGTTTATTCATAAAAATAAATAGGTAGGTCCCACCGACACAATTAACAGGCTGATTACAATTATATTTCCCTGTCACCGTGTTCGGGTTTGGCACACGACATCAAAATGTCTAGTATGGTCCCGAACATGGCGGTCCGTGTTCGCTCATTACTAGTCAAAGGTCCTTGTGACCTGCAAAGGTGAATTTGTCTGTGCCTGAGTTCCCCACCTATGCCTGGATTCCGCTACCTGTCTGATCCTTGACTGCTATATCTCGACTCTCCTGTTGCTGATCCGGATTGCCTGATCTGTATCTGTGCCGCCTGCCTTGACCCACTGCTTGTATGACTACGCCTCTGCCTTAGCTTTGGTCCTGCACTGTCACTCCTAGTTACTACTCAGCCTGTTGATTACATCCGTACCTCTGGTACATTGCTCTGGTACCTCCTGGTCTGCCTGGACCCGCTGCTGTGTGTGCTAATCCTCCTCAAGAGGTAGTGACCTGGTGTTCCGCTCGGCAAAGTCTATCCGCACCATCAGTGGTACTGTGAAGAATGAGGTGTTCATTTAGACAATGCCCTTAGAGTAGGTTGGTAATGTGGCACAGTGGGTTCACACCCCCTTGTTTGTGACACTCCATTTCTGAGTGCCATATTTTTTAACGTTATGACTGGCTGCAGCAGTGGAGTTTTCCCCAAGAGGTCAGCAGTGGCTCAAATACAGGATGTCTAGTACCTCAGTGGGCCACTGCGAAGGGTTAATTAGTGTTAAAATGGTTTATTCAATGTTGCTGTGTCAATGTTGTGATTTTGTGTTAAAGGGGTTATCCAATTCCTATAATGCCCCCCCCCCCCATATATCCAGGTTCCTCACACACAATATACTTATCTTGCTCCCTACCACCAATATCTCTCCTGGTCCCCACACATCCACCACTGCTTCTCCCCTGCGCGGATTAAAACGTCTAGTGTCGGGGGGAGCAGCCAATAGCAGGCTGCGATGGGGATCACCCGCGATGCTAGGAAGGCTCGTCCCCATCACTGCCTGTCATTGGCTACCGCACCCCCCCTCCCTTCCCACACACACAAGATATTTTTTATTCATGCACTGGGAGAAGCAGCGGTGGCCGTGCAGAGACTAGGAGTGACACGGGTGCCGGAAAGCAAGTTAAGTATATTGCTTGTGAGGGGCCCAGACGTATGGTAGAGCATTTCAAGGGTTGGATAACTTATTTCTTTATGTACTGTGTGTAAGGAAAATTTACTCTCTTCCCTAACGGTGTGTCCCTGACACATGATTTCAGTGGCCAGCTTGAATTAAGTCTTACCGGTACCGGGAGAATGAAGAAGATAGACCACATGAACACATGTCTATTTCCAATCCATTCTGGTTTATTCACAGCTGGCAAACAGTTTTAATAGAGGGGGTTGAGCTTCCTTTACATCCAATCATATGTTAGCATTAGTATTTGACCAATAGTATGGTCACACATAAGCTCTGCATTAACATCATAGCTGACTCATAGTAACAGCATTTGACCAATCAGGTATATACACATAGACTAGCATACAGTTGAACGAGATGTCCTTTTATGGCTAGAAGGCTGTTCATACTTTCAAACTGTATGGATTCCATGAAACAGTTTAAGGAAGTGTCTCACATTCCATAGGGGGAAGGGAGGTTTTGTAGTGCACTAACCAAATGTAATACACGTGGCTAAATGAGACAAAATGGAGTCACATATATCCCATCAAATCCCCTCTTAGAACCTTATATATATACCTTATACTATATGGTTCTTTCTCTGCTCTTCCTTGGTTTGCTTGTAAGCCTTTAGGTATTCCATATACCCTTCAGGAGTATAATCCTCAGGCTTTGTTGAGGTTGGGTTCACCTCTTCTACCTCTACCGGAGTATAGAGGAATGTTGAGTGTACCCCTCTTTTGGCCACATTTTTACATATGGTAAGAAGGGAGGGCACACACTGCAGACAACAGCAGAGACCCACTATTGCAGCGACCACGGCAAATGCCACTCCTACAACATATCTTATTTGACCAAAGTCAGGTATCCAGCCAAAAAGCCAGTCCCACCAACCTTGGTCAACATCTTGTTTTATATGTTTTATCATCTCTTCTAATTGGCCTATTTTATCTTTTATTCCACGGGAGTGATCTGATAGATTGAAACAACACATCCCTGCGAACGCTGAGCATCCTATACCATGTTGGAGCAATAAATAATCAATAGTTGCCCTATTCTGCAAGATAGCCTTTTTATATGATTGTATATCCAGCAGCATATCTTGCAGAATTGCACTAGTGATATTTATCTGTTTTACCATAAAACAGGCAAGTTTTGATATTGTCCTGTGGTTATATACGGCCAAACCTGGTACTCCTATCAAAGACATCCCTAAACTCATGTATTCTGCTCTAGAGAGGAGATTCACATTATAATCACAATTTTCTGGTAACTGTAGGGAAGTGTCTCTCGTGTGTCGTGTCTGCATTGCTGGGAATAGTGGTATCATTGCTAATGTCAACCTAGCTATTGTACAGGGTCCCTCTGTAATATTGTCCGGTATGTATGTGTAACTAGTATTCCCACAGGCCAATACCCATCCTGTTGGTAGAGGTACATGTTTGTCTAGGGATGGTACTGTTTTAGTAATATTACATTGCACATTCTTTCCTGATATTATCTTTTTACAACTACCTAAATCTCTATCACAAATATTTGGCTTAGTCTTGTTCTGCATTTTTGCTTGTATGCAGGGAGGCAATAGTGTCTCATCACAGGTGAAGTTATAACATATTTCTGCTGCTGTGACAAGACCTGTAATTATTTCTATCATATTACTCTGCAGATTCTCATATGTAGGACAGTCATAACAAGCATGATAAGGATTTACATATCCATATTTAACATCATGATCCTCCAAGTCTGTGTCATTCCATTGGGAACGTAGGAGCTCCGTCCATACGTCTAGTGGGGTGGGGACTACTACCAGACATGTCTCCAAAATGTTAGATGCCGATAAAGTGGTTTGGAGACAAAAGTCAGTTAAGTTCAGAGTTTTGGCCAGGTACAGCCATAAGTTCTCCTTTGTCTTGCATAGACTGTCTTCCCCTCTGCATTCTGTTTCCAGGTATATCTGTCTGTTCCACAGCCATGGGACAGTAAGTAGGAGACACAAAATTACAATTATTAAGGCACTACATCTCAGCCATCTCGAGGAATTTCCCGACTGCGTCATCTTGTTGGGGGTCAAGGCTGTCTGCCTCCGTTAGTACCCCTTCTGTATCTTCTTCGAGGTCAAGGCTGTCTGCCTCCGTTAGTACCTCTGGGCCTCGTTGGAGGTCAGGGCTGTCTGCCCCCGTTAGTACCTCTCTTTTCTTCACCAACTTAATCCTTGTGGCGTGGATCCACGTGAGCGATTGTTCAGTGAGGACCGCTGTTCTGGTGATCACGACTACCTCGGTGGGTTGTCCGTAGGTGAAACTTCCTGGTTCCTTTCCCTTCTTTAAGATCTTGATCATCACCTGGTTGCCTATCCGGAATGGACGGGTTGATTCCTGTGAAAGAGAAGGAGACTTACAAGCCACTTTTTCTTCAGTTTTACTGAGGACTTTGATCAGATTAGTACTTCTGTCTGATCAGGTCCAAGTCCCCTTCCTTCACCACCAGGGGGCGTCTTGCCCATGGTGTGGGGAAAAGGCCTACCCATGAGTATCTCAATGCTGTTTATGTCCTACTCTGTGGAATGTCCTACTCTGTGGAAATGTGCTACTTAAGATGGAAGCACTGTGTTGGGGAATGCATAACTTCCCCTCTTCGCAGACTAATCCTATCTCAGGATTTTTCTGCAATACTGGATAACACCAGTCCTGCTGTTCCTGTTCAGTGACATACCACTGAAGATCAGTAAGTATTTGCAGCATCTCAGGGGTTGGAGATGCCAAACATGGCATCTCCCAATGGTTATACAAACCTGTGAGGTTGCTTTTGGCAACTCATTTCGCCATCTTAACTGCCAGCGCATTGCCCTGTGAGACATGTTCCTTACCATCTGCTGCCGTAAATCCTCTCCTCTGCCAGATCATACCATGGTCCCACACTACCCCATGTGTGTACCTACTCTCAGTATGAATGGTGACAGGTCTATCAGCATGTAGAATACATGTCCTAGTGAGTGCAATAAGCTCAGCTGCCTGCTGTGTTGAGTGCGGATGTCCTTGAGTAGGCCTACAACATCATGAGTGGTGTGCAAAATGGTGTAATGTCACATTGTGAAAGAATTTGCCGACTCTACCATCATAGCACAGGCTGCAAGAGAACGCAGACATGCCGGCATCCCCTGGACAGAGGTGGGCATTACCTTTGAGAAAACACACAAGGACGCAACTTGCCTCCGTTTTCTTGTGTCAGTACACCCGCCATGGTTTTACAATTTTGGCGTGCAAACATGTGGAAGGGCATATTATAGTCAGGGAGGCCCAGCCCTGGACTCGACATGAGCGAACATTTCAGATAATCAAATGCATTGTACATTTCAGAAGACCATTTAATCAAATCTGGATTTCCATCCAGAGTGGCTTGCCTCAAAACATTGTCAATAGTGGGAGCAACCAGTAATCCATTGTCTACCGTTTATCATACCAAGGAAAGATAACATTTCTTTCTTGGTGTGCGGGGCGACCAAACCCGCAATAGACTGGACTCTTTCTGCGCTGATTCTCCGTTCACCTTTTGTGAGGACAAAGCCCAAGTATTCAACCTGCATTTTACACCATTGCATTTGCTTAAGTGTCACTTTGTGACCACATCCTGACAACCATTATAACAGTGATAAACCATCCTGAATGCTGGCCTCCGCTGACATGCTACACAGTAATAAATCATCGACATATTGCAGCAGCACAGAACCTTGGGGGGATGTACCATGACTCTAACATCGCTCGGAGGACTATGCTGTACACTACAGGTGAATCAGCATATCCCTGGGGCATCTCTGCACCAGGTCAGTTGGCGTCTGTCAAAGGAAAAAGCAAAAAGTAGTCTGGTTATCTTATCAACTGGGATAGAAAAGAAAGCATTTTTCAGATCTATCACACTGAACCAAACAGCGTCTGCTGGAATGGCAGATAATAATTAAGTGACATCAGGTACAACAGGGGCTATAGGCACAATGATGTTGTTGATGGCCCTTAAATCCTGTACAAAGCGGGCAGCACCATCTGCCTTTGTCACTGGATTCACGGGCGTGCTGTAGGGTGAAATCACCTCTTCCAGGATTCCCTTTTGTAGGAATTCTTCTATCATTGGCCTAAGCCCATCAAGTTTCTCTTTTAACAGCAGGTATTGTCTCTGGAACACTGAGATGACACCTGGTTTCACAGTAGCTGTGTAATGTGTGCAATCTATGAATCCTGTGTCATATTCATTTGAGGACCATAATGCAGGGTTAATGTTATTCTGGGTGGTCCTGTATGTTTGCAAGAATCAGTGGCACTGGTGTAGAGACTGGAATGAGACCTGAGTGTACTCTTATGTCCTGATTCTTTGCTGATACCTGCAAGTTAAGCCTAATGAACAAATCTCTCCCTAATAGGCTGACTGGGCAATCTAGTATAATGCTAAATACATGACATGATGTATTCCCTGTCCATGGTTTCTACTGGTAAGGAATCTGTTCTGTATGTCCTTGTCAGTACCCCATTTATTCCCATAGAGGGCTCACATTTCCTTCCTGACACTCTGAGTCACCTAAGTCCACCCCTTTTGGTGGACGCTTTGGTCTGTCTTTTGTTCTGCCATTAGTATCTTAGCTGTCCATACGAGCAGAGCTCTGATGTTAAGCACAACACTGAACATGTAACATGTAGCTGCAAACATTGAAACAAACAGATCTGACAATACAGACATGAACACACAAAGGGCCCATAAAAACTTTTCATTGAAATAAAAATGTACAGCTTGATTAATGCTGTTGGTACCAATAAAAAACCCAAAAACTTCCAATAAAATAAAATAAAATTCTTAATGCGCATATTTAAAAACAAATACCGTATTCCATACGCATTCATATACATTTTCATGTACTCATCTTCACAAACCAGCTCATAACCACGCCCTTATACATAAAATATGAATTACACACACAGCTCTGCTACGTACATATAACTCAGAGCCACACCCATTCACATTCCACTGAATCATGTATCTTTCACCCAATCACACAATCTCTTTGTTACATCCCAAAACTTGCAGCACAGACAAACACAGCAATTGCTGATGGTCTGTCGCTGTAAAACAATATACATGTTAATCATACAGTCATTTTGTTAAAATTAACAAATCATCTTATATGCCATGTCGTTTTTTTTTTTTTTTTTAGTGTTACACACATCGCCACTTATTGTATATAACTAACCCTTCCCCCATTTCCTCTGCCTTGCGTCTCCTATTTCAGGAGTGTTCGAACAGGGGAAGTAAAGCAATACATCAAGGACATTCAGCTGTACCACATGTTCCTCAAACTTTTACTCACATCTGAATAAGAACTTATTGGGTGCAACCTTAGATTGATACGAGTGGACACTTCTAATTAGCATCATCACTGCAGGCACATTTTAAACCATCGGAACATACAATTGGGAAAGATCTAATCCAATACTGGAGCCCTGTCTGGAATATCTTATAGATAACACAGGTTAGTATCTTCACATTCTGCTGATGCATTCAACAATTAGCAGCCCCCCCTCCCCCTCAACCCCCATATGAAATTCCTGAGCAGAGGAGAGGGGTGAGATGGGAGGGAGTTCTCTCTGAAAACACATCTCAAACAGGACAGGAAGAAGTTTTTTTGTAGTACTACAAGTGACATTTTGGAATGTGGTGGGGGGGAGGGATGCCTCATGGCAACCTTTGTTCTCTATAGGATTCAAAATCCTCCATCTTGAAATAAGAAATGCTGCTCATTTCATTTCTCTAACTTCAAGTTCTCTCAGTCACTTCCATATACACTTTTCACCATTACTCAGCTTGGACCAGGCTATTATTATCCTTTAACAACTTCTCTCTTCAACTATCAATACACTTATGCATTAACTGTCCATCTTTTAGTGCTGTAATCTCTAATTCCAGGGACTATAAATCGTCACTATTTAAACACACAAAGATCATTAGGGCAACAAAACTTAACCAGTTCATTTCTGAACGTTTAACACAAGCCCTTTCTAATTGCAAACACTGAGACACTTTTTCCCTTGCCATGAATTAACTTCCTGACTCTGCTGTGTCTTCTCACTCACAATAGCCCCCCTTCACAATCACGGGAGTTCTGATGTAACTGATTTTCATCCCTGCCAGCCTGGCATAACATTCTGTTTCACATTTTAACTGTCAATTCTCATATCTTGCCCAATTGTCTACTCATGTGTTAACTAGGAAATAATTTGTGGGACTAGACCGTGCAACAAAGTTTACATGTTGGCAGTGATGGAAACAGAATGATTTCAAAGCGGGATGCGACCGTAAACTTACCACCCGGCCAACATCTCACACAGACAGATAATCTTAATACTTCTAAAATACTTATACTATATATACATAAGAGTTAATTCAAGCTTGTATCCTTCTGTTCCCGGAACAGATATCCTTATATAGTGCACTATCTCTTAACGATATGGACTTACTAAGGCTCTTATAATCAACATTTTTACCTAACGATATGGACCCTATGATATGAGCCGCTTAAAATCAAGCTCCCTGAGCTTTTGCGCGTGTCCCAGACATCGCAATCCACTGAAATCATAAATAGATGGTTCGACTTACTTGAATGGGATTTTTGGTCATTGCTCCCAGGTCCAAGGCGGACAAAAATTGATGTCTTTCACGGTAGACCTGAAGAGTTGACCCTCCCAATCCCGGAAACTGAGCCCCCAAATCTGTAAGGAAAATTTACTCTCTTCCCTAACGGTGTGTCCCTGACACATGATTTCAGTGGCCAGCTTGAATTAAGTCTTACCGGTACCGGGAGAATGAAGAAGATAGACCACATGAACACATGTCTATTTCCAATCCATTCTGGTTTATTCACAGCTGGCAAACAGTTTTAATAGAGGGGGTTGAGCTTCCTTTACATCCAATCATATGTTAGCATTAGTATTTGACCAATAGTATGGTCACACATAAGCTCTGCATTAACATCATAGCTGACTCATAGTAACAGCATTTGACCAATCAGGTATATACACATAGACTAGCATACAGTTGAACGAGATGTCCTTTTATGGCTAGAAGGCTGTTCATACTTTCAAACTGTATGGATTCCATGAAACAGTTTAAGGAAGTGTCTCACATTCCATAGGGGGAAGGGAGGTTTTGTAGTGCACTAACCAAATGTAATACACGTGGCTAAATGAGACAAAATGGAGTCACATATATCCCATCACTGTGTATACCTAATAGTAATGTATGGGCAATATATATAGTTAATAATGGCATACTTGGTTAGGTTACCAGGGTGAATGACTTGGCCTGTACCCTAGTTAGTTAGTTAGTAAGGCTTAGCAGAGCAGAGCTACAGAAAAGATCTACATTTTCAAGCTCCTGCAAACTAGGTCAAAGTCCAGTGAACCTTTATTTCTGAGGCTACAGCTGCCAGAGAAGATATTTTATCATCGGAGTACCCCTGAAGGAATGAGACCAGCCATCTTAGAAGGTCCAAAACCATGAAGACCATGCAAGATAACGTCAGTAAGGTACCACTTGTTTACTGTTATAAAAGTGTCCATTGCCTCCAATACGCATCACACTTTGAGATGGACTGATCATCTGGATCTAGATCTGCACCCTGTGGCTCAGGAAGTGCAGAAAGAGTTAACAAGAATAGAATAGCATGACTGTGGTTATTTTGAGAGACTGCATGTCAATAGAAATTAAGTCAGGGAGCACTCCTATTACCATCATTGCTGCTATCCAAACATTATTGGGGGGAGACTATATTGTCATATACTTTGGAAATGTGCCTTTTGCTGCTATATGTACTAATAATCCCATCATCAATTTAGTAAAGAAATACCTTATTTATTGCAACCAAGAGGTCTGATTATATATTCCATCTACTTTCTCTGCATCTGTAATCCTACCTTGCAACCACTTACTATCAAGGGCACCCCAACTACAATTAAGCAGAAGCCCCAGAAAATCAGGGCATGCCCAAGGAAAAGTTGTCCCTCCAATAACTGTGCACAGCCCAGGGAAACCCAACTCACATACGAACAAGAAGAAGCGGAACATAAGCGGTCATTTATTAAACAGAAATATGCCTAAATTAGGTGTAGTTCTGGTGTAGATTGCAGCGCAAAGGTCCTTTGCATCCCAATCTGCGACTTCTCCCTGCTCATGCCAGGTCTATAAAAGTGGGAGTGGCATGGGGGTAGAAAATGGTCTAAGTTACTGTATGTAGATCCTCTGCCAGTGCAGGGCTTTATTAAGGCTACTTTCACACTAGCGTTCGGGGCTCCGCTTGTGAGTTCCGTTTGAAGGGTCTCACAAGCGGCCCCGAACGGATCCGTCCAGCCCTAATGCATTCTGAGTGGATGCAGATCCGCTCAGAATGCATCAGTCTGGCTACGTTTGTCCTCCGCTCCGCTCAGCAGGCGGACACCTGAACGCAGCTTGCAGCGTTCGGGTGTCCGCCTGGCCGTGCGGAGGCAAACGGATCCGTCCAGACTTACAATGTAAGTCAATGGGGACGGATCCGTTTGAAGTTGACACTATATGGCTCAATTTTCAAACGGATCCGTCCCCCATTGACTTTCAATGTAAAGTCAAAACGGATCCGTTTGCATTATCATGAACAAAAAAAAAAAAAAAAATCTTTTTTTTTTTTTTTTTTGTTCATGCTAATGCAAACGGATCCGTTCTGAACGGATCTAAGCGTTTGCATTATAGGTGCGGATCCGTCTGTGCAGATACCAGACGGATCCGCACCTAAGGCTACTTTCACACTAGCGTTCAGAGCGGATCCGTCTGATGTTTCATCAGACGGATCCGCTCCGATAATGCAGACGTTCTAAATTTTCTAAGTGTGAAAGTTGTCTGAGCGGATCCGTTCAGACTTTACATTGAAAGTCAATGGGGAACGGATCCGCTTGAAGATTGAGCCATATTGTGTCATCTTCAAGCGGATCCGTCCCCATTGACTTACATTGTAAGTCTGGACGGATCCGCTCGCCTCCGCACGGCCAGGCGGACACCCGAACGCTGCAAGCAGCGTTCAGGTGTTCGCTCACTGAGCGGAGCGGAGGCTGAACGCTGGCAGGCGGATGCATTCTCAGTGGATCCGCCTCCACTGAGAATGCATTGGGGCCAGACGGATGCGTTCGGGGCCGCTCGTGAGCCCCTTCAAACGGTGCGCACGAGCGAACACCCGAACGCTAGTGTGAAAGTAGCCTAACGCAGGTGTGAAAGTAGCCTTAGACTGGCATCTAAAACAACTATCTTAATAAATGTGCCCCATAGTTTCCTGTCCCAGAATTTTCATATTTCATTAGTGCCAGCATCTACATTTTTCAACTGTGCATGCCACTTCTGTTAGTCACTTTGAAAGCATAGAATTTAAAGGCAATCATGGTCCATATCGGGACCAATGACAAAGTTAAAGGTAGGTGGAGCGTCCTTAAAAATGATTTTAGGGATTTAGGTCACAAGCTTAGGGCAAGGACCCTAAGGAGGTAATGTTTTCTGAAATACTACCTGTACCACGAGCCACACAAGTTAGGCAGCGGGAGATTAGGGAAGTTAACAAGTGGCCCAAGAACTTGTGTAGGAAGGAGGGGTTTGTGTTCCTGGAAAACTACGCCGACTTCTCAGTCGCCTACAGGCTCTATCGTAGGGATGGGCTGCACCTCAATGGGGAAGGGGCAGCTGTTTTGGGGAAGAAGATGGCTAGAAGGTTGGAGGAGTGTTTAAACTAGGGACTGGGGGGTATGGTAATTACATTATATGAGGGGAAGATAGTGAAGATAGAGATCTGGGGCCAGGTAATGGAACTGGGGGAGGAATGGAGGGAAGAACTAGAACAGTTCAGAAGGAAAGGTGTAAGGTAAAAAATATACATAAACCTCTTAATTGTATGTATAAATAATGCCAGAAGCCTGACTTATAAAATTTGTGAACTGGAATTAGTGATGTGTGAGGAGGACTATGACATAGTGGGAATAACTGAGACATGGCTGGATGATAGCTATAAATGGGCGGTTAACGTACAGGGTTACAGTCTTTTTAGAAAAGATCGTCAAAACCGGAGAGGGGGAGAGGTTTGCCTATGTAAAATCCTGTCTAAAGCCCACATTCAGGGAAGATATGATAGGGACACAAACATGTGGAGTCACTGTGGGTAGAAATACATGGAGAAAAAAAGAATAATAAAATACTAATAGGAGTTTACTATAAACCACCTAATATACCAGAGTCCACAGAAAATCTACTTCTAAATTAAATAAACGGGGCGGCAAATCATAATAAGGTCGTTATTATGGGGGACTTCAACTACCCAGATATAGACTAGCAAACTGAAACCTATAAATCTCATAAAAGAAACAGGTTCTTGGCAATAACCAAAGACAATTGCCTTTCCCAACGAGTTCAGGACCCGACTAGAGAGACGGCCACACTAGACTTAGTATTAACCTATAGACCTGATAGAACTACAGATGTGCAGTTTGGGGGACACCTGGGAAATAGTGACCATAAAGTAATAACCTTTCAATTGTCATTCAAAAGAGTTTTTCTTCAGGGAGGAACAAAAATTCCAAACTTCTAAAAAGCTAAATTTAGCCAACTAAGAGAGGCCGTAGGCCTAACTAACTAGGACAAAGTCCTCAAAAATAAAAATATAGCCACAAAATGGCATATTTTTAAAAGTATCCTAAAATCTAATTGTGAGAGGTGCATACGTTTTTGGAATAAAAGGTTAAGGAACAAGAAAAAAACAATGTGGATAAATAGAAATATAAAGAAAGCAATGAATGACAAAAAGAAAGCATTAAAATCACTAAAGCAGGAAGCGAGAGGAAGCATTGAAAAACTATAAAGAAAAAATAGAATATGTAAAAGACAAATGAAAGCAGACAAACTAGAGACAGAGAGATTAATTGCCAAAGAGAGTAAAACTAACCCTAAAATATTCTTTAATTATATAAATGGTGAAAAGTATAAATCGGAAGGTGTCAGACCTTTACAGAGTGATAAGGGGGGAGTTGCAGAGAGCGATGAGGAGAAAGCAAAGCTATTAAATATTTTTTTCTCCACTGTATTCACTGAAGAAAATAAACTGTCAGATGAAATGCAGAATGTAAAAGTAAATTCCCCATTAAAAGTGCCCTGTATGACCTAGGAAGAAGTACAGCGGCGTCTTAAAAATATTAAAATATACAAATCGCCTGAACCAGATGGCATACATCCCTGTAACCTAAGAGAATTAAGTAATGTTATAGCTAGACCCTTATTTCTGATATTTAAGGACTCTATACTGACAGGGAATGTTTCACATGATTTGCAATATTCAAAAAGGGTCCAAAAACACGGAAGAGGACAGTATACTGCTACAGATGGATCTGGATAGATTGAAGGCTTGGGCAGAGATGTGGCAGATGAGGTTTAACACTGACAAATGTAAGGTTAGGCAAATGGGAAGGAATAATGCAAGTCACTAGTACATACTAAGTGGTAAAACACTGGTTAACACTGACATGGAAAAGGACCTAGGAATTTTAGTGAACAGTAAACTAAGCTGTAGAAACCACTGTCAGGCAGCTGCTGCCAAGGCCAATAAGATAATGGGTTGCATCAAAAGGGGCATAGATGCCCATGATGAGAACATAGTTCTGCCACTTTACAAATCACTAGTCAAACCACACATGGAGTACTGTGTACAGTTCTGAGCTACTGTAAACAAGGCAGCCATAGCAGAGCTGGAGAGGGTCCAGAGGAGGGCAACTAAAGTAATTAATTGAATGGGTGGACTACAGTACTCTGAAAGATTATCAAAATTAGGGTTATTCACTTTAGGAAAAAAACGACTCAGGGAGATCTAATAACTATGTATAAATATATCAGGGGTCAGTACAGAGATCTCTCCCATCATCTATTTATCCCCAGGACTGGTAAGGGGACATCCTCTGTGCCTGGGGGAAAGAAGGTTTGTACACAAACATAGAAGAGGATTCTTTATGGTAAGAGCAGTGAGACTATGAAACTCTCTGCCTGAGGAGGTGGTGATGGTAAGTTCACTAAAAGAGTTCAAGAGGGTCCTGGGTATTTTTCTGGAGTGTAGTAATATTATAGGCTATAGCTACTAGAGAGGGGTCGTTGATTCAGGGAGTTATTCTAATTGCCTGATTGGCTTCTACCTCATAGTTGATACGGTTGAAAAAAGACATAAGTCCATCAAGTTCAACTAAGGGATAGGTGGGGATGTGAATCCCAGAAGAAGTGAAACTCAGATTTCTCCACGTTTTCATAAGCATTAATGTTGTTTACTGTTTTTTGTTTTTTTTGCCTTCCTCTGGATCAACTTGCAGGATAACAGCCTGACTTGGATGGACAGATGTCTTTTTTCAGCCTTATAAACTATGTTACTATGTTATTATTATGCAACATTTTAATTCACAGTTTCTCTACATAAGATATAAAAATATAAACAAATAAAAGATGTGTACTCTTACTAAAAAGGTGCCTTTTTAGTGTTCATAAGACCATCTCCAAGAGGAGAGGACTGAGATAAAAGAATCCGAAATGCGAGAAATTATGCTGGGTATTGTATCTGGTCAAAGAGACCTGGCCCCCCTCCGTATATGATCCTTATATTTTATAGAACAGTTTCATCACCGTTAATACCCTAACACTAGTACGGTGGACTGATATGAATGATTATTTGAACCCTAAAAAGGCACCTAATCATGACCTTTATTAGGCACCTAATCTGGACTCACCCTTTATTTCCTCAAATTATTAAGAGGGTGATTTTATTCTTTTTTTTGCAGTATTACCATTCTCAAAAGAAACCATGAACCTAAACGTAAAAAAGCTTAAGGACATAATGATGTATCTCACTCAAGTTTTAATAAATTTAATGAGATGCATAAACAGTGCCAAGATGTTCTATTATCATCATATTGCATTTGTTTACATCTTGTCTAAAGCTATATATCTGGTCTACACTTTTTAAGCATATCTGAGCATTCAATGCATTATTGATATAATCTGACTGGGAATTGAGTAAGGGGATTGTCAATTTTTTATTTGATGATCAGGTCTAATTAAGAACTTTAATTATTTCTGTGATCAGGGAAAGTTTTCAAATATTGTGCACATCTTAATGGAAAACTCAGGTCAGTTGCTCAGGTATGATACACCAGCTGCTGAAAAATATATGATGCATTGTCTTCTAGAATATATTATGCTGATATAGTTTAATATTTAATACATGCCATTCTATGAATAGAGCTAACACAAGAGTGATAGCAGAAAGTAGCTCATTTAAAGTGTATTTTTTTTCAAGGGCTTTGGCAGCATCAATTCTTAGATGATATAATTAAAACAGATCCATACAAGAAAAAAACACGGTCAGCATTACTCACATCAGTCTTTAATGGAGAGACATAAGCTTTCAGGGCTGACTCTATTCCACATCGGTGGTGCTCATTGGCAAAAGATAATCACATTGGTAAATCCTCAATAAATATAGGTTCCACAGCACTCCTTCATAAGCAAGTGGAATCATGCTGTGGTTTTCTTCCCAGTTAATCTTTTACTCTGTATGTACAGTATACTATAGAATAAATGGCACTTTTTCCATAGGCTACTTTCTAACTGCCTTTCCAGCAGGATGTTCTGACAAAAAATTTAAAATAAAAAATAACAAAAAAATTTAAAATAAAAAATAACAAAAAAATATAAAATAAATAATAATGAAAATGTAGTGAGCAGATGAGTGCTCGCTCATCTAATCACCCTTCCGGTTTCTAATTAGGATGTTTATTGACACCATGCCCCAGATGTTTACCAGTGTCCTGATCACAGTGCCAAATAAATTGCACCAAATACTCACACACACAAACATCAATAAAGTTAGAATTTTAAACTACCCTATCCTATTTCATCAGTCAGAAAACAATTTTTTTGCTACTGAATGTTGCCATAAATTAACATTTTCAATTACTGTAGCTTAAAAATAAACAGTATTCAGCCATTCTTCAGACACGTGTAATACAGGGGCTTTTTATATTATAAGAGCAGTGAGACTATGGAACCCTCTGTCTGAGGAGGTGGTGATGGCAAATTCACTAAAAGCAACGAATAAAGAAAAAATGAATAGCCGCACTCACCATTAAGTAATATTTGCAGATTATTACTATTTGCAAATATTACTTTATGGTGAGTGCCGCTATTAATTTTTTCTTTATTTGATTTTTGCATGGCTATCAAGCAGAGCACCATTATATATTGCATGTTGCGAGTGCAGGTGTGTAAACAGTTGGACATTTGTCACACTCAGCAGTACCGACCCTTTTACTTGTATGGACATTTTGAATTCACTAAAAGAGTTCAAGAGGGGCCTGGATGTATTTCTGGAGTGAAATAATATTACAGGTTATAGTTACTAAAGATGGCTTGTTGATCCAGGGAGTTATTCTGATTGCCTCATTGGAGTCGGGAAGGAATTTTTTTTGCCCTGAAGTGAGGAAAATTGGCTTCTACCTCACAGGGGTTCTTTTGCCTTCCTATGGATCAACTTGCAGGATAACAGGCTGAACTGGATGAACAGATGTATTTTTTCAGCCCTATGAACTATGCTACTAAGAGTGATTGTGCTCTAGCACTAACTACTTTTCTGATAAACTACAGAAGGTTGAGGTGTTATGTTCATAATACAGTAGTAATAATGCATCTCCATTAAACCAGCTGAAAGCGGCATTAGTTAATGAACTATTTTAGGTTTAGGAATTCATTGTTTTTATTTAGGATTACAGTTTGTATAGAGTTATGGAATATTGTATTCTAGAGATGAGCAAATCAGTTCCTAATGAACAGAGTTTGTTACAAACTTCACAAACATTTGTCCACAAAAAAAAAAAAAAAAGTTTTTCATGTACTCTTTGAATTAATACAGTAAAATAGGGTGCAGCACCATTTAACTGCACATATTAGCAGTAAAAATTACAAGGGACAAAGAAGAAGGATAATCACATGACCCTGACAGTAAGTGGTGGGCTTGACCCGATAGGCTCGCCAGCTAACAGACAGCCTGGATGAGCCAATCAGTGGGGCAGCAGGCAAGGAGATGCCCTTCAGAATGACTAGAATGCCATTCTGTGATGGGCTATGAATGAAGGTGGATGGGTGTAGCAGTCTGTGGCAGAAAATAACCTTAGGGACAGTGTACAGTTGCAATCAAGCTTTTGATCTAGTGTCCAGAACGCTTTCAGCCAGGGAGTGAGGATGTGAGGCTTGGTGTGCCTGGCACAGGCAGTGCCTTCTATCTGCAGTTACTGCTTTATAAAACAGCTGTAGCAGAACCTCAAAAGCAACTACCTGCAAGAGCCATTCATTTTTTTCTCATTTGAACAGAAAGCAGCTGTTTTATTCCAAACCTGAAGTTTCTCTAGACTAAAGGCAGCTTATTCTCAGTAACATTAATTTCAAGCTATTTTACTGACCACTGAGCATTTAGTGCAAATATTGCTTTCAGAGCATTATATCTGTCCATACTAAACACATTACATTTAGAGACGAGCGATCCAGTTAATAACGAACCAGGTTTGCTATGAACTTTCCAAAATTTCTTCTGGCAGACAAACCCAAAGCTTTTCTGGTTTGTTTTGGATGAATCCAGTAAAATGGCACACAGTGCCATTGTATTGCACATGTGAAGTCGAAACAAAACATCACTTTTTTCAAAATGGACCAAGTCTGGATTGGGGAGGATTTCACACTCCTCTGGCTGAGGATGATGAATAGATCTGGCCTTGGTGATGGTGCCCCATCTTGCCACAGTTGCTGTCTGCCTGCCATCCTTCCTACCATCGTGTTCTGTAAGGGTGCAGCTGCTGCCTATATCATGGCCCTACTGTCTTCATGCTGCTGCCTACCTACCATCACATTTTGTACAGCTGCTGATGTTGCCTCCATTTTTTATTTTTTTTGTATCAACAATTTTTATTGTTTTTAAATAATAATTAGCTAACAATGGCAGTAAGATAGTACATATATAAGAGGTACAGAATAAAAAGTATATGGTATTAATTCATACCAGTATAATATGACAATGCAAGTCAGAGTACAAGGTCTATAAATTAACACAAAGAAAAGGGGGTAACTAGGAATTAACAAAACATGTGGGTATATACCAGGCTGAGTACATGTTATAGCTAATAGGATGCAACAACATATAGTAGAAATTCTAAATTTGTCTTAAACCTTGAATAAAGGGTGAGAAAGTGGCTGGGAAAAGGGGGGAAGAAAGGATGTATCTCATGGGAAGGCTCTATATTCCCTCCAAGGAGACCCTATATCTAAGAAGGTAGCTCGAGTAGGGGTTTCCCAATGGGAGAGTTCTTCTAGTCTATATAATTGATCTACCTTTTGGGTCCACTTAGCTTCTTCTGGAGTGTCAGTGGATAGCCATGCAGCAGCTACTAAGATTCTGGCTGCAGCTAAAAGAATAAGAAGTAAAGACCTAACTTTCTTGTTAGTCTTGTCTAGCCCCAAATTAAGAAGGATCAGGTCAGGGGAACATTGAAGAGAAGTACCACAGATTCTATTACACTTGTTTATTATAGAACGCCACCAACTCTGAATAATTGAGCAATCCCACCATATGTGGTAGAAAGTGCCTTTGGAGGTTTTACATCTTCAGCAGATATTGGAAACATTAGGGAAGTATAGCGCAATATTTTCTGGTGTTTTGTACCACCTCATCATGATTTTGTATCCATTTTCTTGGATACGGACACATCTCGAGATTTTGTGAGTTACAGAGAACATCACTTTAATCTCAGTGGGAGTCAGGGAACGGTTGAGGTCCTTTTCCCATACACCCACTATTGCTGGTTTGACAGCAGTTACCGGGGACTTCATCTTTTTATACAGGAATGAGATTAATCTCTGAGGCGACTGTTTGGACGCAATTAATTCGTCAAACCAAGGGGACAGAGGTGGCACGGGGGGAGAGTTGTTTATAGAGGACACTTCAGATACAATAAATTTGTGTGTGAAGGAGAGAGACAAAGACTCCTTTAGGTTTTCAAAGAGAAGCGGAAGAGGAGGAACGTTACCTTTCTCATTCAGAATTTCAGAGATGAGTAAGTTAGAGTGCCTGATCTGGGGGTAGCATGACTCTTTTAAATCTAGAGGTGCTAAATCTATCACATCTTTAAGAGCCAGGAGTGGTGAAGGAGTGGTAAGTATATTATTATGAGAAGAGAACCAGTCCCATACTGCCAGCGAGCATCTTATCAAAGGATTTTGAATTTGGTGAGATGGGGGAAAGGGTTTCCCAGCAAGTAATATGGCCCTGGGAGAGGAGGGAAGAAAGTTACTTTCCATATGAACCCAAAATTTATGGGGGGGGAGCTCTAATCCAATCCACTACTCTGGCTAGATATATGGCCTTCATATATAATTCAGGATCAGGGAGATTAATACCACCTAACTGCTTTGGTTTGGTGAGAGTATCGAGTGAAATTCTGGGCCGACGTCCTTTCCAGATAAACTTGCGGACTGCTTTGTTAAACCTGTTAAAGAAGGACTTCGGAATTTTGATAGGGAGAGCCTGCATGGCATATGTTAATTTGGGCAAGATCAAGGCTGATACCATATTCTTTCTGCCGAACCATGACCGGTATGGGAGGTCCAATGAGTCCATCTGAGCAATAACCGAGTGTAGAAGTGGGATGAAATTTAATTTATATAAGTCTGTAGTATTAGGAGAGATTTTCACACCTAGGTAAGTTAACAGTTGTGTGGACCAGTTAAAAGGAGAGTGGAGTTTAAGAGATCTAATTGTTGAGGGGGGGGAAACCACTGTGTAGAAGTTGTGATTTAGCGGGGTTTACTTTAAAGTTAGAAAGTGATCCAAATAGATCCAGTAAGGATAATATAGAAGGAAGGGATTTTTTCGGGTTAGTTGTGCAGATTAAGAGATCATCCGCGAAGGCGGCCAGTTTAATTTCCTGATCGCCAACCCTGAGTCCTACTATATCTGTTGGTTGTCTCAGGGCTTGTAGAAGCGTCTCCATGACTAGTACAAATATAAGCGGGGAAAGGGGGCAGCCCTGTCTTGTGCCATTTTGTATACGGAAACTGGGGGATAAAGTGCCATTAACTAATACTGATGCTGAGGAGGAGTGGTACATAGCCTTAATCGCATTAGAGAATTGATCAGGGATGTTGAATTTGGCAAGCGCAAGAATATATAGCCAATCTATTCTGTCAAACGCCTTCTCAGCATCAGTACCCAGCAGGACTATAGGGATCTTTCTGAGGGAGGAGAAGTATAAGGCATTCAGAATCTTCATGACATTGTCTTTCCCCTCTCTTCCTTTAACAAAGCCTACCTGATCAGGATGTATTAGGGAGGGGAGAAATTTTTGCAATCTAGTAGCCAGCATTTTAGCCAGTAATTTAAGGTCTGTGTTAAGCAGGGATATAGGACGGTAATTCGAGCATAGTGAAGGGTCTTTGCCCGGTTTGGGGATGATTGTGATTGCAGCTCTGGACATATCAGGTGATACAGGAGTATTGTGTAAAGCGTTGTTACAAATTGGGAGAAGATGGGGGAATAAAATATCAGGGAAGGCTCTATAATAGGACAGAGGTAAGCCATCTGGGCCAGGGCTTTTCCCAACAAGAAAGGAATTTAGCGCCTCTTGAATATCTGATATGGTAAATGGGGCAGCAAGTTGTTCGTATTGACTTTCTGAGAGGGCTGGGAGATGTAGTGTACTAAGAATGGAGGAGATATTTTGTACTCTATCTAATCCAGGATTAGGAATGGGAGATGGGGGAAGATTATAAAGGGATTCATAGTATAGTTTGAACTGATCTGCGATTTCTTCTGTTTTGAACAGCATGGAGCCTGATGGAGAGGCTATTTTGTGCACAAAACTTGTCGTTTTTCTACGCTTTAATCTCTGTATTTGGAATTTTGTTGCTTTATCGCCATGGGCGAATATTTTTTGTTGAGAACTTAGGAAGAACTTTTCAGAGCGTTCATTTAGCAAGTTTTTTAGCTCTGTTTTGAGCAAAAGTAATTCAGATAGGTGGAGTTGTAGGAGGGAAATTTTATGGGTCCTTTCAAGTACATTAATCCTGAAGAGAAGGGAGTTCATTTTCTTATCAGACTCCTTCTTGTTGTGCTTTTTCATAAGTGTAAACAGTTATATCTACTTATTTTAGTTATAATGGGTATTCATTGCCTTTAAGAGCAATGTTGATTTATATTCACTGTTTTGTATGGATTTTCATGTAGGCCAAAGTAAGTCCATGAGAAGATTACTGTGCTGTTCAAAAGCTAGTGTTATAGTAACAATATATTATACATTTAGAAAGTTAGAAGATACACCGCACCTGCAGATTCTGAGGCTTCATTGTTTTTTCCTATCTGAACATGAATTCCACAGTGTGAGATGTTCCTCAAAGTATACATTCATGTATCAAAGTTTGTCCCTCGGCCCTGAGACAAGGCCTCTATACGTCAGAGGTGTAGTAGTGAAAATATCAGGCATGTATGAGTTAACCCTTAATGGTATGATGCCTATTGCTTATACAACAGTGCCACCTAGATATGAACAGTTAATACTACATCAGTAGCAAAAGTGCATTCTGGGTAGTATTATGACGTCATGATCCTTATCAATGCACACACCCATCCCACAATGATTGGAAAGTTCCAAACTCGGAGGGCATGTTCATCTGATAAGTTTTGGGTTAAGAAACCAGTTACCAACTGACCAGAACACTTTTAATATAATCACATTGCAAGAAATATCACATTAATATACACCGCATTTGCTATAGACGGTGTTGAATTTATGGTGGCCACACAGAGTCCCGGTCACCAGGCAACCAACTAAACACTGGCTGGTGGATAACACATGTCCCGGGCGGATGACATAATCCTCAGCCATTGGAAATGACCGTGTCGGCATCTGATCACGTCAGTATATCTATTACCATACTGGTTACCTTCAGTATGGGCAGCGCATGCGCGGTTGCGTCGGCTGCCCCGCTGACGTCACGGCGCTGCGCTCCAAGCCTCCCTCTGAGGCCGAATAGTGTTTCTTCATAGCACTGATAGCGCATGCGTGAGCGCGTTGACGGCCCCGCTGACGTCATCACGCTGCACTCCAAGCCTCGCTCTGAGGCCATATGGTGTTCAAATAGGAGTGGGCGACTGCCGGCAAGAAGGCTTTATCACGGCCTCTGGACACGCCGCTGCGCTCCAAGAGAGGGACCGGACCATCTCCAGGTTACCCCATCGACTCTGTCTTCATATCACTAGGCAAGTACCCAGCCCTGATACACGAATAGAGCTTTGATTAAAGGCCAATACGTCCAAGTATCAATTGTGTCTTATTTTTATCTTAACTATATATGATGTATGTGTTGGTTACCGATTAAAAGTTACCAACACTATATGTCATTATATCACATTGCCCCTCTATATGTGCCTAATATTCCCCTGATGAGTTTCCTAAAAATGAAACATGCGTGTAGGGACTAGCTACACTAGGGCACAATAGGGCCAAGTAAAAAAAGGGCAAGGTTCCGGACGGGGTCGTTCTTTTCAGAACGGGTGCTCCGTATATAGGACGCTAGGGGCGAGATAGCACCCATATATCAGGGCTGTCTAGGTACCCTTAACCCACTAACATCCCCGCCGGTCCCCCTCCGCTCTTCTTTAAAGCAAAACCTTCTTGCGTTGGACATCTCCAGAGACCGGAGGACCGCGGCCATAACGGTACGACCTACTGGTTATTCAAGGTGCCGCCGTGCACCCATTTATTTTTTTAATTTAAAGGTGCCGCCGTGCACCAAGCACATTTGTATCCCTTGTGCCATCATGCACTTTTTATTTATCTTCCATTATGGCATTTAGGGACTTATTCTATCTGAATAATTAAAAGTTATGTTTCAACCTAAAATAACCATTACTACTTTGTTTACATAAGAAACCAGTTACCAGGAAAAAAAAGGAGGAAGGAGGGAGAAAGAAAAAACAAACAAACAAAGAAACATTTGGATTATAGATCTCTGGAGAATCATTTGGATTATCGGGAAAAACTCTTGAGAGCTGGCTGCCCCAAGACTCTGCACGTCACTTGACCCTTGGGTAATGTATATTTTTGTTTTATGTAGTATTGATCTAAATTAATTGGCTTGATACTTAATCAGATACCAGCTCATTTGCGAACGTGTAACGTTAGTTGCCACATCAGTATTTTCTCTTGTTTCAGTTACGATGCATATAACTGAATAAAGGGGATAATATTGGAGAAACTCTCTGTTGGGAATCTTAATATTCCCTAGTTTGATATCAAGCCAATAATTTATAAGTTTTGTTGCAATACTACCATTATCTGAGTTTGGTCATCATTTTTTTTGGGCGGAGAAAGGGCTCGTATCTGTCATCTTCTTGATTGAGTTTTCCGCATAATCCATTGATTGTATATCTCTCACAAATTTAAAGCTGTATTGCATAATATTCTTGTGTTGGTTAAATATTGTTTTGTTGGCATCATATAGTGGCGAGTTCTGGGTACTGCATATCATTGTATATTATTGAAATTTATGTTGATTCATTTTTGATTGTATTTTGATTGTAAACTATTGTATAATAAACCATTTATATTTTTGCATAGACGCTTGCACCCTGTTTTACTGATTGCACAAAATAATCAGGTTCTTGATCGAACTCTTTTTGAGATGATTATGTCCATCTCACAGGTCAATATCGTTTGCATAATTTTTATTTTGATCCGTTATTTTTTTTTTATCTTTATATAAAGCATTTGCTTTATATACCCGACATAAAATGGAGGCCCCAGTAGCGAGATCGAGTTAATTCTTTGATTATTTGTGCAAATAGTAAACCGTTCCATACCTTTCTTGGCTAACCAGATTATTCATAAATCTGTGTATAACTTTATTGCAAGAAAATGAGTGCAGCCGGTAGTGATGTTGCAACAGGAGATAGTCCATCTAGCCCGGAGCAGTTAATCCAGAACGTTGTTGAATATGTAAATTCACATTTAAATTTGGATCATGATGTGGCTGCATGGATAAATGAGTTGCAGGCAGAAGCCAAGAGAGAATGTGTGGATGTATGGATGCCACTTGGCACAGTCAGGAGACATCTAACTTATCTTGATGTGCTTAAAAATACTGCCAGAAAAAACCAACACCTCTTAAAGATGTTGCCATCAATGTTGTATGCATTATTAGAGGTCAGCATTTTCTCAGAGACTAGACATGTGCATATAACGAAAATGCAAGCATATGTATCCCATATGGAAGAAAGATTAGAATCTGCAGAGGCATCGATCGAGGATTTAAGATGCGAGCTCGATCACAGCCATGCTGCCTATCACAAATTAAAAAGTGAGGCAGAGGAGCTGCACATCCGTTATAGCAGTCTGCAGCAAACAAATGAACTAAGCCAAACTATAGCTAATGTTCAAAGTGATCTGTCTGATCATGAGGGATCTTCAGACCCTCCAATTCTCACACCCCAAAATGTAGATATGTCATCATCACATGCTCTTAAAGCGCAATCCATCCGAGACCCTAAGCCACCCGAGGGTGATGGCATGATTAAACAGGAGGCCTTAAACCAATTAAATCAGGCGTTTCAAGCTGTAACCGCCTTACTAGGCGCTAGCGACGCAAAAGGGCACAGAAGTGCCCCTCCACGTCCTCCTCTAGAGAGGAATGTTAGGGTTAAGTCACCTGTGCCAAGAGGGTCTGATGGAAGTGAGCGGAGCGTGAGTGATTGTGACAGTGATGTGGGAAAGTGTGTGATCCATTCCCTACCACGCAGGCATAAGATTGCCCATCAGGGGGATGAGAGTTTCAGACGACCAACATATGCTGAGGTAGTCTCTAGAAAGAAAAATACTCAGTGTTCAGAAAAGGATCAGAACTCCTCGAGTATTATTAAGTTTCTAAATGTCACTGTGCCCAAATTCTCTAAAAAGGGTTCTGCTGAAATTGCCAATCACTTAGAACTGTACCAGTCTACCATGGATTCTTTAAAATTGTATTCTGATGCGGACAGGATCAGATTCCTACCATGGGCATTTGATGGTAAATATCGCCACTACTTTGTTTCATTTAGAGAGAGAGGAATTCAGGATTGGCAGGATGTTTTACATGAGGTCAAATTAGAATTCGGCCCTTACCGTACTGTGACTGCTGCAAAACGTGATATCTATAAACTCACATGTAGACCCAATCAGAGTCCCCGGGAATTCCTCCCCATCCTTAAAAATGCCTATGGGTTGGCGTATAGATCCCCAAACTGGGAGTCTGAGGAGTTCAAACAGCTGTTTTATGATGCAATGCCCATGCAAATTAAGCTTAGCTTGGCTAGAGATCTTGATCTCAAAGCCCCTTGGACAGGTTGGTGACGGCTGCCACCTCACTGTATAACATCAGTGAATGCCATGCTACAGGTGAGAGGAGATATAAAAAGTCCCCAGAACAAAGTGTAGCAGAAGCTAAGGTAAACCCTGGCTTCAAATTTGAAACTCAGCCACGTAAGTACCCTCAGTCTACAGGACCTGTCCAACAGACCCAGCGACAACAGGTAGGACCCAAGCAAGCAAGACCTCAGAGCCCCAATGGGCCAGAGGGGGATAACTCCAATGCTGGAAGGTCTAACTACCGTCCCCAGTATTACAATAGAGGTCCCCAAGGATACAGGCGCTGGAACAACAGGCCCAGACAACAGAAGGAAAGTAGGCCTGAATCCCCTACCTCACCTAGAATTCGGTCACCCACTTCTAATAAGGGAACACCAGAAGTCCAAACTGTGTGCAAACCAAACAATCGTTTGGATCATTTGGCAGATCAAGTAGCCAAATTACAGGAGATCATTAGTAAAATGTCCCAGGTGTCAACTGGAAAACAGCCTGAGTCTTTTTTAGGGGCAACTGCAGGACCCAGCTCAGCCCCATAATGAAGGCAGGGCAGGGTCAGAGCCCAGGCCGGTGCAAGGCTACTGAGATGGTTGTAACAGAATCTAATGTGATTTCTAATCCTACTTTGCCTTGCAGTGTTCTTGACCCTAAAATTGAGGCCAGGGAGGAGATGTCTAACATGTTGTCTATATTACAGTCTAATCATGATGATTCCTGCACTAATGTGTCTTCTCCAGTGAGTGATCCTATCATCTCAGAGTCAACTTGCGAGCTGCCGTCTGTAAGTTGCGATGTGATCCAGTGTTCCCCAAAGGTGGGGGGTTGCTGCTGCCGCCGCGAGCAGCAGGAATTCCAAGAATTCACCAGAGGTCGCGACGCTGCAGAAAGGTAAAATCCTTAACAAATGTCAAATAAGTGATCACCCTAATTTTTTATGTGATTTGTTTCAGATCAAAGGCCGATATTTTCTTGATTCCTATCTCCAAGATGAACTTATTGGGCCAATCAGGGGTTTACTTGACACAGGATCACAAGCCACTATATTGTCATATAGTTATTTCCAACAGGTATTGGAGGTGACAGCAAAGAAGCCGAAACTGAAATCGTTTGATGACTCTTTGATAAGTGTCGGCGGAGATGCTTTGCAGGTAAAAGGTACATCATGGTTAAAATTCAAAATTGGCAAGAAGATAATTAGACATCCCACACTGATTGTGAACCTTCCCTATGATCGGCTGATCATAGGAATCGACCTCCTAAGAAGATTGAGTTCCATAGTAGACTTAATCAATGAAGCCATCTGGACTCAGGTGAAGGCACCCATTGCCTATGAGTACTCTTGCAATGCACAATCCCAACGTAATTGTCATGTGATTGAAGAAAGGTTTAACTCTGTTGAAGTGCATTTTAGGAACAATCAAACACCGGATGTCACGATCCTGAAAAATGGTGAGCCTGAGGAAGCCGTCAACGGTGCCGCACATGCCATAACCATCCAGAAGGACAGAATTGAAAAGGTAACCCTGGATGGGGATGCATTAACTATTTCTCTTAAAGGGAGAAGTTACGAAGTCGTGGACCTGACCAGGCATACTCAATCCATGGTACGGATTGAGAAGGTTAATGATAACTTATTGATTCCCGTACAGGTGAACAATATGGCCCGGGTGAAATACGCCAAGTTGGATCTGAAATCCGAAGCCAGCTACATAAGCCTGAGTCTCTTGAAACAGATTGCTAATCCTAAAATGATTAAAGTTTCCTCTCCACAGGACCAATGGATTCATGATCTGGATGGAGATTCACAGAGTCATAATGTGATTGCAAGATGTCTTTTGTCTATTTCCATAGGAGATAAAACCACAGAACATTTATTCATTGTGTTGAATGAACCACGGTACCAGATGTACATAGGTAATGACCTTCTACACCGATTTGCCGTGCAGATTGATCTGGTCAACAATACTCTATGGTCCAGATTACCTGGGAACCCGGAGGGATTCCAGAATGAAGAGGAAGCCTTGAGAAGGGGACAACAGATGCCCTATGCCGTGAGTATCGTGGTTGCAGATGAGGTTAAAATCCCTGAAAGTTGTAAACCATTTCTTCTTCCCATTCAAATAAAGAAGGGACAAAGACTGAAGAATGCAGATGCTTTGATCTGTTTGTCCAACCGGATGCAGCAACTCGGCCTGAAGGTAAAGCCGACTCCTATGGTAAACATTCATCAGGATCCATTGCATATGGTGATTCATAACATGGCTCCCCATAGTATATCTCTACAAAAAGATACTATGATTGGTCTGGCTATGGATTCGGAGTATTACACTTTTGGTTTCCAAAATTATGTCATTGGACTTATTCCTGATGAATACCTGACAGAAGAACAGGTAGTGGAACAACATTTTTCCTCAACACCTGAGGGGTTATTTAATATCCACTCTGTTTATCCTTTCAGCTTGGAAGAAGGTACATGCCACATTGAAGAATCATCATTGATTTTCAACCATGAGATCGATGAGAAGGAATACGAGTCCTGCCAAACAGGAAAGGATAAGGTACGCAATACTCAAAACGATTTAACTAGTGAGCTTGGTGAAGCTTACGAGTTAAGTTAACCTGAAATCTTTCCAGAATTTCAGGAACGGGTGGAAGAGCAAATCTCTGTGGCTGACGCATGTTCCGAGGAGTCGGAGCGTCAACAGCTAAAGGGGCTCTTCGCCGAATTCCAGGACATGTTTGCTAAGGATTCTTATGACTGTGGGGAAACTGACCTACACGTTGCAAGAATTCAAACGGATCCCAATGCACCCCCTGTATATGTTAAACAGTACCGACTTACGCTGGCGGCATTTGAGTCGCTATCGGAAATCGTCAAAAACTTGGAGAAGCGGGGGATCATCCGTCCAGTGCACAGCTCGTTCAACCATCCTGTGCTTGGGATTCTCAAACCCAATGGTCAATTCCGTCTCTGTTCGGACCTAAGGCAGTTAAACAAACGTGTATACATGTCCGGATGGCCCGTGCCGTATATTGACCAGAGTTTGGCGCAAATGCAGGGATCCAAAATTTTCACTCTGGATTGTGCGCAAGGATATTGGACAATTAAAGTGGACGAGAGGGATCAATACAAACTGGCCTTTACATTTGGAAAGCAACAATATGCATGGACCCGATTACCTTTCGGGTACATAAATGCGGGTCATGAGTTTGCTGTGTTCATGCATAAGGCAATGCCTGATGCCACTGAACGAGGTACCTTATCCTATGTGGATGACATCCTAATCAAAAGCACAACTTTTGAGGAGCATATTACGGAACTGAGGCATGTACTAACCCAACTGAGAAACGCTGGTGTAAAACTTTCTTTACAGAAGACTCAATGGTGTCGTACCAAAGTAAATTTTTTAGGTTACGAAATCACTGCCGATGGAATTAACCCACAGAAGAAGAAGGTGGAAGCAGTGTTCAACACAAAGTCACCTACAAATACCAAGGAGTTGAGATCCTTCCTGGGCATGATGAACTATTCACGTAAGTTTATAGATAACTATGCCGAGATTACAAAACCTCTTTTGCAGTTGCTGAAGAAAGGAGTAAAATGGGAATGGAGTGAGCGTTATGAGCAAGCTGTGAATGAGCTCAAAACCAGACTTATCCAGGCCCCATGCCTTGCCTATCCAGAAGGTGGAAAACCCTTTTACGTTGAAACAGGCTTCACCAACAAAAGTGTGAGTGCAGTCCTTTTCCAAAAACAGGACAACCTAAACGAGATCATCGCCTAAGCCAGCAAGTCCTTGTCAACGGTTGAGGTAAAGTTCAATGACTGTGAAAAAGCATTACTGTCAACTGTGTGGGCTTTGCAATATTTCAGGAGTTTTATCCAGGGCGAAAAGATCATTGTGGAAACTGCACACCAACCCTTGCAATATTTGCAGAGTGATAGAATCAAGGATGGGAATTTATCAAACAGCAGGATAACCGCCTGGACGATGTCCTTAATGGGATGGCCATTGGAAATCAGGTACAAACAAAATAATAAGAATCCAGTTACTCAAGGATTAGCCGAACTGCATGATTGTTCCAATTCAGGTCATAAAGGTGAACCGCCACAAAATGATTTCCTGGAAGAACAATATTCATCTCCATACAAGTCTTGTGAAGAAGAATACTGCAAATCCTTACCATGTGCATATGTTGATGGCTGCTCTTTCCATACCGATGTAGAAACTGAACGCAAATTGGTTGCAGGTATCGGAATCGTATGGAATAACACATTCCCAGACATGTCCGTCGGATATATAATTGGTTCCAAAAGTAGCCAGTTCGCGGAGCTCACCGCTGTGTATAAAGCTGTACAAATGGCTATTGATTCTGGTCTTAAAGAGTTTGTTATAATCACAGATTCTAATTATGTTCGTAGTAGCTTCGTGGAGTACTTCCCTGGATGGAAAAGGTCTAATATGGCAAGAAGTAACAATAAGCCTGTCAAGCATGGTAAAATGTTTTGTAAGATCGATGACATGGTTACCACCCATGGTCTCACCATTTACTGGAAAAAGGTAAGAGGTCACTCAAAATCTCCAGGTATAGATAAAGAGGGGAATGATTTGGCACATTCCCTCGCTAAACAAGCAGCCATTAATGGAGAAGTCTTGGACGTTGATGACCTCATGGGAACTATCCAAGTGGATGCAATGACAAGAAGACAGGCCCAAAAGGAAACCGAAGCCAATGAGGCACAATGGAGCCAAGATTCCCCTAGTGAGGATCTCATCGCGAGTCAAAAGGGGGATCCAGTCATTGGTATGTTTTACAAACACATTGAAGATCCGCAGAATTGTCCCGTAACTATGGAAGACTGTGCAGGCAAAGAAGAGTTACAAATTTTGATGAAGGGTAAGTCCCAATTCTCGTTACAGGATGGATTGTTGGTAAGAACCTCGAAGAATGGTATCTCACAATGGGTGGTACCCACAGCACACCGAGGTTTGATGTTACAACACGCCCATGACGCCCCAACGGCTGGTCATCGAGGTGAGAAGTTAACGTATGAATTACTACGGGATTACGCTAATTGGCCTCATATGTTGCAAGACGTTCGCACATATTGTCAAGGATGTTTAATATGCCCTCAATTCCATCCGCAAGCACCCACTCATCGGGCACCGCTGATGAAAAGGAGGATGTCCATGCCATGGTCAGACATCCAGATTGACTTTATTGGACCAGTAACAACTTTATCAAAAGGCAACAGATATACGTTAACCGTGACTTGTCTATTCACAAAATGGGTAGAATGTTTGCCTTGCAAGACTTGCAGTTCAAGTGTGTGTGCGTCTCTACTCATTAACCACGTGTTTTCCAGGTTTGGTCTTCCTCAACGCATAGAGTCCGATCGCGAAAGTCATTTCACTAGTGAGGTGATGCCAAAAACGTGGGAGATACTGGGAGTAAAAAGGAAGCTACATATAGCTTACCGGCCAGCATCTAGTGGTGGAGTGGAACGCTACAACCAAACAATTGTCAACATTCTAAAGAAATTTGTCAATGAATCCGGTAAGGACTGTGATGTAAAGTTGCCTCTGGTTCTCATGGCCATCAGAGCCACTCCAAGCGCAGCAACCAAACTTTCTCCCTTCGAAATTATCACAGGAAGGAAGATGGTGTTACCCCAACATTTACTCTACCGGACAACAGACCAAAATTTGATAAATGCTTCAACAGCCCATCAATACATAGAGAATAGGAATGAGCGAACCCGAACTGTATAGTTCGGGTTCGTACCGAATTTTGGGGTGTCCGTGACACGGACCCGAACCCGAACATTTTCGTAAAAGTCCGGTTTCGGGTTCGGTGTTCGGCGCTTTCTTGGCGCTTTTTGAAAGGCTGCAAAGCAGCCAATCAACAAGCGTTATACTACTTGCCCCAAGAGGCCATCACAGCCTTGCCTACTATTGGCATGGCTGTGATTGGCCAGTGCAGCATGTGACCCAGCCTCTATATAAGCTTGGGTCACGTAGCGCTGCACGTCACTCTGCTGATTGAAGCATAGGGAGAGGTTGCTGCGGCGACGTTAGGGCGAAATTAGGCAGATTAACTCCTCCAAAAGACTTCATTCTGTGATCGATCTGCAGCTGTGGATCATTGAAGTTCTAATATCGACTTGCTCACTTTTTTGAGGCTGCCCAGAGCGTTTTTAGATCACTTTTTTCTGGGGTGATCGGCGGCCATTTTGTGGCTTGTGGTGCGCCAGCACAAGCTATCACCAAGTGTATTTAACCATCAATAGTGTGGTTATTTTGTGCTATATCCTACATCAGCTGCAGGCTGAGCCTGTGTCAAAGAAGTGCAGTTAACCATCAACAGTCTGGTTATTTTTTGGCCATATACTACATCAGCTGCAGGCTGAGCCTGTGTCACCGAAGTGCATTTAACCATCAACAGTCTGGTTATTTTTTGGCCATATACTACATCTGGTGCAGGCTGAGCCTGTGTCACCCAAGTGCATTTAACCATCAATAGTGTGGTTATTTTTTGGCCATATACTACATCAGGGGCAAGTTGAGCCTGTCACCCAGCGCCTAAAAAATAGACCTGACATTTCTATTCAACCAAATTTGTACTGTTTTAGCTGGTCAAGTTATTTGTAGTGACCGTAAAAGCACATTTTTTGTTCTGGGTTGAAAAACTATTCCCAAATTTGCCATTCTCAAAATAACTAGTTTCTGCTATATGACGCCTACTTGAAATCTATCCCAAAAAGGATATCTTACATATTAGGTGCTGATAGTGTCATTCAGAAAAACCTAAGACACACGCTACCGTGCAGATAGAAGTCTAATTCTGTGATTAAACCTATACCTGTCACACAGCGCAAAAAAAAACAGGCCTCACATTTCTATTCAACCAAATCTGTACTGTTTTAGCTGGTCAAGTTATTTGTAGTGACCGTAAAAGCACATTTTTTGTTCTGGGTTGAAAAACTATTCCCAAATTTGCCATTCTCAAAATAACTAGTTTCTGCTATATGAGGCCTACTTGAAATCTATCCCAAAAAGGATATCTTACATCGAAGGTGCTGATAGTGTCATTCAGAAAAACCTAAGACACACTTGCTACCGTGCAGATAGACGTCTAATTCTGTGATTAAACCTATACCTGTCACACAGCACAAAAAAAAAAAACAGGCCTCACATTTCTATTCAACCAAATCTGTACTGTTTTAGCTGGTCAAGTTATTTGTATTGACCGTAAAAGCACATTTTTTGTTCTGGGTTGAAAAACTATTCCCAAATTTGCCATTCTCAGAATAACTAGTTTCTGCTATATGAGGCCTACGTAAAATCTATCACAAAAAGGATATCTTACATATTAGGTACTGATAGTGTCATTCAGAAAAACCTAAGACACACTTGCTACCGTGCAGATAGAAGTCTAATTCTGTGATTAAACCTATACCTGTCACACAGCGCAAAAAAAAACAGGCCTCACATTTCTATTCAACCAAATCTGTACTGTTTTAGCTGGTCAAGTTATTTGTATTGACCGTAAAAGCACATTTTTTGTTCTGGGTTGAAAAACTATTCCCAAATTTGCCATTCTCAAAATAACTAGTTTCGGCTATTGTCACGGCCATGCCCATGACCGTGACTTCTTTACCGCATGCAGTTGCCTGCGGTTTTGTATGGGTGTTCAACCACGGGTGAGGGCCGCTTGTTTGTGGCCTCACTTGTGGTTGCCGCGGGCAACTAGTGTTGTATTTAGCAGCAGAGCAGCCTGAGCGTCGCTTGGCAGCTTGCTGCCCTGGCATGCGGTCACACCTAGCAACCTTTATGTTAGGTGTGTGTATGTTATGCACGTTGTATGTATTGTGTGCACTTCCCATTTATGTGTCTTTCCCTTCTGTGGTACTGGAAGGGTTAACTTCCTTCCCAGTGTGTGTGTGTGATGTCACTGGGTGTGTCCAACCCTTGGGTGTGGCCACTTGGGCTTATATAGACCCTCTCTCTAGCAGGGCTTAGTAGGTTGCTTCAGTCTTGCTAGCTGAAGCAGCCTCCTGTGTTTTCCATCCGTCTGTGAGAGCCACCACTGTGGTCATAGTTTAAGTTTATGTTTTCCTGTACTATTTAGTGCTGCCATGTATCTGGGTTCTGGTGTGTGGATGAGTTTGTGCTGACGTCTGTCTGCTATTTGTGGACTTCAGTTTTCCTGCACACGGATCCAGTCAGCAGGGCTGTGGCAGGTGGCTGGAACTAGTGCAGCACCTGCCATATACATAGGCTGTTTATGTTTCCCCTTTTCCAGCAGCTTGGCCGTTGAGACTCCTGCTCCTCCGTGCTTAGGAGGAGTGGGTTGTCTTACTCAGCTCCTAGCTTAGGGCCATCTTGAGGGCTAGCAGGGACTTTTAGGTTCCGGAGCATGAGCCCTCCTACCATCAAGGTTGGCTCATGTAGCTAGGAGTCAGGGTCAGGTTAGGGATGCGTTTAGGAGGTGACCTGCTCCCTAATCCTGTCTTCTTGGTCAAGCAGCCATAACATCACCTGGCTCCACACGGCTGAGGATTTCCCCCATCCTCAGCCGTGACAGCTATATGAGGCCTACTTGAAATCTATCCCAAAAAGGATATCTTACATATTAGGTGCTGATAGTGTCATTCAGAAAAACCTAAGACACAATTGCTACCGTGCAGATAGAAGTCTAATTCTGTGATTAAACCTATACCTGTCACACAGCGCAAAAAAAAACAGGCCTCACATTTCTAATCAACCAAATCTGTACTGTTTTAGCTGGTCAAGTTATTTGTATTGACCGTAAAAGCACATTTTTTGTTCTGGGTTGAAAAACTATTCCCAAATTTGCCATTCTCAAAATAACTAGTTTCTGCTATATGAGGCCTACTTGAAATCCATCACAAAAAGGATATCTTACATATTAGGTGCTGATAGTGTCATTCAGAAAAACCTAAGAAACACTTGCTACAGTGCAGATAGAAGTCTAATTCTGTGAATAAACCTATACCTGTCACACAGCGCAAAAAAAAACAGGCCTCACATTTCTATTCAACCAAATCTGTACTGTTTTAGCTGGTCAAGTTATTTGTAGTGACCGTAAAAGCACATTTTTTGTTCTGGGTTGAAAAACTATTCCCAAATTTGCCATTCTCAAAATTGTGGTGAACGGGAACAATGAGGAAAACATCTAATAAGGGACGCGTACACGGACGTGGACATGGTCGTGGTGGTGTTAGTGGACACTCTGGTGCTGGGAGAGGACGTGGGCGTTCTGCCACAGCCACACGTCCTAGTGAACCAACTACCTCAGGTCCCAGTAGCCAGCAGAATTTACAGCGATATTTGGTGGGGCCCAATGCCGTTCTAAGGATGGTAAGGCCTGAGCAGGTACAGGCATTAGTCAATTGGGTGGCCGACAGTGGATCCAGCACGTTCACATTATCTCCCACCCAGTCTTCTGCAGAAAGCGCACAGATGTCGCCTGAAAACCAAGCCCATCGGTCTGTCACATCACCCCCATGCATATCAGGGAAACTGTCTGAGCCTAAAGTTATGCAGCAGTCTCTTATGCTGTTTGAAGACTCTGCTGCCAGGGTTTCCCAAGGGCATCCACCTAGCCCTTCCCCAGGGGTGGAAGAGATAGAATGCACTAACGCACAACCACTTATTTTTCCTGATGATGAGGACATGGGAATACCACCTCAGCACGTCTCTGATGATGACGAAACACAGGTGCCAACTGCTGCGTCTTTCTGCAGTGTGCAAACTGAACAGGAGGTCAGGGATCAAGACTGGGTGGAAGACGATGCAGGGTACAATGAGGTCCTAGACCCCACATGGAATGAAGGTCGTGCCACTGACTTTCACAGTTCGGAGGAAGAGGCAGTAATGAGACTGAGCCAACAGCGAAGCAAAAGAGGGAGCAGTGGGCAAAATCAGAACACCCGCCGCCAAGAGACTCCGCCTGCTACTGACCGCCGCCATCTGGGACCGAGCACCCCAAAGGCAGCTTCAAGGAGTTCCCTGGCATGGCACTTCTTCAAACAATGTGCTGACGACAAGACCCGAGTGGTTTGCACGCTGTGCCATCAGAGCTTGAAGCGAGGCATTAACGTTCTGAACCTTAGCACAACCTGCATGACCAGGCACCTGCATGCAAAGCATGAACTGCAGTGGAGTAAACACCTTAAAAACAAGGAAGTCACTCAGGCTCCCCCTGCTACCTCTTCTGCTGCTGCCGCCTCGGCCTCTTCTACTGCTGCCGCCGCCTCGGCCTCTTCTGCTGCTGCTGCCGCCGCCTCGGCCTCTTCTGCTGCTGCTGCCGCCGCCTCGGCCTCTTCCTCCGCCTCTGGAGGAACGTTGGCACCTGCCGCCCAGCAAACATGGGATGTACCACCAACACCACCACCTGTGTCACCAAGCATCTCAACCATGTCACACAGCAGCGTTCAGCTCTCCATCTCACAAACATTTGAGAGAAAGCCTAAATTCCCACCTAGCCACCCTCGATCCCTGGCCCTGAATGCCAGCATTTCTAAACTACTGGCTTATGAAATGCTGTCATTCAGGCTGGTGGACACAGACAGCTTCAAACAGCTCATGTCGCTTGCTGTCCCACAGTATGTTGTTCCCAGCCACCACTACTTCTCCAAGAGAGCCGTGCCTTCCCTGCACAACCAAGTGTCCGATAAAATCAAGTGTGCACTGCGCAACGCCATCTATGGCAAGGTCCACCTAACCACAGATACGTGGACCAGTAAGCACGGCCAGGGACGCTATATCTCCCTAACTGCACACTGGGTAAATGTAGTGGCGGCTGGGCCCCAGGCGGAGAGCTGTTTGGCGCACGTCCTTCCGCCGCCAAGGATCGCAGGGCAACATTCTTTGCCTCCTGTCTCCTCCTCCTTCTACTCAGCTTCCTCCTCCTCTTCTTCCACCTGCTCATCCAGTCAGCCATACACCTTCACCACCAACTTCAGCACAGCCCGGGGTAAACGTCAGCAGGCCGTTCTGAAACTCATATGTTTGGGGGACAGGCCCCACACCGCACAGGAGTTGTGGGGGGGTATAGAACAACAGACCGACGAGTGGTTGCTGCCGGTGAGCCTCAAGCCCGGCCTGGTGGTGTGCGATAATAGGCGAAATCTCGTTGCAGCTCTGGGACTAGCCGGTTTGACGCACATCCCTTGCCTGGCACATGTGCTGAATTTGGTGGTGCAGAAGTTCATTCACAACTACCCCGACATGTCAGAGCTGCTGCATAAAGTGCGGGCCGTCTGTTCGCGCTTCCGGCGTTCACACCCTGCCGCTGCTCGCCTGTCTGCGCTACAGCGTAACTTCGGCCTTCCCGCTCACCGCCTCATATGCGACGTACCCACCAGGTGGAACTCCACCTTGCATATGCTGGACAGACTGTGCGAGCAGCAGCAGGCCATAGTGGAGTTTCAGCTGCAGCACGCACGGGTCAGTCGCACTGCGGATCAGCCCCACTTCACCACCAGTGACTGGGCCTCCATGCGAGACCTGTGTGCCCTGTTGCGCTGTTTCGATTACTCCACCAACATGGCCAGTGGCGATGACGCCGTTATCAGCGTTACAATACCACTTCTATGTCTCCTTGAGAAAACACTTAGGGCGATGATGGAAGAGGAGGTGGCCCAGGAGGAAGAGGGGTCATTTTTAGCACTTTCAGGCCAGTCTCTTTGAAGTGACTCAGAGGGAGGTTTTTTGCGACACCAGAAGCCAGGTACAAATGTGGCCAGACAGGGCCCACTACTGGAGGACGAGGATGAGGAGGAGGTGGAGGAGGATGAGGAGGATGAGGATGAGGATGAAGCATGTTCACAGCGGGGTGGCACCCAAAGCAGCTCGGGCCCATCACTGGTGCGTGGCTGGTGGGAAACACAGGACAATGACGATACGCCTCCCACAGAGGACAGCTTGTCCTTACCTCTGGGCAGCCTGGCACACATGAGCGACTACATGCTGCAGTGCCTGCGCAATGACAGCAGAGTTGCCCACATTTTAACGTGTGCGGACTACTGGGTTGCCACCCTGCTGGATCCCCGGCACAAAGACAATGTGCCCACCTTACTTCCTACACTGGAGCATGATAGGAAGATGCGCGAGTACAAGAGCACGTTGGTAGACGCGCTACTGAGAGCATTCCCAAATGTCACAGGGGAACCAGTGGAAGCCCAAGGCGAAGGCAGAGGAGGAGCAAGAGGTCGCCAACGCAGCTGTGTCACGGCCAGCTCCTCTGAGGGCAGGGTTAGCATGGCAGAGATGTGTAAAAGTTTTGTCAACACGCCACAGCTAAGTGCACCACCACCTGATACGGAACGTGTTAGCAGGAGGCAACATTTCACTAACATGGTGGAACAGTACCTGTGCACACCCCTTCACGTACTGACTGATGGTTCGGCTCCATTCAACTTCTGGGTCTCCAAATTGTCCACGTGGCCAGAGCTAGCCTTTTATGCCTTGGAGGTGCTGGCCTGCCCGGTGGCCAGCGTTTTGTCTGAACGTGTATTCAGCACGGCAGGGGGCGTCATTACAGACAAACGCAGCCGCCTGTCTACAGCCAATGTGGACAAGCTGACGTTCATAAAAATGAACCAGGCATGGATCCCACAGGACCTGTCCATCCCTTGTGCAGATTAGATATTAACTACCTCCCCTTAACAATATATTATTGTACTCCAGGGCACTTCCTCATTCAATACTATTTTTATTTTCATTTTACCATTATATTTCGGGGCAACACAAAGTTGAATGAACCTCTCCTCTGTCTGGGTGCCGGGGCCTAAATGTGTGACAGTGGCCTGTTCCAGTGGTGGGTGACGTGAAGCCTGATTCTCTGATATGACATGAAGACTGATTCTGCGCTGACATAAGGCCAGATTCTCTGTTACGGGACCTCTCTCCTCTGTCTGGGTGTCGGGGCCTAAATATGTGACAGTGGCCTGTTCCAGTGGTGGGTGACGTGAAGCCTGATTCTCTGCTATGACATGAAGACAGATTCTGCGCTGACATAATGCCAGATTCTCTGTTACGGGACCTCTCTCCTCTGTCTGGGTGCCGGGGCCTAAATATGTGACAGTGGCCTCTTCCAGTGGTTGGTGACGTGAAGCCTGATTCTCTGCTATGACATGAAGACTGATTCTGCGCTGACATAAGGCCAGATTCTCTGTTACGGGACCTCTCTCCTCTGTCTGGGTGCCGGGGCCTAAATATGTGACAGTGGCCTGTTCCAGTGGTGGGTGACGTGAAGCCTGATTCTCTGCTATGACATGAAGACAGATTCTGTGCTGATATAAGGCCAGATTCTCTGTTACGGGACCTCTCTCCTCTGTCTGGGTCCCGGGGCCTAAATATGTGACAGTGGCCTGTTCCAGTGGTGGGTGACGTGAAGCCTGATTCTCTGCTATGACATGAAGACAGATTCTGCGCTGACATAAGGCCAGATTCTCTGTTACGGGACCTCTCTCCTCTGTCTGGGTGCCGGGGCCTAAATATGTGACAGTGGCCTGTTCCAGTGGTGGGTGACATGAAGCCTGATTCTCTGCTATGACATGAAGACAGATTCTGTGCTGACATAAGGCCAGATTCTCTGTTACGGGACCTCTCTCCTCTGTCTGGGTCCCGGGGCCTAAATATGTGACAGTGGCCTGTTCCAGTGGTGGGTGACGTGAAGCCTGATTCTCTGCTATGACATGAAGACAGATTCTGCGCTGACATAAGGCCAGATTCTCTGTTACGGGACCTCTCTCCTCTGTCTGGGTGCCGGGGCCTAAATATGTGACAGTGGCCTGTTCCAGTGGTGGGTGACGTGAAGCCTGATTCTCTGCTATGACATGAAGACTGATTCTGCGCTGACATAAGGCCAGATTCTCTGTTACGGGACCTCTCTCCTCTGTCTGGGTGCTGGGGCCTAAATATGTGACAGTGGCCTATTCCAGTGGTGGGTGACGTGAAGCCTGATTCTCTGCTATGACATGAAGACAGATTCTGTGCTGACATAAGGCCAGATTCTCTGTTACGGGACCTCTGTCCAATTGATATTGGTTCATTTTTATTTTTTTTATTTTTATTTTAATTCATTTCCCTATCCACATTTGTTTGCAGGGGATTTACCTACATTTTGCTGCCTTTTGCAGCCCTCTAGCTCTTTCCTGGGCTGTTTTACAGCCTTTTTAGTGCCCAAAAGTTCGGGTCCCCATTGACTTCAATGGGGTTCGGGTTCGGGACGAAGTTCGGGTGGGGTTCGGATCCCGAACCCGAACATTTCCGGGAAGTTCGGCCGAATTTCTCGAACCCGAACATCCAGGTATTTCGCTCAACTCTAATAGAGAATCTACGTAAGCACCTTCAACATGCTTTTGCATTTTCCCAGAAGAATCTGGAGAAAGCAGCCGTAAGCGCCAAAACCTACTATGATCTGAAGACTACTGAAAAGGAGTACCAAATTTCAGATTAAGTTTATCTCTATAACTTCGCCCGGGATCAGGTGAAGGAAAGGAAGTTCCTGCCTTCCTGGAAGGGACCCTATGTCATCATTGACAAATTGTCACCTGTGGTCTACAAGATCAAAATTCTTAAGGGGGATGAATTTATAGAGAAATGGGTGCATATTAATCAATTACGTGTTTGTCATCCTAGTTCACAACTTCGCCAAATGGAAGGATTGTCGGATGATGAGGAGTGAAGAGATATCAAGGTTCCAGCTAAAGATGTAAACCCAGGATTGGTATAGTATGAACATACAAATGTACTAATCTGTCCTCATGTATTTTCCTCTGTAACTAATTATCTCTTGACTCACTTTTGTATCGAGAACTTGCTCTGTCCAAGAAAAGAAACGATGTCAAATCAAAGATGTATGGTAGTATTAACTCTTTTCTTGCAGGAGTGATAAAAAGTGGAAGATGTATGTACTTATATTTGTCATACAATATATTTCAGGCGCAAGATGGCATCGAGTGTTGTTGCCGTTATCTTCATCATCCTGATCTTGGGGAAGGAGTTCCAGGCTGAGCCGATTGCTGTACCAGGCCCTTCATCTGGGATTATGCTACAGGATACCACGGGATTCATCTTGACGAATAAGAGGATTCTATCCCAAAAGATCTACGTCAGTTTGGATCCACGTATCTTCATCGAAAGACAGTTCAACATTTCCGAGATTTCGGGAGATAAAGATTTGGTATCAAATGCACATCGGCTATTCCCAAGAAAGGATTACACAGATCCTGGAACAGACAAGGAAAACCATGACTAGAGAACAGTTTTCAACAAGTCGGCGACCAAAGCGATTCATTTCTGCGATTACAGCCGCCTTAATCTTTGCCGTAGTGGGTACTGTCATTGCCACCGGTGTATCAGCTGTTAATTCCATCGTTATTAAGACATTGGAACTTGAGATTGGTTCACTGAAAAGGAACCTAATGAGTATTCATGCAGAGATGGAGAATCAGAAAAAACATTTATCTGACTTATATTCCGTTGTAGAGGATACTGTGGTTACCACCAACTTACACTCAAAGTTATTGACTCATTCAATAAATCTTCATGAGAGTCACGAATAGTTTAAACAAGAACTAATGTCTCTGAAGAATCCGAATGAAAAGCCCTTTGTGACATTCCAATGTAGTCCAACTTCTTTATTGGATTACATTATAATGAAGGGGGATTTGTTGTGCTTTTTCATAAATGTAAACAGTTATATCTACTTATTTTAGTTATAATGGGTATTCATTGCCTTTAAGAGCAATGTTGATTTATATTCACTGTTTTGTATGGATTTTCATGTAGGCCAAAGTAAGTCCATGAGAAGATTACTGTGCTGTTCAAAAGCTAGTGTTATAGTAACAATATATTATACATTTAGAAAGTTAGAAGATACACCGCACCTGCAGATTCTGAGGCTTAATTGTTTTTTCCTATCTGAACATGAATTCCACAGTGTGAGAATTGTCCTGATGTTCCTCAAAGTATACATTCATGTATCAAAGTTTGTCCCTCGGCCCTGAGACAAGGCCTCTAGACGTCAGAGGTGTAGTAGTGAAAATATCAGGCATGTATGAGTTAACCCTTAATGGTATGATGACTATTGCTTATACAACAGTGCCACCTAGATATGAGCAGTTAATACTACATCAGTAGCAAAAGTGCATTCTGGGTAGTATTATGACGTCATGATCCTTATCAATGCACACACCCATCCCACAATGATTGGAAAGTTCCAAACTCGCAGGGCGTGTTCATCTGATAAGTTTTGGGTTAAGAAACCAGTTACCAGGAAAAAAAAGGAGGAAGGAGGGAGAAAGAAAAAACAAACAAAGAAACATTTGGATTATAGATCTCTGGAGAATCATTTGGATTATCGGGAAAAACTCTTGAGAGCTGGCTGCCCCAAGACTCTGCACGTCATTTGACCCTTGGGTAATGTATATTTTTGTTTTATGTAGTATTGATCTAAATTAATTGGCTTGATACTTAGTCAGATACCCGCTCATTTGCGGACGTGTAACGTTAGTTGCCACATCAGTATTCTATCTTGTTTCAGTTACGATGCATATAACTGAATAAAGGGGATAATATTGGAGAAACTCTCTGTTGGGAATCTTAATATTCCCTAGTTTGATATCAAGCCAATCATTTATAAGTTTTGTTGCAATACTACCATTATCTGAGTTTGGTCATCATTTTTTTTGGGCGGAGAAAGGGCTCGTATCTGTCATCTTCTTGATTGAGTTTTCCGCATAATCCATTGATTGTATATCTCTCACAAATTTAAAGCTGTATTGCATAATATTCTTGTGTTGGTTGAATATTGTTTTGTTGGCATCATATAGTGACGAATTCTGGGTACTGCATATCATTGTATATTATTGAAATTTATGTTGATTCATTTTTGATTGTAAACTATTGTATAATAAACAATTTATATTTTTGCATAGATGCTTGTACCCTGTTTTACTGATTGCACAAAATAATCAGGTTCTTGATCGAACTGTTTTTGAGATGATTATGTCCATCTCACGGGTCAATATCGTTTGCATAATTTTTCTTTTGATCCGTTAATTTTTTTTTATCTTTATATAAAGCATTTGCTTTATATACCCGACATTCTTCAGATATGAGCAAAGGCTTATCAGTTGGCCTCTTATATATGCTTTATGAGCATCCCATAGGGTGTTAGGGGAGGTGTCAGAAGTACGGTTAATGAGAAAGTATTCTTTTAGAAGGGACATTATTCGTTTTTTATGAGTGGCATTGTCCAAGATGGACTCATTGAACCTCCAACCAGTTTTCTTACCCAGTCCCTGAGGAGGACGGATGGAGCAGAAGATTGGTGAATGATCTGACAGCGTCATGGACCCTATTTTCGCTGAAGTGAAAAGTTGCAGATGCTCTTTCGATATCAAAATATAGTCAATTCTGCTATATGAGTTATTGGCTGCAGAGAAAAAAGAATAGTCAATGCTGTTAGGATTAAGGCTTCTCCAAACATCAATGAGACCAAGATTAAACATTCTAGCCAGAGTAGCTCGGATTGCCTTAGAGGGAAGAGCTGATTTTTTCGAAGACGTATCTAATAGGGGGTTAAAAGGCATATTCAAATCACCTGCTAATATTAGGATACCCTCATTCTGCTCCTCAACCAGAGACAAAAGGCCTGCGATCCATCTAGTTTGGTCCGTATTGGGGGCGTAAGCATTAACAAAGGTGTATAATGTTTGACCAATTTTACCTTTTAATATGATATAACGACCCTCAGGGTCTTGAATGTGGCTTAAATGAGTGAAAGGGGTACCACGCCTAAAGCCAATACTGACCCCTCTAGATGCCGGTCCATCTGCGCCACAATGATACCATGTGGGGTACCTAGAGAATGAAAGATCTGGGAAGTTATTCTGCTTGAAGTGGGTTTCCTGTAGGAAAACCACTGTACTTTTTTCTTTCCAGAGGAGAGAAAAAATTGGGCTGCGTTTAGAGGGAGATCTCAACCCTTTCACATTATATGAGACTACTATTAGTTCAGACATGTCCTGGCTGCTATAGGATAAAAAACATATCTATATGTAATGAGCATATTAATGGTAGGAGACCCAGCATTATAACATAAAAACATAAGAACAGAAACTTGGGACCACAGTGTGGTCAACATGAGAAGTCGCATGTACAGCAACCACTAAAGAGTAGGGGGGAGAGTGAATCAAGTTCACATGTAACCTGTTTCAAGGAGGGAACAGGCATGAGAGATAAGATACAAAATCATAAGAAATATGAATCTAGATTGGGAGTTTAAGAAGTAGGTGGCAGCAAAGCAAAAACAACAGAATATTTAGGGGCACATTAGGGGATTATGAAGGGTGAAAGACAGACAGGACAATAGGAGAATAAAAGCAAAAAACATATATATAAGAGAGTCTCACATATATCTTTGTCTGATATTCACTAGAAAAGAGAAGTGAAGAATAAAATTATGTTGCCTCCATTATGTCGCTGCCGCAATCATGCCACTGCTGCTGCCTGCCTACCAACATATTTCAAATGGCTACTGCTGCTGCCTTCATCATACTACTGACAACTTCATTCCACTGCTGCTGTCTGCCTACTAATATCTTCAATAAGGCTGCCTCCATCTTGCTGCTGCCTGCCTGCCAGCATGTACCATATTTTTATAGGCTCAATCACAATTAATCACAATTAATACTTGTGCGTGTCGTATAGGCAGGCATTCTGACCCCATCATTTTTGGAAGCTTGGTCCCCCAACAAGCCACAGTTTTTTTTTTATTTTTTTTTTATTCCATAACACTGTGTTTATTTAAACACCACCTGCCCCCGATGAAGGATAATTTATGGAAGCTTCAGAATATGAAAAAAAAGGAGGAAGAAGAGGAGGAGGAGCTGTTTATCTGGACAAAGGTACATTAACATATCAAAGGCAGCAAATAGTTGTCAACTGCCTAAGAAATGTGTGACAGTTGTCCAGTAGGTGATACAGTGCCTAGTGGAAAAAGAAAATCCTGGACATTCCAGTTAGTTCTATCAATCTTCAAGAGAAAAACAGCTTTTGCTAGAAAACCATAGGGAGCAACCAATCAGATGTGTCCAGGCCATATTCTAGAAAATTCTAGTACTGGCTGTGGATCATATAAAAGGCCAGGATGTGAGACCCAAGGGGACAGGAGGAAGAGAAGAAGAGAGAGCACAAGAAAGGCAGGAGGAAGAGGAAGGACAAAGGGATGGAGAAGAGAGACAAGAAAGAAGAGGAGTGGCAGAAGAGACAAGAAAACACAGATGAAAATTGAAGTGCCAGAGTAACCCAGAGGGGCCAAAGGAAAGACTTTAGAGACCCAAAAAGACTTATATATAGTAACTACTCTACGCTTTAAGGATTAGGGAATTTAGTTGTTTAGTTACCAAATGGTCTTGGGAGTATATTTATATTGTAATTTAGTAGTTTAAGCAATTGTAAGTATTTTTGTGTACATGTGATATTTATTTTTGTTCCTTTATACTTCCATATATGCATATTTACTTATCAATAATAATAATTGTAATAACATTATTTCAACACTGTACTATATACATATTTTATAATTTCACTCTTGTGTCTCGTGTTTATTACTCCCAAATTGAAGAATCAGGGGTACTATATATATATATATATATATATATATATATATATAATTTATATATAATAATTTCTTACACTTACACTGGAGACCCCATTTATAGCTGTGTTGGTGGTGGTTAGAGTTGACCGAATTTTTTAAAAATTTGATTCGGCGGGTTTATCTTTTTTTTATATATATATATTTTTTATTCGGTAAGATACGAATACATTTGCGGCGAATTACGTAAAAAAAAACTGCTATTTCCCTGATGCAGAGAGCCTTTATAGTGATGTAGAACACCGTGCCTTGCAGTATGACAGGTGTCTCTCTTAAAATCACTGCACACGAGGCCAAAACTGACAAAATAACTCAAATATGAACTCAGCCTTACAGGTCCATGTTAGCGCCAAGAAGAAGCGCACTCCTTTTACACAGTCGTCAGCTGATTCCACATAGATGTCTACAGAAACTGTTCTATTAAACGCTTATACAAGTAGAGAAGAGTGGAGAGATTGTCAGCAGTAATTTTGTGCTGACGTCACTGATTATTTTGCCCTTCCTCTGATCCGTCAAAACAATAACCCACAAAATATGGATCCTCTCTATTGAGCATCCGCCTCAACTCGGTCAGCATTTGGTCAGTTATCCATCAGTATTGCTAATGCCAAAAAAACAGGAGTGGATCCAAAACAGAGATGGCATGCAAACTGAATATTTGCAAGTCTTCTGTGTTTAGTACCCACTCCTGTTTTTGGCTACCAAATCATAAGCCAATTCTGATGGGACCATACAGGACTTACAGCTTCTACACAGAGAGGATCCGTTGTGCATCTCATTTTTCCTTCCTTCTGACAGATCAGAAGAAGGGTCAAATAAATGCCAAAAATTCTAAATAGTGGCCCAGTCATGAAGTGGGGAGGATAGGAACAGCATGAGAAGTCCACAGAGTGGCATTATGACATAGTGGTAAGGTGGAAGCAGCATCAGGAGGCCACAGAGTGGCTAGGTGACATAGTGTGGAGGTGGCAGCAGCATCAGGAGGCCACCGAGTGGCAAGGTGACAGAGTGGAGGTAGGAGCAGCATGAGAAGAATACAGAGTGGCAAGGTGACATAGTTTGAAGGTAGCGGCAGCATCAGGAGGCCACAGAGTGGCACAATGACAGAGTGTAGAGGTGGTGGCAGCATAAGGAGGCCACAGAGTGGCTAGTTGACATAGTATGCAGGAGGAAGCAGCATCAGAAGGCCACAGAGTGGCAAGGTGACAGAGTGGAGGTAGGAGCAGCATGAGAAGAATACAGAGTGGCAAGGTGACATAGTTTGGAGGTGGCGGCAGCATCAGGAGGCCACAGAGTGGCACAATGACAGAGTGTAGAGGTGGTGGCAGCATAAGGAGGCCACAGAGTGGCTAGTTGACATAGTATGCAGGAGGAAGCAGCATGAGAAGACCACAGAGTGGCAAGGTGACATAGTATGGAGGTGGCAGCAGCATGAGGAGACCACAGAGTGGCAAGGTGACATATTTTGGAGGTGGCGGCAGTATCAGGAGGCCACAGAGTGGCAAGGGGACATAATGTGGAGATGTGGCAGCATCAGGAGGCCACAGAGTGTCTAGGTGACATGGAATTGAGGTAGGAACAGCATCAGGAGACCACAGAGTGGCAAGGCGACATAGTGTAAAGCTGCCAGCAGCATCAGGATGCCACAGAGTGTCTAGATGACACAGTGTCGAGCAGGTGGCAGCATCAGGAGGCCACAGATATGCAAGGTGACAGAGTAGAGGTAGGAGTAGCATGAGGAGACCACAGAGTAACAAGGTGACATAGTTTGGAGGTGGCGGCAGTGTCAGGAGGCAACTGAGTGGCTAGGTGACATAGTGTGGAGATGGCGGCAGGATCAGGAGGCCACAGAGTGGCAAGGTGAAATAGAGTGGAAGTAGGAGCAGCATGAGGAGACCACAGAGTGGCAAGGTGACATAGTGTGGAGCAGGTGGCAGCATCAGGGGGCCACAGAGTGTCTACGTGACGTAGAATGGAGGTAGGAGTAGCATCAGGAGACCACAGAGTGGCTAGGTGACATAGTATCGAGCTTGCGACAGCATAAGGAGGCCACAGAGTCTCACAATGACAGAGTTTGGAGGTAGCAGCAGCATCAAGAGGTCACAGAGAGGCAAGATGACATAGTGTGGAGGTGGCGGCAACTTCAGGAGGCCACAGAGTGGCAAGGTGACATAGAGTGGAGGTAGGAGCAGCACCAGCAGACCACAGAGTGGCAAGGTGACTTAGTGTTGAGGTGGCGACAGCATCAGGAGGCCAAAGAGTGGCACAATTACAGAGTGTGGAGGTAGAAGCAGCATCAGGAGACCACAGAGTAGCAAGGTGACATATTTTGGAGAAGGCGGCAGCATCAGGAGGCCTAGGGTGGCTAGGTGACATAAAGCGGAGGTCAGAGAAGCATTAGGAGATCACAGAGTGGCAAGGTGACATAGTGTGAGGGTGTCGGCAGCATCAGAAGGCCACAGAGTGTCTAGATGACATAGTGTGGAGGTGGCGGCAGCATCAGGAGTAGTGATGAGCGAGCATGCTCGGCCAAATATCTGTTCGTCTCGAGCATCGCTATGCTCAGCACATGGCGGTACTCGACCAAGTACCGCATGTGCTCGAGCGCAATGTTTGAGTCTCCTCCCCGCACATTTTGCGGCTTTTAAGCAGCCAATAAAGGCGCAGGTAAGTACTGCCTTCACTGTAATGCCAGTAGCCATGTTGGCTGCTGGCATAACAGTGATTGGCTGGCCGGAACGCATCATCCGATGACGCATGTTCGGCTCAGACGTAGAAAGGGAGAGCAGAGCGTCGGAAGGGAAAGACAGAGTAGGGAGCGAATTTCACAGTTTTTATTCTGAGAAAGCTTTTCCAAGACCTAAAAGTCTTTTTAAGGACTACTGTGTGTGTTTGTTTTAGAGCAGCAATCTATTTACGTGCAGTCTCAGGGACAGTGCTGAGGAAGGAACAGATAGTGCAGGGAGAGAAAGTTGCTGTTTTTACTACCAAAAGCTTTTCAAAGACCCCAAAATCCTTTTAAGGACTACTGTGCGTGTTTGACAGCAGCAAGATATTTTTTATTTTATACCAGATAGTGACATATACTGTACATCCTACGCAGACTGTGTCTTTAATAATCTGGTCCATCTAGTTTCCATAGAGTGTGGCTTTGTGTGAAAAATACTGAACTACATCTGCAAACAGTGTCTGTATTACAAATTTCAAAAATCTGGGACTAATATAGTGTCCATAATCTCTGGTGTTCTGTAACCAATACTGTACAACATCAGAAAACAGTGTCTGTATTGCAAATTCCAATAATCTGGGTTTAACATAGTGTTTCATAATCTGTGGTGTTCTGTGACATATCCTGTCCTGCATCTGAAAACTGTCTGTATTGCAAATTCCAATAATCTGGACCTGATATAGTGACCATAATCTGTGGTGTTCTGTAACCAATACTGTCCTGCATCAGAAAAAATTGTCTGTATTGCAAATTCCAATAATCTGGGCCTAATATAGTGTTCATAATTTGTGGTGTTCTGTAACCAATACTGTACTATATCAAAAACAGTGTCTGTATTGCAAATTCTAATAATCTTGGCCTATTATAGTGTCCATGATATGTGGTGTTCTGTGATCAATGCTGTTCTACATCAGAAGACAGTGCCTGTATTGCAAATTCCAATAATCTTGGCATAATATAGTGTAGATATTCTATGATATTCTGTGACCTATACTGTACTACATCAGAAAACAGTGTCTGTATTGCAAATTCCAATAATCTGGGCCTAATATAGTGTCCATATTCTGTGGGTTTCTGTGACATATACTGTCCTGCATCCAAAAAACTGTGTCTGCATTGCAAATTCCAATAATCTGGGCCTAATATAGTGTCCATCATCTGTGGTGTTCTGTAACCAATACTGTACAACATCAGAAAACAGTGTCTGTATTGCAATTTCCAATAATCTGGGCCTAATATACTGTCCATATTCTGTGGGTTTATGTGACATATACTGTCCTGCATCCAAAAACTGTGTCTGTATTGCAAATTCCAATAATCTGGGCCTAATATAGTGTCCATAATCTCTGGTGTTCTGTAACCAATACTGTACAACATCAGAAAACAGTGTCTGTATTGCAAATTCCAATAATCTGGGTTTAACATAGTGTTCATAATCTGTGGTGTTCTGTGACATATCCTGTCCTGCATCTGAAAACTGTCTGTATTGCAAATTCCAATAATCTGGACCTGATATAGTGTCCATAATCTGTGATGTTCTGTAACCAATACTGTCCTGCATCAGAAAAAATTGTCTGTATTGCAAATTCCAATAATCTGGGCCTAATATAGTGTCCATAATTTGTGGTGTTCTGTAACCAATACTGTACTATATCAAAAACAGTGTCTGTATTGCAAATTCTAATAATCTTGGCCTATTATAGTGTCCATGATATGTGGTGTTCTGTGATCAATGCTGTTCTACATCAGAAGACAGTGCCTGTATTGCAAATTCCAATAATCTTGGCATAATATAGTGTAGATATTCTATGATATTCTGTGACCTATACTGTACTACATCAGAAAACAGTGTCTGTATTGCAAATTCCAATAATCTGGGCCTAATATAGTGTCCATATTCTGTGGGTTTCTGTGACATATACTGTCCTGCATCCAAAAAACTGTGTCTGTATTGCAAATTCCAATAATCTGGGCCTAATATAGTGTCCATCATCTGTGGTGTTCTGTAACCAATACTGTACTACATCAGAAAACAGTGTCTGTATTGCAATTTCCAATAATCTGGGCCTAATATACTGTCCATATTCTGTGGGTTTATGTGACATATACTGTCCTGCATCCAAAAACTGTGTCTGTATTGCAAATTCCAATAATCTGGGCCTAATATAGTGTCCATAATTTCTTGTGTTCTGTAACCAATACTGTACTACATCAGAAAACAGTGCCTGTATAGCTATTTACAATAATCTGGGCCTAATATACTGTCTATATTCTGTGGGTTTCTGTGACATATACTGTCCTACATCCTAAAACTGTGTCTGTATTGCAAATTCCAATAATCTGGGCCTAATATAGTGTCCATAATATGTGGTGTTCTGTAACCAATACTGTACTACATCAGTAAACAGTGTCTATATTGCAAATTCCAATAATCTGTGCCTAATATACTGTCCATATTCTGTGGGTTTCTGTGACATATACTGTCCTGCATCCGAAAACGGTGTCTGTATTGCAAATTCCAATAATCTAAGCCTAATATAGTGTCCATAAAGTGTGGTGTTCTGTAAACAATACTGTACTACATCACAAAACAGTGTCTGTATTGCAAATTTCCAATAATCTGGGCCTAATATAGTGTCCATATTATGTAGGTTTCTGTGACATATACTGTCCTGCATCCGAAAACTGTGTCTGAATTGAAAATTCCAATAATCTGGGCCTAATATAGTGTCCATAGTGTGTGGATTTCTGTGACATATACTGTCCTGCATCCAAACACTGTGTCTGTATTGCAAATTCTAATAATCTGGTCTTAATTTAGTGTCCATAATCTGTGGTGATCTGTAACCAATACTGTACTACATCAGAAAACAGTGTCTGTATTGCAAATTCCAGTAATCTGTGCCTAATATACTGTCCATATTCTGTGGGTTTTTGTGACATATACTGTCCTGCATCCGGAAACTGTGTCTGTATTGCAAATTCTAATAATCTGGGCCTATATAGTGTCCATATTCTGAGGTGTTCTGTGACATATACTGTCCTGCATCCAAAAACTAACTGTGTCTGTATTGCAAATTCCAATAATGTGGACCTAATATAGTGTCCATAATGTGTGGGTTTCTGTGACATATACTGTCCTGCATCCAAAATGTGTGTCTGTAATGCAAATTCTAATAATCTGGGCCTATTTAGTGTCCATAATCTGTGGTGTTCTGCAACTAATACTGTACTACATCAGAAAACAGTGTCTGTATTGCAAATTCCAAATATCTGGGCCTAATATAGTGTACATAATGTGTGGTGTTCTGTAACCAATACTGTACTACATCAGAAAACAGTGTCTGTATTGCAAATTCCAATAATCTAGGCCTAATATACTGTCCATATTCTGTGGGTTTCTGTGACATATACTGTCCTGCATACGAAAACTGTGTCTGTATTGCAAATTCCAATAATCTGGGCCTAATATATTGTCCATAATTAGGGATGAGCGAACCCGAACTGTATAGTTCGGGTTCGTACCGAATTCTGGGGTGTCCGTGACACGGACCCGAACCCGAACATTTTCGTAAAAGTCCGGGTTCGGGTTCGGTGTTCGGCGCTTTCTTGGCGCTTTTTGAAAGACTGCAAAGCAGCCAATCAACAAGCATCATACTACTTACGCCAAGAGGCCATCACAGCCATGCCTACTATTGGCATGGCTGTGATTGGCCAGTGCAGCATGTGACCCAGCCTCTATTTAAGGTGGAGTCACGTAGCGCCGCACGTCACTCTGCTCTGATCAGTGTAGGGATAGGATGCAGCTGCTGCTGTTAGGGTGAGATTAGGCAGTGATTTATTTACTGAAGTGATCGATATACAGCTGTGTATCACACAACCTCTGCTATTCAATTGCTCACTGTTTTAAGGCTGCCCAGAGCGTTTTCAAGTTTTCTGGGGAAATCGGCGGCCATTTTGTGTCTTGTGGTGCGCCAGCACAAGCTGCCACCAAGTCCATTTTTAACCATCAATAGTGTGTTTTTTTTTTTTGCTATATCCTACGTCAGGGGCTTGGCTGTGCTTGCTATTTTATTGAGGGGTAAAATACAATTGCCAAGATAGCAGTACCCTAAATCTGGTGTTTCAGCTGTGGCTAGCCAATTATAATACTGTCTGCTGTCTGCCGAAGCACAGTTTTTGTTCTGGGTTGAATACAATTCCCAACTTAGCAATTCCCTAAATAATTGTTTTCTGCTGTATAAGGCCATGTTTAAATCTATCCATAAAAGGGTATATTAGATTGAAGGTGCTGATAGGGTCATCCTCAATAACTTCACACGCTACCGTGCATTTCCAAGTATACCTGTCATCCAGCGCCTAAATAATAGGCCTACAATTTATATTCAGCTAAATCTGTTGTTACTGCTGTGGCTGGTCAATCTATTTAGTGTCCGCCAAAGAACAGTTTTTGTTCTGGGTTGAAATACAATTCCCAACTTAGCAATTCCCTAATTCAGTGGTTTCTGCTGTATCAGGCCAAGTTTAAATCTATCCAAAAAAGGGTATATTAGATTGAAGGTGCGGATAGGGTGATTCTCAATAACTTTAAACGCTACCGTGCATCTCCAAGTCTAAATCTGTCCGTAAACGTATACCTGTCATCCAGCGCCTAAATAATAGGCCTACAATTTATATTCAGCTAAATCTGTGTTTACTGCTGTGGCTGGTAAAGTTATTTAGTGTCCGCCAAAGCACAGTTTTTGTTCTGGGTTGAAATACAATTCCCAACTTAGCAATTCCCTAAATCTGTGGTTTCTGCTGTATCAGGCCAAGTTAAAATCTATCCATAAAAGGGTATATTAGATTGAAGGTGCGGATAGGGTCATTCTCAATAACTTCAAACGCTACTGTGCATCTCCAAGTCTAATTCTGTCCGTAAACGTATACCTGTCATCCACCGCCTAAATACTAGGCCTACAATTTATATTCAGCTAAATCTGTGTTTACTGCTGTGGCTGGTAAAGTTATTTAGTGTCCGCCAAAGCACAGTTTTTGTTCTGGTTTGAAATACAATTCCCATTTTAGCAATTCCCTAAATCAGTGGTTTTTGCCTTATCAGGCCAAGTTTAAATCTATCCATAAAAGGGTATATTACATTGAAGGTGCTGATAGGGTCATTCTCAATAACTTCAAATGCTACCGTGCATCTCCAAGTCTAATTCTGTCCGTAAACGTATACCTGTCATCCAGCGCCTAAATAATAGGCCTACAATTTATATTCAGCTAAATCTGTGTTTACTGCTGTGGCTGGTAAAGTTATTTAGTGTCCGCCAAAGCACAGTTTTTGTTCTGGGTTGAAATACAATTCCCAACTTAGCATTTCCCTAAATCAGTGGTTTCTGCTGTATCAGGCCAAGTTTAAATCTATCCATAAAAGGGTATATTAGATTGAAGGTGCGGATAGGGTCATTCTCAATAACTTCAAACGCTACCGTGCATCTCCAAGTCTAATTCTGTATGTAAACGTATACCTGTCATCCAGTGCCTAAATACTAGGCATACAATTTATATTCAGCTAAATCTGTGGTTACTGATGTGCCTGTATTAGTGTAATACGGTACCTAAGTAGATAGCCAGATAGTGTTAGGTGCCTGTAAAAAAAAGGCCTGAATTTGAATTCAATACATTGGGCCAAATAATTTTTTTCTTATTGTGGTGAACGGTAACAATGAGGAAAACATCTAGTAAGGGACGCGGACATGGTCGTGGTGGTGTTAGTGGACCCTCTGGTGCTGGGAGAAAACGTGGCCGTTCTGACACAGCCACACGTCCTAGTGTACCAACTACCTCAGGTCCCAGTAGACGCCAGAATTTACAGCGATATTTGGTGGGGCCAAATGCCGTTCTAAGGATGGTAAGGCCTGAGCAGGTACAGGCATTAGTCAATTGGGTGGCCGACAGTGGATCCAGCACGTTCACATTATCTCCCACCCAGTCTTCTGCAGAAAGCGCACAGATGTCGCCTGAAAACCAAGCCCATCAGTCTGTCACATCACCCCCATGCATATCAGGGAAACTGTCTGAGCCTCAACTTATGCAGCAGTCTCTTATGCTGTTTGAAGACTCTGCTGGCAGGGTTTCCCAAGGGCATCCACCTAGCCCTTCCCCAGCGGTGGAAGACATAGAATGCACTGACGCACAACCACTTATGTTTCCTGATGATGATGACATGGGAATACCACCTCAGCACGTCTCTGATGATAAAACACAGGTGCCAACTGCTGCATCTTTCTGCAGTGTGCAGAATGAACAGGAGGTCAGGGAGGAAGACTGGGTGGAAGACGATGCAGGGGACGATGAGGTCCTAGACCCCACATGGAATGAAGGTTGTGCCACTGACTTTCAGAGTTTGGAGGAAGAGGCAGTGGTGAGACCGAGCCAACAGCGTAGCAAAAGGGGGAGCAGTGGGCAAAAGCAGAACACCCGCCGCCAAGAGAGTCCGCCTGCTACTGGCCACCGCCATCTGGGACCGAGCACCTCAAAGGCAGCTTCAAGGAGTTCCCTGGCGTGGCAGTTCTTCAAACAATGTGCTGATGACAAGACTTGAGTGGTTTGCACGCTGTGTCATCAGAGCCTGAAGCGAGGCATTAATGTTCTGAACCTTAGCACAACCTGCATGACCAGGCACCTGCATGCAAAGCATAAACTGCAGTGGAGTAAACACCTTAAAAACAAGGAACTCACTCAGGCTCCCCCTGCTACCTCTTCTGCTGCTGCCTGGGCCTCTTCCTCCGCCTCTGGAGGAATGTTGGCACCTGCCACCCAGCAAACAGAGGATGTACCACCAACACCACCACCTCCGTCACCAAGCATCTCAACCATGTCACACGGCAGCGTTCAGCTCTCCATCTAACAAACATTTGAGAGAAAGCGTAAATTCCCACCTAGCCACCCTCGATCCCTGGCCCTGAATGCCAGCATTTCTAAACTACTGGCCTATAAAAAGCTGTCATTCAGGCTGATGGACACAGACTGCTTCAAAGTATCCGATAAAATCAAGTGTGCACTGCGGAACGCCATCTGTGGCAAGGTCCACCTAACCACAGATACGTGGACCAGTAGGCACGGCCAGGGACGCTATATCTCCCTAACTGCACACTGGGTAAATGTAGTGGCGGCTGGGCCCCAGGCGAAGAGCTGTTTGGTGCACGTCCTTCCGCCGCCAAGGATCACAGGGCAACATTCATTGCCTCCTATAGCCTCCTCCTCCTACTCGGCTTCCTCCTCCTCTTCTTCCACCTGCTCATCCAGTCAGCCACACACCTTCACCACCAACTTCAGCACAGGCCCCACACTGCGCAGGAGTTGTGGCGGGGTATTGAACAACAGACCGACGAGTGGTTGCTGCTGGTGAGCCTCAAGACCGGCCTGGTGGTGTGCGATAATGGGCGAAATCTCGTCGCAGCTCTGGGACTAGCCGGTTTGACGCACATCCCTTGCCTGGCGCATGTGCTGAATTTGGTGGTGCAGAAGTTCATTCACAACTACCCCGACATGTCAGAGCTGCTGCATAAATTGCGGGCCGTCTGTGCGCGCTTCCAGCGTTAACATCCTGCCGCTGCTCACCTGTCTGCGCTACAGCGTAACTTCGGCCTTCCCGCTCACCGCCTCATATGCGACGTGCCCACCAGGTGGAACTCCACCTTGCACATGCTGGACAGACTGTGCGAGCAGCAGCAGGCCGTAGTGGAGTTTCAGCTGCAGCACGCACGGGTCAGTCGCACTGCGGAACAGCACCACTTCACCACCAATGACTGGGCCTCCATGCGAGACCTGTGTGCCCTGTTGCGCTGTTTCGAGTACTCCACCAACATGGCCAGTGGCGATGACGCCGTTATCAGCGTTACAATACCACTTCTAGGTCTCCTTGAGAAAATACTTAGGGCGATGATGGAAGAGGAGGTGGCCCAGGAGGAAGAGGAGGAGGAAGAGGGGTCATTTTTAGCACTTTCAGGCCAGTCTCTTAGAAGTGACTCAGAGGGAGTTTTTTTGCAACAGCAGAGGCCAGGTACAAATGTGGCCAGACAGGGCCCACTACTGAAGGACGAGGATGACGAGGAAGAGGAGGAGGTGGAGGAGGATGAGGATGAAGCATGTTCACAGCGGGGTGGCACCCAACACAGCTCGGGCCCATCACTGGTGCGTGGCTGGGGGGAAACGCAGGACGATGATGATACGCCTCCCACAGAGGACAGCTTGTCCTTACCTCTGGGCAGCCTGGCACACATGAGCAACTACATGCTGCAGTGCCTGCGCAACGACAGCAGAGTTGCCCACATTTTAACGTGTGCGGACTACTGGGTTGCCACCCTGCTGGATCCCCGGTACAAAGACAATGTGCCCACCTTACTTCCTGCACTGGAGCGTGATAGGAAGATGCACAAGCGCACGTTGGTAGACACGCTACTGAGAGCATTCCCAAATGTCACAAGGGAACAAGTGGAAGCCCAAGGCGAAGGCAGAGGTGGAGCAAGAGGTCGCCAACGCAGCTGTGTCACGGCCAGCTCCTCTGAGGGCAGGGTTAGCATGGCAGAGATGTGGAAAAGTTTTGTCAACACGCCACAGCTAACTGCACCACCACCTGATACGGAACATGTTAGCAGAAGGAAACATTTCCCTAACATGGTGGAACAGTACGTGTGCACACCCCTCCACGTACTGACTGATGGTTCAGCCCTATTCAACTTCTGGGTCTCCAAATTGTCCACGTGGCCAGAACTAGCCTTTTATGCCTTGGAGGTGCTGGCCTGCCCGGCGGCCAGCGTTTTGTCTGAACGTGTAGTCAGCACGGCAGGGGGCGTCATTACAGACAAACGCAGCCGCCTGTCTACAGCCAATGCGGACAAGCTGACGTTCATAAAAATGAACCAAGCATGGATCCCAAAGGACCTGTCCATCCCTTGTGCAGATTAGACATTTATAACTAACTTCCCTTAACCATATATTATTGTACTCCAGGGCACTTCCTCATTCAATCCTCTTTTTATTTTCATTTTACCATTATATTGCGGGGCAACCCAAAGTTAAATGAACCTCTCCTCTGTCTGGGTGCCAAAACCTAAAAATATATCTGACAGTGGCCTGTTCCAGTGTTGGGTGACATGAAGCATGATTCTCTGCTATTACATGAAGCCTGAATCTCTGCTATGGGACCTCTCTCCTCTGTCTAGGTGCTGGGGCCTAAAAATATCTGACAATGGCCTGTTCCAGTGGTGGGTGACATGAAGCCTGATTCTCTGCTATTACATGAAGCCTGAATCTCTGCTATGGGACCTCTCTCCTCTGTCTAGGTGCTGGGGCCTAAAAATATCTGACAATGGCCTGTTCCAGTGGTGGGTGACATGAAGCCTGATTCTCTGCTATGACATGAAGACTGATTCTCTGCTATGGGACCTCTCTCCTCTGTCTGGGTGCCGGGGCCTAAACATATCTGACAGTGGCCTGTTCCAGTGTTGGGTGACATGAAGCATGATTCTCTGCTATGACATGAAGCCTGAATCTCTGCTATGGGACCTCTCTAATCTGTCTGGGTGCCGGCCGGGCCTAAAAATATCGGACAATGGCCTATTCCAGTGTTGGGTGACATGAAGCCTGATTCTCTGCTATGACATGAAGCCTGATTCTCTGCTATGGGATCTCTCTCCTCTGTCTGGGTGCCGGGGCCTAAAAATATCTGACAGTGGCCTGTTCCAGTGTTGGGTGACATGAAGCCTGATTCTCTGCTATGGGACCTCTCTCTAATTGATATTGGTTAATTTTTATTTATTTTATATTTATTTTAATTCATTTCCCTATCCACATTTGTTTGCAGGGGATTTAACTACATTTTGCTGCCTTTTGCAGCCCTCTAGCCCTTCCTGGGCCGTTTTACAGTCTTTTTAGTGCCGAAAAGTTCGGGTCCCCATTGACCTTAATGGGGTTCGGGTTCGGGGCGAAGTTCGGGTCGAGTTCAGATCCCGAACCCGAACATTCCCGGGAAGTTCGGCCGAACTTCTCGAACCCGAACATCCAGGTGTTCGCTCAACTCTACTGTCCTGCATCCGAAAACTGTGTCTGTATTGCAAATTCCAATAATCTGGGCCTATATAGTGTCCTAATCTGTGGAGTTCTGTAACCAATACTGTACTACATCAGAAAACAGTGTCTGTATTGCAAATTCCAATAATCTGGGCCTAATATACTGTCCATATTCTGTGGGTGTCTGTGACATACAGTACAGACCAAAAGTTTGGACACGCCTTCTCATTCAAAGAGTTTTCTTTATTTCCATGACTATGAAGGCATCAAAACTATGAATTAACACATGTGGAATTATATACATAACAAACAAGTGTGTAACAACTGAAAATATGTCATATTCTAGGTTCTTCAAAGTAGCCACCTTTTGCTTTGATTACTGCTTTGCACACTCTTGGCATTCTCTTGATGAGCTTCAAGAGATAGTCCCCTGAAATGGTCTTCCAACAGTCTTGAAAGAGTTCCCAGAGATGCTTAGCACTTGTTGGCCCTTTTGCCTTCACTCTGCAGTCCAGCTCACCACAAACCATCTCGATTGGGTTCAGGTCCGGTGACTGTGGAGGCCAGGTCATCTGGCGCAGCACCCCATCACTCTCCTTCATGGTCAAATAGCCCTTACTTTCAAAGTTTTCTCATTTTTTCGGCTGACTGACTGACCTTCATTTCTTAAAGTAATGATGGCCACTCGTTTTTCTTTACTTAGCTGCTTTTTCTTGCCATAATACAAATTCTAACAGTCTATTCAGTAGGACTATCAGCTGTGTATCCACCTGACTTCTCCTCAACGCAACTGATGGTCCCAACCCAATTTATAAGGCAAGAGATCCCACTTATTAAACCTGACAGGGCACACCTGTGAAGTGAAAACCATTTCAGGGGACTACCTCTTGAAGCTCATCAAGAGAATGCCAAGAGTGTGCAAAGCAGTAATCAAAGCAAAAGGTGGCTACTTTGAAGAACCTAGAATACGACATATTTTCAGTTGTTTCACACTTGTTTTTTATGTATATAATTCCACATGTGTTAATTCATAGTTTTGATGCCTTCAGTGTGAATCTACAATTTTCATAGTCATGAAAATAAAGAAAACTCTTTGAATGAGAAGGTGTGTCCAAACTTTTGGTCTGTACTGTATACTGTCCTGCATCAGAAAACTGTGTCTACATTGCAAATTCCAATAAACTGGGCCTAATATAGTGTCCCTAATGTGTGGTGTTATTTAACCAATGCTGTATTACATCAGAAAACAGTGTCTGTATTGCAAATTCCAATAATCTGGGCCTAATATAGTGTCCATAATCTGTGGTGTTATTGTCACGGCCATAGTCATGGTCGTGACTCCTGTCACCGCATGCAGTTGCCTGCGGTCTTGGTGTTGTTGTCAATTACAGGTGAGGGCTATAGTATGTTGCCTCACCTGTGGTTACCGCTGGCAACATTGTGTATGTTGCAGCAGAGCAGCCTGAGCAGTGCTAGGCAGCTTGCTGCAGTAGGCATGCGGTTGCACCTGGCAATGTCATGGATGGTGTACAGGAAACAAGACAATACCATATAAACAATGTCTCTCTGGATCCACAACTAAGGAACAAAGGGAGACCCCTGCAATAGACCTGCCGCTCTCCCTCACTGCTCAGCCTATGCGAACACCCCAAAGGTGGATGGCCGCATATCCACGTTCCTCGGCTATCTATTACCTGAAGACCCTACAATAGTGAAGGGACACGACCACCAGCTCCCTACACTGACACGGAGGGAGTCAGGGTCACCTGGATCCAGAAAAGACAAAATCATAAATACATAAACAGCACTTATCTTGCAGACGACTGAGGACTGAGGACTGGGAACTGGGAACAGCATGCACACACACTCCAGGAAGTTGTATCAGCCGCACACTACTGCATTATGGGGAGGAACTTAAAGGGTAGCAATTAGTCCAACTGCATGACAGCTGAGATAGACTAACGAGATGAGAAACTAAACCAAAACAAAGAAATTCAAGGAGGAGGATCTGAGAAGCTCCTGTGAGCGCTTCTCAGCTGTCTGGCTGTGACAGGCAACCTCTCTTTATAGGTGTGCCTTTTATCGGTGTGCACCGGGGGTTATATGTGTTGTGTGCACTTTTCCATTTTACTATATGTGTTTTTGTTGTTTTCCCTTTTACTGGTGTTGGAAGGGTTAACTTCCTTCCTAGTGTGTGTGCACTGGGTGTGTCTGACTGTGGGTGTGGCTACTTGGCCCTATAAAGCCTCAGTGGAAGGCAGTAGTCAGAGAGGGTGCTTCAGCCATGCTTGCTGGAGACATCCTCCTGCTTACTGTCTTCCACTGAGGCTTTATAGGGTCAAGTAGCCACACCCACAGTCAGACACACCCAGTGCACACACACACACTAGGAAGGAAGTTAACCCTTCCAACACCAGGGAAGGGAAAACAACAACTTAAAGGGGAAGTGCACACAACACATATAACCCACCGTGCACACCAATAAAAGGCACACTTATAAAGAGAGGTTGCCAGGTGCAACCGCATGCCTACTGCAGCAAGCTGCCTAGCACTGCTCAGGCTGCTCTGCTGCCACATACACAATGTTGCCAGCGGCAACCACAGGTGAGGCAACATACTATAGCCCTCACCTGTGATTGACAACAACACCAAGACCGCAGGCAACTGCATGCGGTGACAGGAGTCACGACCATGACTATGGCCGTGACACTCCCACCCCTCAAAGCCCCCCCACCAAAAAAAAAGGAAACTGATGCGGGACCCAACATGGGGATAGGAGAAGGGGAATCAGTGTCAGTACCTGCGAGTCTCCCCAGGACTGCTGCCGGACCCTGGAACAACACACAGGAACCAGGATCCGACTGCCAGCCTCTGGAACAACACACAGGAACCAGAGACCAGCAAAGAAACAGCCCGAGGAGACCGCACTGACACTGCGTCCACTCTCTATTAACGTCCCCACTCCAGTCGCTGCCAACAGACACTCCTACCCAGCACACAGCCGGAACACTAACGGAATGCTGCCAGCAGACGACCAGAGATAGGAACATAGAGAGGGACGAGGGATCACCAACACGGACACGGAAGGTAAGGTGGCGGGGAATATGCCACCAACCGCGCCGTTAACGGTGATCCCCAAAACGCTCTCCCTCTGGAGAACGCGCATGCAGGCCAAAGGCAGATGGCGCTGCATGCTGCACCCTCTTTCGAAGGGGTGCAGCCGCACACCAAACAAACAAACGTACAAATATTAAAATAAGGGGATGCCAAAACAGAACACGGTGAAGGGATGGCGGGGAAAAGCCACACACCGCGCCGTCAGCGGCGAAACCCCCACAACTCTCTCCCTCCGGAGAACGCGCATGCACCCCATCAACATATGGCGATGCATGCTTCACCCTCTTTCGAGGGCACGCCATGTGAGGAGCCTTGGTTGTCATACTGTCACGGCTGAGGATGGGGAAAACCCTCAGCCGTGCGGTATCAGCAGATGGAGTCGCTGCAAGGCCAGGACAGAGAATTAGGGAGCTGGTCACCTCCTACACATCCCTAACTCTGACCCTGTCTCCTATCCGTATGAGCCAACCCTGAAGGTAAGAGGGCTCATACTCCGGAACCTGATATTCCTGCTCGCCCTCAGGGTGGCCCTGGACTAGGAGCAGGGTAAGACGACCCGTTTCTCCTAGACACGGAGGAACAGGAGTCTCACTGGCCAAGCTACATAGAAAGGGGGAACATAAACAGACATATGGCAATGACAGGTAAGTGAGACTAGTTCCACTCTTACCTGCCACAGACACACAACCTGGAACCCACGTGCAAGTGCTGCTATCCACAACCAACATAAAGGACACAGCACACAACAGACATCACACGGGAACCCAGTAACCATATGCTGCAATAACAGATAAACCATAAACTAACACCAGACATAACGTTTATGACAACCAGGGTGGCTCTCACTGGCAGATGGTAAATAAGCAGGAGGATGTCTCCAGCAAGCATGGCTGAAGCACCCTCTCTGACTACTGCCTTCCACTGAGGCTTTATAGGGCCAAGTAGCCACACCCACAGTCAGACACACCCAGTGCACACACACACTAGGAAGGAAGTTAACCCTTCCAACACCAGGGAAGGGAAAACAACATCTTAAAGGGGAAGTGCACACAACACATATAACCCCCCGTGCACACCGATAAAAGGCACACCTATAAAGAGAGGTTGCCAGGTGCAACCGCATGCCTACTGCAGCAAGCTGCCTAGCACTGCTCAGGCTGCTCTGCTGCCACGTACACAATGTTGCCAGCGGCAACCATAGGTGAGGCAACATACTATAGCCCTCACCTGTGATTGACAACAACACCAAGACCGCAGGCAACTGCATGCGGTGACAGGAGTCACGACCATGACTATGGCCGTGACAGTTATTTAACCAATATTGTGCTACATCAGAAAAAAGTTTCCGTATTGCAAATTCTAATAATCTGAGCCTAATATATTGTCCATATTCTGTGAGTTTCTGTGACATATACTGTCCTGCATCCGAACACTGTGTCTGTATTGCAAATTCCACTAATCTGGGTCTAATATAGTGTCCATAATGTGTGGTGTTCTGTAACCAATACTGTACTACATCAGAAAACAGTGTCTGTATTGCAAATTCCAATAATCTGAGCCTAATATAGTGTTTATAGTCTGTGGGTTTCTGGAAGTATACTGTCCTGCATCCGAAAATGTGTCTGTATTGCAAATTCCAATAATCTGTGCCTATATAGTGTCCATAATCTGTGGTGTTCTGTAAACAATACTGTCCTGCATCTGAAAACTGTGTCTGTATTGCAAATTTTTATAATCTGGTCCTAATATAGTGTCCATAATGTGTGGTGTCCTGTGACATATACTGTCCTGCATCCGTAAACTGTGTCTGTATTACAAATTCCAATATTCTAGACATATACAGTACAGACCAAAAGTTTGGACACACCTTCTCATTCAAAGAGTTTTCTTTATTTTCATGACTATGAAAAAATTGTAGATTCACACTGAAGGCATCAAAACTATGAATTAACACATGTGGAATTATATACATAACAAACAAGTGTGAAACAACTGAAAATATGTCATATTCTAAGGTTCTTCAAAGTAGCCACCTTTTGCTTTGATTACTGCTTTGCACACTCTTGGCATTCTCTTGATGAGCTTCAAGAGGTAGTCCCCTGAAATGGTTTTCACTTCTCAGGTGTGTTAATAAGTGGGAATTCTTGCGTTATAAAAGGGGTTGGGACCATCAGTGGTGTTGAGGAGAAGTCAGGTGGATACACAGCTGATAGTCCTACTGAATAGACTGTTAGAATTTGTATTATGGCAAGAAAAAAGCAGCTAAGTAAAGAAAAACGAGTGGCCATCTTTACTTTAAGAAATGAAGGTCAGTCAGTCAACCGAAAAATTGGGAAAACTTTGAAAGTAAGGGCTATTTGACCATGAAGGAGAGTGATGGGGTGCTGCACCAGATGACCTGGCCTCCACAGTCACCGGATCTGAACCCAATCGAGATGGTTTGGGGTGAGCTGGACCGCAGAGTGAAGGCAAAAGGGCCAACAAGTGCTAAGCATCTCTGGGAACTCCTTCAAGACTGTTGGAAGACTATTTCAGGGGACTACCTCTTGAAGCTCATCAAGAGAATGCCAAGAGTGTGCAAAGCAGTAATCAAAGCAAAAGGTGGCTACTTTGAAGAACCTAGAATATGACATATTTTCAGTTGTTTCACACTTGTTTGTTATGTATATAATTCCACATGTGTTAATTCATAGTTTTGATGCCTTCATAGTCATGAAAATAAAGAAAACTCTTTGAATGAGAAGGTGTGTCCAAACTTTTGGTCTGTACTGTATATGCAGCGTCCCGCTCAGGACACGTGGGAACTGCAAATGTATTGCTTCTTTGTCATTGCTGTATTTTATGTCATTTTGCATTGCTACATCTGTTGTATCCCTGTTCATAGGTTGGTCAAGCGTGCTTTATACATCCCACCACTAGATGGGGATAGCACCACTCTGGGATATCTAGCCCAGCTCAGGTTTAATCTGTGGTCAGTTTTTTTGCCAGTTAGTGAGTGTGCAGATCAAGCACAAGTCTGCTCAGGAGTGAAGTCTAGTCCAAGAAGGGACAAAGTAGAAAAAGGACTTAAACCAAAGGATAATAGACACTACCCAGGCATAAAAGACCTTTGGGGAGTCTAGGTGAAGGATTCTTTAGCCACGGGCAACCTCACCAAACTTCACTGGATTTAAAAGGGATTGGAAGCAAAGTCACCTACCAGTAAGAATTATACTGAACCACAGCCTGAGTCAGGAACTAGCCAAAACCTATTAACAGTGGATCAACAGAATTCCTCTATATACCTAGAGACTGTATTCTGTCTGGATGTTTATGCTGCAACTAAAACCAGCTACAGTAAAAGTTGTGAGTTGTATCCTACCACTGTCTACCTCATTCTTCTATACTACCACTACAACTGGTTGTACCACCATAAACGGTACTGGCGTCACAACAAATACCACCAAGGGACCCAGCCGCCACAAGCACTCTAAACACTGCCGTCATCAAGGGCACCTCAACCTCCATCTAGGCTGGTGCTCCCCTACCACAGAGTGTGCCCCAGAAGGTTTCATGCTGTCTTCCTCATCACTGTGCTGCCGGCCCAGGGAGGCTTTCTGCTAACCGTGAGTAAACCAATGAACTGTATTACTACTCCCCCTCATCGGCCCACCGTGCACCTCACGTGTCGCCCCTGCGGTTCTGGCACGCCACATCGGAATTTTGGCGTCACGAACAGGATATTAACCCCTGCGCCTTATTTAAAAGACTGTCGCATGATAATAATCCCCTTTGTTTCATTGATAGACTTTTACTTATTGCATGCTGTGTTGGGCCACAGAACTGTTTAAAGTGTTTGGAAGTTGCATGGAAGTGTTATACCAGTCTTCAGCATAAAAATCGCTCTGTCAAAAGTGAGAAAATCAGATATTTGTGTGTTACTAAAATGGCTTGCTGTAATTGAATGGAGTGTTACTATGCACAAAAAATGGCCGCCGGAGGCCTTCTTGTTTGAAAAAATACTGCGCCATCACTGTGGATAAGTTAGTGACACCCCCTGAAGAGCGGGAAAACCCTAGTGCCGCCCATTTATGCAAAATTGTCTAGCCAGCCCTTTCTACCTTTTGCTGTGTCAATTCTGGGAGGCCGATTCTATATGCAAACGTAGCGCCGCCTCCTCTGTTTTGCAGCCACATCAGAGTGTGGAGAGTGTGACCCAGAGTGAGGAGAGTGTGACGTGTGCATACCCAAACGTCGTGATACTTCACATGCGAACTAACGGAGAGGAAAGTATTGCATTGCTTGCCGTCCCCCAAGTAGTAATCGCGACCTGTGAGTACTCCGATTTGCCCCTACTAATTATAAGGAACGTCGATAGCCAGGAGCGCTGTCAGTGATCTAAACAAGCGCTATTCAAGCACTGCATTCAGCCGGCACCAAGTTTCTTAAAAGGCCATACACCCGCAAGATAGCGGTTGCCCATAGCAACGCTGCGCAAAAAGTGTCTACAGCCACAGTTAACTTACCTACCCATAATTCATCTGCTGTTACCATGTCTGTGCAGGAGGATAACGTGCAGCCTGACCTCCGCAGACCCCCTGCAGCAGTCGGAGCCGATCCCAGCGCAATACCAACTGCTGCAGCACCAAGCTTAATGCCTTTAACCATGCCTTATTATTTTGGGGCCCCCTGGTTCCCACGATATTTTGGAGAAGTTCACACTTTAAGAGACTTTAAAGAGAAAATTCTTGCTGTGTTTAAATTATACCCTGTATCCCCAGAGCAACAGATAGAGATTCTCCTTTTGCAATTGGAAGGAGCTGCTCTCAGAGAAGTGAAATCCTGGCAAAGCTCAGAGAGGAGGACACTGGAGAAGATATTTAAACCTCTCTACACCACCTTTGAACCCAGAACCGTGTCAGAGGTCAAGATCAGTTTCTTCAGCAAGAAACAGCAATCGGGTGAGTCACTCAGAGACTTTGCATTATGTTTGCAGGAAGCCCTTAGAGCTGTTGTCCAAGTAGACCCCCGTGAGGCAGAGAATCAGGACAAAACCCTTAAAGAGAAATTTATTGAAGGCGTCAATACAGACAATCTAAAGAGCCAGCTAAGAATGTTAGTCGCCCAGCATCCAAGTGCTACTTTTTTAGACTTTAAGGAGTTAGCTATCAGTATACTGGGAAAAAATCCACCGACGGAACCTGTTAGATCCGCTGTAGTGCCAGTAGCATAGCTGGTCACCCCTTTAAAACCTTTACCTGTCGTCAGTCAGGCAACCCAAGCTCCAAGTCCTGACGCAGTTGCTGCCCTCAATGAGCAAGTCCAATTCCTGACTAAAAGTCTGGAGAAAGTCCGCCAAAAGTTGGAACAGTGGGAAAAACCATTATTGCTGGAGGATGAAAAACCTGTGTCCAGAAGACTTTTACCTCCTGACTATAAAGAGACTTATTCCAGAAATTCGGGCGGACGCCCTTCTGACCGCACTAGCACCCCTAAGCAGCCTATTTGCACATACTGTCACAAGCCAGGCCATACTGAAGTAACCTGCTGGCAGTTAAACAGGCGACCCCCGAGGCCAAGGACCACCCCTCGGGAGATAAATCAATAGGTCCAGAAGATCCCTACTGGATGCCAGTAATCTGGGCCTATATAGTGTCCATAATCTGTGGTGTTCTGTAACCAATACTGTACTACATCAGAAAACAGTGTCTGTATTGCAAATTCCAATAAACTGGGCCTATATAGTATCGATATTCTGTGGTGTTCTGTAACCAATACTGTCCTGCATGCGAAAACTGTGTCTATATTGCGAATTCCAATAATCTGGGCCTAATATAGTGTCCATAAATCTGTGGTGTTCTGTAACCAATACTGTACTACATCAGAAAACAGTGTCTGTATTTCAAATTCCAATAATCTGAGCCTGATATAGTGTCCATAATCTGTGGTGTTCTGTAACCAATACTGTACTACTTCAGGAAACAGTGTCTGTATTGCACATTCCAATAATCTGGGCCTATTATAGTGTCCATAACATATGATGTTCTGTGATCAAGTCTGTACTACATCAGAAGACTGTGCCTGTATTAAAAATTCCAATACACTGGGCCTAATATAGTGTCCATATTCTGTGAGTTTCTGTGACATATGCTGTCCTGCATGCGAAAACTGTGTCTGTATTGCAAATTCCAATAATCTGGACCTAATATAGTGTCCATAATCTGTGGTGTTCTGTAACCAATACTGTACTACATCAGAAAACAGTATCTGTATTGCAAATTCCAATAATCTGGGCCTAATATAGTATCCATATTCTGTGAGTTTCTGTGACATTTACTGTCCTGCATCCGAAAACTGTGTCTGTATTGTAAATTCCAATACTCTAGAATTATATAGTGTCCATTATCTGTGGTGTTCTGTAACCAATACTGTACTACATCAGAAAACAGTGTCTGTATTGCAAATTCCAATTATCTGGGCCTAATATAGTGTCCATAATCTGTGGTGTTCTGTAACCAATACTGTACTACATCAGAAAACAGTGTCTGTATTGCAAATTCCAATAATCTGAGCCTAATATAGTGTCCATATTCTGTGGGTTTCTGTGACATATACTGTCCTGCATCCGAAAACTGTGTCTTTTTTGCAAATGACAATAATCTGGGCCTAACATAGTGTCCATAATCTGTGGTGTTCTGTAACCAATACTGTACGACATCAGAAAACAGTGTCTGTATTTCAAATTCCAATAATCTGAGCCTGATATAGTGTCCATAATCTGTGGTGTTCTGTAACCAATACTGTACTACTTCAGGAAACAGTGTCTGTATTGCACATTCCAATAATCTGGGGCCTATTATAGTGTCCATAACATATGATGTTCTGTGATCAAGTCTGTACTACATCAGAAGACTGTGCCTGTATTAAAAATTCCAATACACTGGGCCTAATATAGTGTCCATATTCTGTGAGTTTCTGTGACATATGCTGTCCTGCATGCGAAAACTGTTTCTGTATTGCAAATTCCAATAATCTGGACCTAATATAGTGTCCATAATCTGTGGTGTTCCGTAACCAATACTGTACTACATCAGAAAACAGTATCTGTATTGCAAATTCCAATAATCTGGGCCTAATATAGTATCCATATTCTGTGAGTTTCTGTGACATTTACTGTCCTGCATCCGAAAACTGTGTCTGTATTGTAAATTCCAATACTCTAGAATTATATAGTGTCCATTATCTGTGGTGTTCTGTAACCAATACTGTACTACATCAGAAAACAGTGTCTGTATTGCAAATTCCAATTATCTGGGCCTAATATAGTGTCCATAATCTGTGGTGTTCTGTAACCAATACTGTACTACATCAGAAAACAGTGTCTGTATTGCAAATTCCAATAATCTGAGCCTAATATAGTGTCCATATTCTGTGGGTTTCTGTGACATATACTGTCCTGCATCCGAAAACTGTGTCTTTTTTGCAAATGACAATAATCTGGGCCTAACATAGTGTCCATAATCTGTGGTGTTCTGTAACCAATACTGTACGACATCAGAAAACAGTGTCTGTATTGCAAATTCCAATAATCTGGGCCTAATATACTGTCCATATTCTGTGGGTTTCTGTGACATATACTGTCCTGCATTCGAAAAAACTGTGTCTGTATTGCAAATTCCAATAAACTGGGCCTAATATAGTGTCCATAATGTGTGGTGTTCTGTAACCAATACTGTACTACATCAGAAAACAGTGTCTGTATTGCAAATTCCAATAATATGGGCCTAATATACTGTCCATATTCTGTGGGTTTCTGTTAAATATACTGTCCTGCATCCGAAAACTGTGTCTGTATTGCAAATTCCAATAATCTGTGCCTAATATAGTGTCCATATTCTGTGGGTTTCTGTGACATATACTGTCCTGCATCCAAAAACTGTGTCTTTAGCGCCACATCTAGTGACAAAACCATTAATATGAAGAAGGCAAGCACTAAGGTACTGGGAAGTGGGCGTGATGCCTGCTACCAGTGCACCAGAAAAAAAAATATATATATATCCACTGTACCCAGCTTCATGTCCAACTTAGCTGGGCGGCGCAGGACAACATTGTCCAAGTCGGACCAGTGCGAACAGTTGGTCGGTTGGATTGCTGAAGATAATGCTTCCAGTTTGTTAAGCACCACACTCCCTTCCACAAAGTCCAGTCTCTGTAGCTAAGAGTCTGGTCAACCGAATCTTCATTCTGATCATCCTTCCTCCCACCATGGAGAGGCTTGCCAAACGAATGATCCCACACTCGGATATTCCGAGGAGCTCTTTCCAGCACCACTATTAGATTTTGCCCTCGTGCCCAGCACGCTTTAAGAGGGACCTAAGATATTGTGCCCTGATTCCCAAACTCTTGAGCCTTCACAGTCTCAAGAAGATGACTGTGGTGAAAGGCAATCATTCGTTCACAAGGTTGATGATGATGAGACACAGTTGTCAATCACTGAGGTTGTGGTTAGGTCAAGTCAGGATGATGAGCAGAGTGAGGAAGTGGAAGAGGAGGTGATTGACGATTAGGTCACTTACCCAACATGGGTAGGTGAAAAGCAGAGCGAGAACAGCAGTACAGAGGGGGAGGGATCCACAGCACCGCAACAGACTGGAAGAGGCAGTGGGGTTAGAAAAGGGAGAAGTCGGCCAACACCAAACAAGCCCGCAACCGTAACACCGAGCACCCCCATGCGTAAATCTACCTTTCCAAGGGATAGGTGTTCTGCAGTATGACGCTTTTTTGAGGAAAGTGCAGACGACAAAAGAGTGGTAGTTTGAACCTGTGCCGTACCAAAATGAGCAGGGGCGTGAACACTAGCTACCTCACCACCAGCAGCATGATCCGCCACATGGCATCCAAGCAACCTGCGAGTCACACCACTGCCTCCTCTTCCCCTGTGTTATGCACTGCTGGCCAAATCCTTGTCGAAGGCGTAGGCCCGGATGCCCCTCGCCCTGCACCTGGATCTTGGCATGAATCATCAGCAACAACATCCACTTCCCTGTCCCAGCGCATCATCTAAATGTCCATAACACAGTCATTTGAACGCAAGCCCAAAATACCCACCCATCCGCCCACCCACAGGCCATAGCACTAAATGCTCAACTTTCCAAATTACTGGCCCTTGAAATGTTGCCATTTAGGCTTGTGGACACTGATGCCTTCTGATGTCGGCGGCTGTCCCTCGGTACGCAGTCCCCAGCCACCACTATTTTTCAGGGTGTGTCGTGCCCACCTTACCCCCAGCATGTGTCCCAGAACATCACCTATGCCCTTAACAATGCACTTAGTGGGAAGCTCCACTTCACCACGCCCACATGGACAAGTGCTGGTGGCCAGGGATGCTACATTTTCCTGACTGCACACTGGGTGAATGTTGTGGAGGCCAGGAGTGAGTCATACCCTGGAATGGCACAGGTTCTACTCATGCCCAGGATTGCGGGCCCTACATCCATCAGGGTCTCCGCCAGCAGCTATGTTACTGGCTCCAACCCCCACTTCTCCTCCTCCGCCGCCTCCTCCTCCACTTCCACCTCCAGCATCAGTCAGCCATCAGTCGCTAGCTGGAAGCAGTGTAGCACTGATCTGGGTAAGCTTCAACAGGCCGTGCTGAAGCTGATCTGCTTAGTGGACAAACAGCACACTGCCACAGAGATGTGGCAGGGTATAAAGGACCAAACCGAGCTGTGGCTCTCGCCACTCAACCTAGAACCAGGCATGGTTGTGCCTGACAATGGCCGTAACTTGGTGGAGCTCGTAAACCTGACACACATCCAATGCCTATCCAACATCTTAAACTTAGTGGTTCAGCAGTTTATCAAACCTACCCCAATTTGCCAGAGCTACTAATGAAGGCACTCCGCATGTGTGCCCATTTCCGCAATTTGTCCACAGCTTCAGCCGGTCTGTCAACACTGCAGCAGTGCTTGCAGCTTCCAGCTCACCGACTGTTGTTCGACGTGAGCACACGCTGGAACTCTACGTTCTACATGTTGGCCAGGCTTTGTCAGCATTAGAGAGTTGTTGTGGAATACCAGCTGCACCATGGTCGTTGCCTTTCGAGTCAACTGACACTATTTACAATCGAGGAGTGGGCATTGATGTCAGACCTCTGTGAGGTTTTAAAAAACTTTGATGAATCCACACAGATGGTTAGTGGCGATAACGCTATTATCAGCGTAACCATCCCACTGCACTGCTGTGTCTACTCAAACGATCGCTGCTCACAATTAAGGTCGACACTCTGAATGTGGAAGACGAAGAAATGGGGGAGACATCACACAGGTTGATAGCCAGACCACCCACAGTTCGTCTTCTATGCGGGAATTGGACCATGAAGAGGAGTAGGAGCTGGAGACAGTTGCCTCTGCTACAGAGGGTAGTACCCATGGAACTTTAATTCCATCTGTTTAGCATGGATGGGCAGAAGAGGAGGAGGATGAGGAGATGGAGAGTCATCCTGATGTCGTCTGCCTGTTGGTACTCTGGCACAAATGGCTGACTTCATGTAAGGTTGCCTTTCCCATGACCCGCTCATTATAAACATTTTATATAACACGGATTACTGGGTGTTCACCCTTCTCGACCCCCGCTACAAAGATAACTTCTCATTTCTCATTCCTGTGGTGGAGAGGATGAGTAAAACGGTGCAATACCAGAAGGTACTTGTTGAGAGATTGCTCCAAAATTTTCCATCTGACAACGTGGCTGGCAGAGTCCGTCCTTTCTTAGGCAACCAAGGAAGGGAGACAAGGGGAACACACAGCAGTTCCAACAAAGGCAGTGCAACACTCTCCAAGGCATGGGACAAATCATGACACCCCACCAGCAACCTCACCCTGAAGTGTGGCCTAGTGGTACAGGGAGGGAAAAGTTTTGGAAGATGGTGAAGGAATACATAGCAGACCGTGTCAGCATCCTAAATGATCCCTTAGTGCCTTACAACTACTGGGTGTCCAAGCTGGACACGTGGCACTAACTTGCGCTCTACGCCTTGGAGGTGCTGGCCTTCCCTGCTTCCAGCATTTTGTCTGAGCGTGTATTTAGTGCTGCTGGTGGCATTATAACAGATAAGCGTATCCGCTTGTCCACTGGCAATGCTAACAGGTTGACTCAGATAAAAATGAACAAGGCGTGGATTGCCCCTGACTTCTCAACTCCACCAGAGGAGAGCTGATCTGATGATGAACATAAAGGCAATTTCAATCTATCATTTATTATGTACTCAGTCTACTGTAGTGTATTCCCTTGCACCTTTTCCACCACAAAAAAAAGAGTATATGTTTGAATCTTGTTTTCTCCTCCTCCTCATCCAGATTGTATATATTCCCGCCACTCAAATTCTTTTATAGGGTAAGCTCAACTGCAAGCCCTCAACTAAAAAATTTTTTATAGGGTCAGCTGAACAGCATGCACTTGCATATAATGTTTTAGAGCGTCAGCTGTACAGCATGCACTCGCATATAATGTTTTAGAGCGTCATATGAACAGCATGAACTCGCATATAATGTATTAGAGCATCAGCTGAACAGCATGCACTCGCATATAATGTTTTAGAGCAACAGCTGAACAGCATGCACTCGTATATAATGTTTTAGAGCGTCATTGGAACAGCATGCACTTGCATATAATGTTTTAGAGCATCAGCTTACCTGAAGGAACTCGCAAATAATGTTTTAGAGCGTCAGCTGAACAACATGCACTTGCATATAATGTTTTAGAGCATCAGCTGAACAGCATGCACTCGCATATAATGTTTTAGAGCATCAGCTCACCTGCAGGCACTAGCATATAATGTTTTAGAGCATCAGCTCACCAGCAGGCACTAGCATATAATGTTTTAGAATGTCAGCTCACCAGCAGGCCCTCGCCCCTAATGTTTTGGATGGTCAGATCAGCAAGCCCTTGCTCCAAATGTTTTTGAGGGTTACCAGCAGGCGACCAATAATAATTTTTCAAGGGTGTGTATGATGCCCTCCTTTATGTGTAATAAAGGAGGTATTGGAGTGCCGGATCCTTGTAATTTTTGGCAGCCCTTTCACTTAGTACATAGGCTTTATGAGTGGAGGAGTCCCACTACCTGAACAAATGTACCACAATGTGAATGAGGCCCTCCTTTATGTGATATACAGGCTGCTTCGAAGTGCCTCTTGCTTGTAGTTTTTTGCAGCACTTATATATGCAAATAATATAATATATGTATTAATATACAATTGAATATACGGGAAAGAATGTTTCCTAACAATTTTTCCTGTAAAATTTACTTTTTGGCGGGTTTTGTGCGTATTTTTGTTAGTCTGTAAAAGTAGCGTACAACTTAGACAACATGGTTCCCAGCAGCGATCTGGGAGTCCAAGATGCATCTATACATCGTCCCCATTCTGTTCCCAAACAATTTCAGTGGTGTTTCTGTTACTTTCTGAATTTTTCCTCTTCAGAGAAGGGGGTGCCTGGTTGTCTCCCATTGACTTCCATTATACTCGGGTGCTCGGTCGAGCACACGACTATAGCAATGTGTTCAGGCCGAACAACCGAATACTTTGGTGCTCGATCATCACTAATTAGGAGGCTACAGAGTGGCAAAGTGACATAGAGTGGAGGTGGGAGCAGCATGAGGAAACCACAGAGTAACAAGGTGACGTAGTTTGGAGATAACGACAGTGTTAGGAGGCAACTGAGTGGGTAGGTGACATAGTGTGGAGGTGGCAGCAGCATCAGAAGGCCACAGAGTGGCAAGGTGACATAGTGTGGAGGTGGCAGCAGCAGGAGGAGACCACAGAGTTGCAAGGTGACATAGTTTGCAGGTGGCGGCAGCATCAGGAGGCAACAGAGTGTCTAGATGACATAGTGTGGAGGTTGAGGCAGCATCAGAAGGCCACAAAGTGGCAAGGTGACATAGATTGGAGGTGGTGGCAGCATCAGGAGGACACAGTGGATAGTTGACATACTGTGGAGGTGGCGGCAGCATCAGGAGGCCACAGAGTGGCAAGGTGACGTGACATAGAGTGGAAGTAGGAGCAGTATGAGGAGACCACTGAGTGGCAAGGTGACATAGTTTGGAGGTGACAGCAGCATCAGGAAGCTAAAGAGTGGCAAAATGACAGAATGTGAAGGAAGGAGCAGCATGAGGAGACCACAGAGAGGCAAGGTGACATAATGTGGAGGTGGCAGCAGCATCAGGAGGCCACAGAGTGTCTAGGTGACATAGAGTTGAGGTAGGAGTAGCATTAGGAGACCACAGAGTGGCAAGATGACACAGTTTGGAGGTGCCAACAGCATCAGGAGGCCACAGAGTGTTTAGGTGACAAAGTGTGGAGGTGGCGGCAGCATAAGGATTCCACAGAGTGGCAAGGTGACATAGAGTGGAGGTAGGAGCAGCATCAGGAGACCACAGAGTGGCAAGGTGACATAGTGTAAAGGTGGCAGCAGCATCAGGAGGACACGGTGTCTAGATGGCAAAATGTAGAGGTGGCGGCAGCATTAGGAGGCCACAGAGTGGCAAGGTGACAGTGTGGAGGTGGCGGCAGCATCAGGAGGCTACAGAATGGCAAATAGACATAGTGTGGAGGTGGCAGCAGCATTAGGAGACCACAGAGTGGCAAGGTGACATAGTGAGAAGGTGGCAGCAGCATCAGGAGGGCACAGAGTGTCTATGTGACATAGTGTGGAGGTCACGGCAGCACCAGGAGGCCACAGAGTGGCAAGGTGACATAGTGTGGAGGTGGCAGCAGCATGAGGAAACCTAAGAGTGGCAACGTGACATTGTTTGGAAGTAACGTCAGCATCAGGAGGCCACAAAGTGTCTAGGTGACATAGTGTGGAGGTTGCGGCAGAATCAGGACGACACAAAGTGTCTATGTGACATAGTGTGGAGGTGGCAGCAGCATCAGGAGGCCACAGAGTGCTAAGGTGAAATAGAGTGGAAGTAGGAGCAACATGAGGAGACCACAGAGTGGCAAGATGACATAGTTTAGAGGTGGCGACAGCATCAGGAGGCCACAGAGTGTATGGGTGACATAGTGTGGAGGTGGTGGCAGCATCAGGAGGCTAAAGAGTAGCACAATGACAGAATGTGGAGGTAGGAGCAGCATCAGTAGACCACAGAGAGGCAAAGGGACAGAGTGTGGTGGTGGCGGAAGCATCAGGAGGGCACAGAGTGGCAAGTTGACATTGAGTGGAGGCAGGAGTAGCATTAGGAGACCACAGAGTGGCAAGATGACACAGTTTGGAGGTGGTGACAGCATCAGGAGGCCACAGAGTGTATGGGTGACATAGAGTGGAGGTGGTGGCAGCATCAGGAGTCCACCGAGTGGCAAGGTGACATAGAGTGGAGGTAGGAGCAGCATCAGGAGACCACAGAGTGGCAAGGTGACATAGTTTGGAGGTGGCGACAGCATCAGGAGGCCACAGTGTCTAGGTGACATAGTGGAGGTTGCAGCAGCATCAGGAGGCCACAGAGTGGCAAGTTGACAGAGTGGAGGTAGGAGCAGCAGGAAACCACAGAGTTTCAGGGTGACATAGTGTGAAGGAGGCGTCAGCATCAGGGGGACACAGTGTCTAGGTGACATAGTGTGGAGGTGGCGGCAGCATCAGGAGGCCACAGAGTGGCAAGGTGACATAGTGTGGAGATGGCAGCAGCAACAGGAAGTCACAGAGTGGAAAGTTGACATAGAATGGAGGTAGAAGTAGCATAAGGAGACCACAGAGTGGCTAGTTGACATAGATTGAAGGTGGCGGCAGCATCAGGATTGCACAGAGTGTCTAGGTGACATAGTGTGGAGGTCGCCGCAGCATCAGGAGGCCACAGAGTGGCAGAGTGACATAGTGTGGAGGTAACAGCAGCATGAGGGGACCACAGAGTGGCAAGGTGAGATTGTTTGGAGTTGGCGGCAGCATCAGGAGGCCACAGAGTGTCTAGGTGACATAGTGTGGAGGTTGCGGCAGCATCAGGAGGCAAAACAGTGGCAAGGTGACAGAGGGGAGGTAGGAAAAGCATGAGAAGACCACAGTGTAGCAAGATTACATAGTTTGGAGGTTGTGACTGCATCAAGAGACCACACAGTGGCAAGGTGACCTAGTGTGGAGGTGGCAGCAGCATGAGGAGACCACAGAGTGGCAAGATGACATAGAGTGGAAGTAGGAGCAGCATGAGGAGACCACAGAGTGGCAAGGTGACATAGTTTGGACATGGCAACAGCATCAGAAGACCACAGAGTGTCTAGATGATATAGTGTGGAGGTGGCTGCTGCATCAGGAGACTACACAGTGACAAGGTGACATAGAGTGGAGGTAGGAGCAGCATCAGGTGACCACAGAGTATCAAGGTGACATAATGTGGAGGTTGCGGTAGTATCAGGAGGCCACAGAGTGGCAAGGTGACATAGTTTGGAGGTGGTGACACCATAAGGAGGCCACAGAGTGGCTAGATGACATAGAGCGGAGATCGGAGAAGCATAAGGAGATGAGAAAGTGGCAAGGTGACATAGTGTTGAGGTTGGATCAGCATCAGGAGGCCACAGAGTGGCTAGGTGACATAGTTTGGAGGTGTGGGCAGCATCAGGAGGCCACAGAGATGCAAGGTGACAAAGTGGAGGTAGGAGCAGCATTAAGAAACCACAGAGTAACAAGGTGAAATAGTTTGGAGGTGGCGGCAGTGTCAGGAGTCAAATGAGTGGCTGGGTGACATAGTGTAGATGTGGCGGCAGCATCAGGAGGCCACAGAGTGGCAAGGTGACATAAAGTGGAAGTAGGAGAAGCACGGGGAGACCACAGAGTGTCAAGATAACATAGTTTGGAGGTGGTGGCAGCATCAGGAAGCCACAGAATGGCACAATGACAGTTGGTGGAGATAGGAGCAGCATCAAGAGACCACAGAGAGGCAAGGTGATATAGTGTGGAGGTGGTGGCAACTTAAGGAGGCAACAGAGTCGCAAGGTGACATAGTGTGGAGGCAGGAGCAGCATCAGAAGACCACAGAGTGGCAAGGTGACATAGTGTTGATGTGGCGTCAGCATCAGGAGGCCACAGGGTGGCACAATGACAGAGTGTGGAGATAGGAGTAGCATCAGGAGACCACAGAGTAGCAAGGTGACATAGTGTAGAGGTGGCGGCAGCATCAGGAGGCCACAGAGTGGCTAGGTGACATAGTGTGGAGGTGGCGGCAGCATCAGGAGGCCACAGAGTGGCAAGGTGACATAAAGTGGAGGTAAGATTAGAATGAGAAGACCACAGAGTTGTTGTGGAAATGTTATTAGGATGTGTTTTTAATATATTGTGTATTGTCATCATGTCTCTCAGTGTCAGGGTAAACCATTGGAGTGGATATCCTGCTGTGAATGTGGAGACACAGCTGCCGGGTGCAGAGGTCTCCGTCAGCGAATGGTCCATGTGCTATGCGCTGGGCTGTGGGCCGGGGGAGACTGATGTGTTCCACAAAGCAGTGTTTTCTTGGCGAACGTATGGACGCCAGCTAGGACCCCCGCGCAAGACGTGGATTTATTGGCTTGGCGTGGATACATTTGTTAAGAGAACAATATATGAAATGAATGTGCGTTTGTTGTCTCTAGTGCGCCTGATCAGCCTCTGGAGATAATGACGTTATCCTGTAAATAAACATGCATGAGGATCATTGTAACTTTATTTGGCATTGATCACTGAGCAAGGCTGGATAAAGTTCACTACAGTTGTAATGGGCGATTATTGTATACATGTATTTTGTTAGCTGGCTATGTTATTTTAGGTGATGGTGGTTTCTCATCTTCCTGTATCATAACTTCCTGTATATCATCACTTCCTGTATGTTTGTTACATGAAGGAAGTGGTCGGATGATGGGCCTGCACCTTTCTATTGTTACATCTTTTTGTGACTAAGAAATAAAATTGAAGAGACTGGACAGGAAGGGAGGGAGTGCTAAGCAGAACTCAGGATGAAAACACCTTTGAGTCTTGAAGAGATTTACCTTTGCTTACACAATCTGATGCAAGCAAATTTCTACTACAAATATTTCTACAACAGAGTGGAAAGGTGACATAGTTTGGAGGTGGCGGCAGCATGAGGAGGCCACAGAGTATCTAGATGACATAGTGTGGAGGTGGCGGCAGCATCAGGAGGCCACAGAGATGCAAGGTGACATAGAGTGGAGGTAGGAGAACCATGAGGGGAACACAGAGTAACGAGGTGACATAGTTTGGAGGTGGCGGCAGCATCAGGAGGCCACAGAGTGTCTAGGTGACATAGTTTGGAAGTGGCGACAGCATCAGAAGGCCACAGAGTGGCTAGGTGACATAGTGTGTAGATGGCGGCAGCATCAGAAGGCCACAGAGTGGCAAGTTGACATGGTGTGGAGGTGGCGGCAGCATCAGGAGGCCACAGAGTGGCTAGGTGACATAGTGTGTAGATGGCGGCAGCATCAGGAGGCCACAGATTGGCCTGGTGACATAGAGCGGAGATAAGATTAGCATGAGAAGACCACAGAGTAGAAAGGTGACACAGTTTGGATGTGGCTACAGCATCAGGAGGCCACAGAGTGGCTAGGTCACACGGAGCGGGAATCGGAGAAGCATGAGGAGTTCACAGAGTGGCAAGGTGACATAGTGTGGAGGTGGCAGCAGCATGAGGAGGCCACAGAGTGGAAAGGTGACATTGCTTGGAGGTGTCGGCAACATCAGTAGGCCACACAGTGTCTAAATGACATAGATTGGAGGTGGAAACAGCATCAGGAGGTCACAGAGTGGCAAGTTGACATAGAGTGGAGGTTAGAGTAGCATTAGTAGTCCACAGAATGGCAAAATGGCATAGTTTGGAGGTGGCAACAAGATCAGGAGGCCACAGAGTGTCTAAGTGACATAGTGTGGAGGTGGCGGCAACATCAGTAGGCCACAGAGTGGAGAGGTGACATAGAGTGGAGGTAGGAGCAGCATCAGGAGACTACAGAGTGGCAAGGTGACATAGTGTGGAGGTGGTGGCAGCATCAGGAGGCCACAGAGTGGCTAGGTGACATAGTGTGGAGGTGGCGGCTGCATCAGGAGACCACAGAGAGGAAAGGTGACATAGAGTGGAAGAAGGAGCAGCATGAGGAGACCACAGAATGTCAAGGTAACATAGTTTGGAGGTGGCTGCAGCATCAGGAGGCCACCGAGTGGCAACATGACATAGTGTGGAGGTAGGAGAAGCATCAGGAGACCACAGAGAGGCAAGGTGACATAGTGTGGAAGTGGTGGCACCATCAGGAGGCCACAGAGTGGCAAGGTGACAGATTGAAGGTAGGAGCAGCATGAGAAGACTACAAAGTGGCAAGCTGACATAGTTTGGAGGTGGCGACAGCATCAGGAGGCCACAGAGTGTCTAGGTGACATACTGTGGAGGTGGTGGCAGCATCAGGAGGCCACAGAGTGGCAAGGTGACATTGTTTGGAGGTGTCGGCATCATCAGGAGGCCACAGAGTGTCTAAATGACATCAAATGTAGGAGGCAGTAGCATCAGGAGGCCACAGAGTGGCAAGGTGACATAGTGTGGAGATAACAGCAGCATCAGGAGGTCACAGAGTGGCAAGTTGACATAGAGTGGAGGTAGGAGTAGCATTAGTAGTCCACAGATTGGCCAAATGACATAGTTTGGAGGTGGCAACAACATCAGGAGCCCACAAAGAGGCAAGGTGACATAGTTTGGAGGTGGCGGCAGCATGAGGAGGCCACAGAGTATCTAGATGACATAGTGTGGAGGTGGCGGCAGCATCAGGAGGCCACAGAGATGCAAGGTGACATAGAGTGGAGGTAGGAGAACCATGAGGGGAACACAGAGTAACGAGGTGACATAGTTTGGAGGTGGCGGCAGCATCAGGAGGCCACAGAGTGTCTAGGTGACATAGTGTGTAGATGGCGGCAGAATCATAAGGCCACAGAGTGGCAAGTTGACATGGTGTGGAGGTGGCGGCAGCATCAGGAGGCCACAGAGTGGCTAGGTGACATAGTGTGTAGATGGCGGCAGCATCAGGAGGCCACAGATTGGCCTGGTGACATAGAGCGGAGATAAGATTAGCATGAGAAGACCACAGAGTAGAAAGGTGACACAGTTTGGATGTGGCTACAGCATCAGGAGGCCACAGAGTGGCTAGGTCACACGGAGCGGGAATCGGAGAAGCATGAGCAGTTCACAGAGTGGCAAGGTGACATAGTGTGGAGGTGGCGGCAGCATGAGGAGGCCACAGAGTGGAAAGGTGACATTGTTTGGAGGTGTCGGCAACATCAGTAGGCCACAGAGTGTCTAAATGACATAGAATGGAGGTGGAAGCAGCATCAGGAGGTCACAGAGTGGCAAGTTGACATAGAGTGGAGGTTAGAGTAGCATTAGTAGTCCACAGAATCGCAAAATGGCATAGTTTGGAGGTTACAACAAGATCAGGAGGCCACAGAGTGTCTAAGTGACATAGTGTGGAGGTGGCGGCAACATCAGTAGGCCACAGAGTGGAGAGGTGACATAGAGTGGAGGTAGGAGCAGCATCAGGAGACTACAGAGTGGCAAGGTGACATAGTGTGGAGGTGGTGGCAGCATCAGGAGGCCACAGAGTGGCTAGGTGACATAGTGTGGAGGTGGCGGCTGCATCAGGAGACCACAGAGAGGCAAGGTGACATAGAGTGGAAGAAGGAGCAGCATGAGGAGACCACAGAATGTCAAGGTAACATAGTTTGGAGGTGGCTGCAGCATCAGGAGGCCACCGAGTGGCAACATGACATAGTGTGGAGGTAGGAGAAGCATCAGGAGACCACAGAGAGGCACGGTGACATAGTGTGGAGGTGGTGGCACCATCAGGAGGCCACAGAGTGGAAAGGTGACAGATTGAAGGTAGGAGCAGCATGAGAAGACTACAAAGTGGCAAGCTGACATAGTTTGGAGGTTGTGGCAGCATCAGGAGGACACAAAGTGGCTAGTTGACATAGTGTGGAGGTGGTGGCAGCATCAGAAGGCCACAAAATGGCAAGCTGACAAAGTGTGGAGGTGTCGGCAGCATCAGGAGGCCACAGAGTGGCAAGGTGACATTGTTTGGAGGTGTCGGCATCATCAGGAGGCCACAGAGTGTCTAAATGACATCAAATGTAGGAGGCAGTAGCATCAGGAGGCCACAGAGTGGCAAGGTGACATAGTGTGGAGATAACAACAGCATCAGGAGGTCACAGAGTGGCAAGTTGACATAGAGTGGAGGTAGGAGTAGCATTAGTAGTCCACAGATTGGCCAAATGACATAGTTTAGAGGTGGCAACAACATCAGGAGCCCACAGAGAGGCAAGGTGACAGAGTGGAGGTAGGAGCAGCATGAGGAAACCACAGAGTGGCAAGGTGACATAGTTTGGAGGTGGCGGCAGCATCAGGAGGCCACAGAGTGTCTAGGTAACATAGTGTGGAGGTGGTGGCTGCATCAGGAAGATACAGAGTGGCAAGGTGACATAGTTTGGAGGTAACGGCAGCATCAAGAGACCACAAAGTGTCTAGGTGACATAGTGTGGAGTTTACAGCAGCATCAGGATGCCACAGAGTGGCAAGGTGACAGAGTGGAGGTAGGAAAAGCATGAGGAAACCACAGAGTGGCAATGTGACATAGTTTGGAGGTTGTGGCAGCATCAGGAGGACACAAAGTGGCTAGTTGACATAGTGTGGAGGTGACGGCAGCATCAGGAGGCCACAGAGTGTTAAGGTGACATAGAGTGGAAGTGGGAACAACATGAGGAGACCACAGAGTGGCAAGATCACATAGTTTGAGGGTGGCGACAGCATCAGGAGGCCACAGATTGTATGGGTGACATAGTGTGGAGGAGGTGGCAGCATTAGGAGGCTAATGAGTGGCACAATGACTGAATGTGGAGGTAGGAGCAGCATCAGTAGACCACAGAGAGGCAAAGGGACATAGTGTGGAGGTGGTGGAAGCATCAGGAGGCCACAGAGTGGCAAGTTGACATAGAGTGGAGGTAGGAGTAGCATTAGGAGACCACAGAGTGGCAAGATGACATATTTGGAGGTGGCAACAGCATCAGGAGGCCAAAGAATGTATGGGTGACATAGTGTGGAGGTGGTGGCAGCATCAGTAGTCCACCGAGTTCCAAGGTGACATAGAGTGGAGGTAGGATCAGCATCAGGAGACCACAGAGTGGCAAGGTGACATAGTGTAGAGGTGGCGGCAGCATCAGGAGGAAACAGAATGGCAAGGTGACATAGTTTGGAGGTGGCGACAGCATCAGGAGGCCACAGAGTGTCTAGGTGACATAGTGTGGAGGTTGCAGCAGCATCAGGAGGCCACAGAGTGGCAATGTGACATAGTGTGGAGGTGGCAGCAGCAACAGGAGGTCACAGAGTGGAAAGTTGACCTAGAATGGAGGTAGAAATAGCATAAGGAGACCAAAGAGTGGATAGGTGACATAGTGTGAAGGTGGCGGCAGCATCATTAGTGCACAGAGTGTCTAGGTGACATAGTGTGGAGGTCGCGGCAGCATCAGGAGGTCGCGGCAGCATCAGGATGCCACAGAGTGGCAGTGTGACATAGTGTGGAGGTAACAGCAGCATGAGGGGACCACAGAGTGGCAATGTGAGATAGTTTGGAGTTGGCGGCAGCATCAGGAGGCCACAGAGTGTCTAGGTGATGTATTCATTGGGGTTGAAAAGTTTGTCAGAAAACTATATCTTAAGAAACACTTTATAAAAAATCCACTAATTAGAAACTACACAAATGGAAATGTATAAACACATACCAACCTCAAACCAAAATCGACTACATACCCCAGACAAGAAATAGGTTATCAGATAGCAGCCTTAAAAAAACACGTAGAAAGAGATATACGAAAACTAAAGGGGAACCCAAGATACAATTTCAAAAATAACCTAGATATACATAAAATTCAGGCAATTAAACAGTTACAAAAATATGAAAATATCGTAATTAGACCAGCAGATAAAGGAGGAGCTATTGTTAATTGGGGGGTTAAAGAATATGACACAGAATGTATAAGACAGTTATCAGATAATACTACCTATAAAAAAATTAATGGAAAATCCAACAAGAGAATACAATTTAGAACTTGAAAAATATGCCAGGGAAGGTCGGGATACAAATATCTTACAGGAACAAGAATTTAAATTCATAATAGGCACTCAACAGCGGTTACCAGCATTCTACTGCATTCTGAAAGTACATAAGGACCTACAAAAAACAAAACTGGCAGACCAATCATCTCGGGGATAGATTCCATTACGTCAAACCTTTCTCAATACATAGATAAACTATTACAACCATCAGTTAACCACTTGCCATCTGGGCCATTTGCCCCCTTCCTGACCAGGCCTAATTTTGCAAAACTGACATATCTCACTTTATGTGGTAATAACTTTGGAACGCCTTTATTTATCCAAGTCATTCAGAGATTGTTTTCTCGTGACACATTGTACTTCATGATAGTCATAAATTTGAGTCAAAATATTTCACCTTTATTTATGAAAAAATCCCAAATTTACCCAAAAATTTGAAAAATTCGCAATTTTCTAAATTTCTATATCTCTGCTTTTAAAACAGAAAGTGATACCTCATAAAATATTTATTACTTAACATTCCCTATATGTCTACGTTATGTTGGCATCATTTTGGAAATGTCATTTTATTTTTTTAGGACGTTAGAAGGCTTAGAAGTTTAGAAACAATTCTTCAAATTTTTAAGAAAATTGCCAAAACCCACTTTTTAAGGACCAGTTCAGGTCTGAAGTCACTTTGTGGGGCCTACATAGTGAATACCCCCATAAATGACCCCATTGTAGAAACTACACCCCTCAAGGTATTCAAAACCGATTTTACAAACTTTGTTAACCCTTTAGGCGTTCCACAAGAATTAAAGGAAAATGGAGATCAAATTTTGAAATTTCACTTTTTTGGCAGATTTTCCATTTTAATCCAATTTTTTCTTTAACACATCGATGGTTAACAGCCAAACAAAACTCAATATTTATTACCCAGATTCTGCGGTTTACAGAAACACCCCACATGTGGTCATAAACTGCTGTATGGGCACACGGCAGGGCGCAGAAGAAAAGGAACTCCACATGGTTTTTAGTTGCCATGTCCCATTTGAAGCCACCTGATGCACCCTTACAGTAGAAACTCCCAAGAAGTGACCCCATTTTGGAAACTAGGGGATAAGGTGCCAGTTTTATTAGTACTATTTTTGGGTACATATGATTTTTTGATTATTCATTATAACACTTTATGGGGCAAGGTGACCAAAAAATTGGTTGTTTTAGCACAGTTTCTATTTATTTATTTTTACAGCGTTCATCTGAGGGGTTCAGTCAAGTGACATTTTTATAGAGCAGATTGTTACGGACGTGGCGATACCTAATATGTATACTTTTTCTCATTTATTAAAGTTTTACACAATAATAGCATTTTTGAAACAAAAAATTTTTTTAATGTGTCCATTTTCTGAGAGCTATAGTTTTTTTATTTTTTAAAAGATTTTCTTATGTAGGGGCTCATTTTTTGCGGGATGAGGTGACGGTTTTATTGGTACCATTTTGTGGGACATACGCGTTTTTGATCACTTGGTGTTGCACCTTTTGTGATGCAAGGTGCCAAAAATTGCTTGTTTTCACACATTTTTCTTTTTTTTTTTTACGGTGTTCACCTGAGGGGTTAGCTCATGTGATATTTTTATAGAGCTGGTTTTTATGGACGTGGCAATACCTAATATGTATACTTTTTTTTATTTGTTTCACTTTAACACAATAATAGCATTTTTGAAACCAAAAAAATTATGTTTTAGTGTCTCCATGTTCTAAGAGCTATAGTTTTTTTATTTTTTGAGAGATTTTCTTATGCAGGGGCTAATTTTTTGCGGGATGAGGTGACTGTTTTATTGGTACCATTTTGTGGGACATACGCGTTTTTCATCACTTGGTGTTGCACCTTTTGTGATGTAAGGTGACAGAAATTGCTTGTTTTGACACCGTTTTTTTTTTTTTACGCTGTTCACCCAAGGGGTTAGGTCATGTGATATTTTTATAGAGCTGGATTTTACGGACACGGCAATACCAAATATGTCTATTTTATTTTATTTTTTCTATTTTTAACATTTTTTTTTTATTCCTTCCTTACCCTTTTTTTTTTTTTTTTTTTACACTTTTCGTCCCCCATAAGGTCATACAAGACCTCTGGGGGACATTTGCTTAACTTTTTCTTTTTTTTTTCACTGTTGATTTCTCCTGTAACTGGGGCTGACATAGTAGCCCCAGTTACAGGAGAAATGCACCCCCCTGAGACGCTGTACAGCGCAATACAGCGCTGTACAGCCTCAGAGCAGGGCTGATCGAGGTCTGTGAAAGACCTCACACAGCCCCTGCACTCTCCGGTCACAGCGGTCACATGACCGCTGGGCCGGAACAGGAAGTGCATAGCGCTTCCTGCTCTGCATACACAGCGCTCGGTGAGCGCTGTGTATGCAGCGATCCAGAAGGCAGGGACACCTGGGAACTGTCCCTGCCTTCTCTAAGGGTTGCCCTGCTGTCACTGACAGCGGGCAACCCGATCAGCAGCTGCACGATTAGCGTACAGCTGCACTTTCTGAACGGACGTTTTAAAACATGCGTTCAGAAATAGAGATCCACCCATAGGACGTTTATATCCTATGGGCGGACGGGAGGTGGTTAAGAAAACATTCTCTTACATTAAGGATACAACCCATATCATTAAAATAATAGAAAACCTTCAATATGAACCCCACTGGATTTTAGGAGCACTCGATGTGAATTCATTATATTCAGCAATCAACCATGAACATGGTATCAATTCTTTAACCTCACAATTGAAATAAAACTGAACTCCAACAAGAACAAATAGATTTTATAAAAAGAGGAGTACAATTTATACTTACACATAATTATTTTGTCTACGATCAAGCTTTTTACTTACAGATAAGAGGAACTGCCATGGGTACCAGGTTCGCCCCCAGCTACGCCAATTTGTTTATGGCAGAGTGGGAAGACCACCATATTGCTCCCAAGCTGGGGGAGGACCTAGTACTCTGGCATCGTTATATAGACGATATATTGTTTTATCTGGAATAAAACAGAAGACGAACTTAACAGATTTTTTGAACAGATCAATAAAAACTCAATCAATTTACAGTTTTCCTCCAAATTTAGTAAGAAACAAGTGGAATTTTTTGATTTAACAATTAGAACAGAAACAAACAGGAGCTAGCAGCAGAGCGGTACTGAAGCTCTGCAGATAGCTTTTATATACAGTCATGTGAAAAAATTAGGACACCCTTTGAAAGCATGTGGTTTTTTGTAACATTTTTAATAAATGGTTATTTCATCTCCGTTTCAACAATACAGAGAGATTAAAGTAATCCAACTAAACAAAGAAAACTGAAGAAAAGTCTTTTCAAGATCTTCTGTAAATGTCATTCTACAAAAATGCCTATTCTAACTGAGGAAAAAGATAGGACACCCTCACATGTATTCCCTCTTAAATTGGCTCAGATCTCACACAGGTATATCACACCAGGTGCACATAATTAGTAGATCGTTACTCTGCATGTTGAATGAGGCTTGCCCTATTTAAACCTCAGACATTTAGTTTGGTGTGCTCCTGACTGTTGAAGTGAGAGTGAGCACCATGGTGAGAGCAAAAGAGCTGTCAGAGGACTTCAGAAAAAAGATTGTAGCAGCCTATGAGTCTGGGAAGGGATTTAAAAAGATCTCAAAAGATTTTGAAATCAGCCATTCCACTGTCCGGAAGATAGTCTACAAGTGGAGGGCTTTCAAAACAACTGCCAACATGCCCAGGACTGGTCGCCCCAGCAAGTTCACCCCAAGAGCAGACCGCAAGATGCTAAAAGAGGTATCCAAAAACCCTAAAGTGTCATCTCGAGAACTACAGCAGGCTCTGGCTACTGTTGATGTAGAAGTACATGCCTCTACAATCAGAAAGAGACTGTACAAGTTTAACTTGCATGGGAGGTGTGCAAGGAGGAAACCTTTGCTTTCCAAGAGAAACATCGAGGCCAGACTGACATTTGCCAGTGATAAAGTTGACAAAGACCAGGACTTCTGGAATAATGTTCTTTGGACAGATGAGTCCAAAATTGAATTATTTGGACACAACAGCAGAGGACATGTTTGGCGTAAACCAAACACAGCATTCCAAGAAAAGAACCTCATACCAACTGTGAAGCATGGAGGTGGAAGTGTCATGGTTTGGGGCTGCTTTGCTGCAGCAGGACCTGGTCAGCTCACCATCATAGAATCCACGATGAATTCTACTGTGTATCAGAAGGTGCTTGAAGAACATGTGAGACCATCAGTTAGAAAATTAAAGCTGAAGCGGAACTGGACCATGCAACATGACAATGACCCAAAACATACTAGTAAATCAACCAAAGATTGGCTGAAAAAGAAGAAATGGAGAGTCCTGGAATGGCCAAGTCAAAGTCCAGATTTGAATCCCATTGAGATGCTGTGGGGTGACTTGAAAAGGGCTGTACGTGCAAGAAACCCCTCAAACATCTCACAGCTGAAAAAGTTCTGCATTGAGGAGTGGGGTAAAATTTCCTCAGACCGATGTCGAAGACTGGTAGATGGCTACAAGAACCGTCTCACTGCAGTTATTTCAGCCAAAGGAGGTAACACTCGCTATTAGGGGCAAGGGTGTCCTATCTTTTTCCTCAGTTAGAATAGGCATTTTTGTAGAATGACATTTACAGAAGATCTTGAAAAGACTTTTCTTCAGTTTTCTTTGTTTAGTCGGATTACTTTAATCTCTCTGTATTGTTGAAACGGAGATGAAATAACCATTTATTAAAAATGTTACAAAAAACCACATGCTTTCAAAGGGTGTCCTAATTTTTTCACAAGACTGTAAGCGCTCATAACTCTGCAAAAACGTGTCTGCTGTCTGCCGAAGCACAGTTTTTGTTCTGGGTTGAATACAATTCCCAACTTAGCAATCCCCTAAATATATTTTTTCTGCTGTATCAGGCCAAGTTTAAATTGATCCATAAAAGGGTATATTAGATTGAAGGTGTGGATAGTGTCATCCTCAATAACTTCACACGCTACCGTGCATTTCCAAGTTTAAATAATTCTGTCCGTAAACGTATACCTGTCACCCAGCGCCTAAATAATAGACCTAAAATTTATATTCAGCTAAATCTATGTTTATTGCTGAGGCTGGTCAATTTATTTAGTGTCCGCCAAAGCACAGTTTTTGTTCTGGGTTGAATACAATTCCCAACTTAGCAATTCCCTAAATCAGTGGTTTCTGCTGTATCAGGCCTACTTTAAATCTATCCATAAAAGGGTATATTAGATTGAAGGTGCAGATAGGGTCAATTCCCAACTTAGCAATCCCCTAAATATATTTTTTCTGCTGTATCAGGCCAAGTTTAAATTGATCCATAAAAGGGTATATTAGATTGAAGGTGTGGATAGTGTCATCCTCAATAACTTCACACGCTACCGTGCATTTCCAAGTTTAAATAATTCTGTCCGTAAACGTATACCTGTCACCCAGCGCCTAAATAATAGACCTAAAATTTATATTCAGCTAAATCTATGTTTATTGCTGAGGCTGGTCAATTTATTTAGTGTCCGCCAAAGCACAGTTTTTGTTCTGGGTTGAATACAATTCCCAACTTAGCAATTCCCTAAATCAGTGGTTTCTGCTGTATCAGGCCTACTTTAAATCTATCCATAAAAGGGTATATTAGATTGAAGGTGCAGATAGGGTCAATTCCCAACTTAGCAATCCCCTAAATATATTTTTTCTGCTGTATCAGGCCAAGTTTAAATTGATCCATAAAAGGGTATATTAGATTGAAGGTGTGGATAGTGTCATCCTCAATAACTTCACACGCTACCGTGCATTTCCAAGTTTAAATAATTCTGTCCGTAAACGTATACCTGTCACCCAGCGCCTAAATAATAGACCTAAAATTTATATTCAGCTAAATCTATGTTTATTGCTGAGGCTGGTCAATTTATTTAGTGTCCGCCAAAGCACAGTTTTTGTTCTGGGTTGAATACAATTCCCAACTTAGCAATTCCCTAAATCAGTGGTTTCTGCTGTATCAGGCCTACTTTAAATCTATCCATAAAAGGGTATATTAGATTGAAGGTGCAGATAGGGTCATTCTCAATAACTTCACACGCACGCTACCGTGCATTTCCAAGTCTAATTCTGTCCGTAAACGTATAACTGTCACCCAGCGCCTAAATAATAGACCTCAAATTTATATTCAGCTAAATCTGTTGATACTGCTGTGGCTGGTCAATCTATTTAGTGTCTGCCAAAGCACAGTTTTTGTTCTGGGTTGAAATACAATTCCCAACTTAGAACAGAAACCACAAATTTAGGGAATTACTATCAGGCCAAGGTTAAATCTATCCATAAAAGGGTATATTAGATTGAAGGTGCGGATAGTGTCATCCTCAATAACTTCACACGCTACCGTGCATTTCCAAGTTTAAATAATTCTGTCCGTAAATGTATACCTGTCACCCAGCGCCTAAATCATGGGTGTCAAACATGCGGCCCGCAGGCCGCATGCGGCCCGCAATGAATATCTTTGCGGCCCGGCAAAGATGCAGCATGCTATGTATGAGCCGGGAGAGAGGAGGGGCTAGAGTCCGTAACTAGGGGCGGGGCCCGGTGCAGTCACTGTACTCTTACACCGGGCCCCGCCGCTCACCAAAGTATTTATAAACGTGAATCCTTATCCTGTTATTAAGTTGAACTAACGCTGCCCTCTCCCATGTTCCCATGTTCCCCTGTATCCCCATAGCACTTACTTAAGCTTCAATAGCAGGCAGAGCGGACGGCAGCAGTAACGTCAGTCACCGACGTCGAGCGCCTGCTCCGCCCACTTTATGAATGAAGCAGGCGGAGCAGACGCGCGACGTCAGTGAGTGACGTTACTGGTGCCGTCCGCTCTGCCTGCTATGGAAGCGTGTTCGTAAGTGCTGTGGGGATACAGGGGAACATGGGAACATGGGAGAGCGCAGCGTTAGTTCAACTTAATAACAGGATAAGGATTCACGTTTATAAATACTTCGGTGAGCAGAGGGCCGGTGTATTGGGGGACACTGTTATGAGGGGGATCTGTGGATGACATATAGCAGTGTCATCCACAGATCCCCCCCATAACAGTTCCATCCACAGATCCCCCCACCTCATAACAATGCCATCCACAGATATCCCACCCCATAGCAGTACCATCCACAGATATCCCACCCCATAACAGTTCCATCCACAGATCCCCCATCTCATAACAATGCCATCCACAGATATCCCACCCCATAGCAGTACCATCCACAGATATCCCACTTCATAGCAGTACCATCCACAGATACCCCATAACGGTGTCATCCACAGATCCCCCATAACAGTGTCATTCACAGATCCCCCATAAGTGTCCTCCACAGATCCCCCATAACAGTGCCATCCACAGATCCCCCATAACAGTGTCATCCACAGATCCCCCATAACAGTGTCATCCACAGATATCCCACCCCATAGCAGTACCATCCACAGATATCCCACCTCATAACAATGCCATCCACAGATCCCCCATAACAGCACCATCCACAGATCCCCCACCCCATAACAATGCCATCTACAGATCCCCCCACCCCATAACAATGCCATCCACAGATATCCCACCCCATAGCAGTACCATCCACAGATCCCCATAACAGTGCCATCCACAGATCCCCCATAACAGTGCCATCCACAGATCCCCCATAACAGTTCCATCCACAGATCCCCATAACAGTGCCATCCACAGATCCCCCATAACAGCACCATCCACAGATCCCCCATAACAGCGCCATCCACAGATCCCCCATAACAGTGCCATCCACAGATCCCCCATAACAGTGCCATCCACAGATCTGTCACGGAACCATGAACCAGACGTACAACAAGAGATAAGTGAAAATAAGAAGGCTTTATTGAAAATAAAGCTGTAAAGCAAAAGTCCAAACGGATGGTGAAACCGAGCAGAGTCTTTGCGAAGCCAGAGGTCAGGAACCAGAAGGGTAGTCAGACGAAGCCAGGATCAGGAACCAGCAGGGTAGTCAGACGAAGCCAGGATCAGGAACCAGCAGGGTAGGCAGACGAAGCCAGGATCAGGAACCAGAAGCAGCAGCAGTCTTAGAAGCATGTGAACACAAGAGGACCAAGCAAGGAACTGAAGCCACAGACCTCCTATATATATGAGCTAGGCATCCAGCTCCTCCCAGGGGAAGGAGGAGCCGCAGGGTGGAAGGCTACAAGAAACCCAGGACCCAAGATGGCCGCCAGCACATGTCAAACGAAGGAGAGCAGCAAGCAGGTGAGACCATGACAGTACCTCCCCCTCAAGGGCCCCTCCTCCGCGGAGCACAAAACGGTTTCTGAGGGAAGCGTGCGTGGAAGGCTCGGAGCAAGGCAGGAGCATGGACATCTGCGGAGGGAACCCAGGAACGCTCCTCTGGACCATAACCACGCCAATGGACCAAAAACTGCAACCGACCACGGACCAGGCGTGAGTCCAGGATATTGCTCACCTCATATTCCTCACGATTGCCCACTTGGACCGGACGAGGCCGAGGAACGGAGGAAGTGAAACGATTACACACCAGTGGCTTCAACAGGGAGACATGAAACACGTTGGAGATCCGCATGCCAGGAGGAAGCGCAAGGGCATAGGCTACCGGGTTTACCCTGCGAAGCACTCGGAAGGGACCAACAAAGCGAGGCGCCAGCTTGGGAGTGGGCACTCGAAGGTTGAGGTTGCGGGTGGACAACCATACACGGTCTCCGACCTGGTAGGAAGGAGCAGGCGCTCGTCTGCGATCAGCCTGGAATCTCTGGCGCTGCGCAGAGACCTCAAGGGACTTCTGGATCTGTACCCAAGAAGCACGTAGGACGGAAAGGTGATCCTCCACAGCCGGAATATCCTGGGGAGAGAATACCTCCGGTAACACGGCAGGTTGGAACCCATAATTGGCCATGAAGGGAGACGTCCCAGAGGAAGAGTTCACCGCCGTGTTCCTAGCAAACTCAGCCCAAGGCAGGAGGTCAACCCAATTGTCTTGGTGATCGGAGACATAGCAACGAAGGAATTGCTCCAAGGCCTGATTGGATCGTTCTGCGGCCCCATTGGACTGAGGGTGGTAGGCCGAGGAGAAGGAGAGATGAATCCCCAACTGGGAGCAAAAGGCGCGCCAGAACCTGGACACAAACTGACTCCCCCGATCCGACACAATCTCCTTAGGCAAACCGTGCAACCGGAAGACCTCCCTGGCAAAAATCGTGGCCAACTCTTGTGCAGAGGGTAACTTCTTGAGAGGAACACAGTGGCACATTTTGGAAAACCGATCCACAATCATGAGAATGACCGTATGGCCTCGGGATGCAGGGAGGTCCACAATGAAATCCATCCCCAGGTGTGACCATGGGCGCTCCCCGGTGGCTATGGGTTGCAGAAGGCCCAACGGAAGGTGCCGAGGGGACTTACTCTGGGCACAAACGGAGCATGCCGCTACATATGCGGCGATGTCGGAACGTAGGGAAGGCCACCAGAACAGACGTGAAACAGCCCAGGACAGCTGATTCTTTCCAGGATGCCCCGCGGTCTTGGAGTTATGGTAGGTTCGCAACAACCGAGTGCGCAACTCCTCAGGCACAAAACATCTGCCGTTGGGTCTCCCAGAGGGAGCACCAGATTGAGCCGCCAAAATCTGCTCACCCAGGGGAGAGGTCAGGCTGGTGCGAATGGCGGCCAGGATCTGATTCGGAGGTATGACCGAAGTCGGAATCGACTCCTCCCTGGACAGCTCGGAGTACTGCCGTGATAAGGCATCCGCCCTGATGTTCTTGGAACCGGGTAGGTAGGAGACCACGTAATTAAAACGTGACAAGAACAGAGCCCATCTGGCCTGACGTGGTGTCAATCTCTTGGCCTCAGAAAGGTAGGTCAGATTCTTGTGGTCCGTCAGGATGAGAACCGGAACCACCGAACCTTCGAGCAAGTGCCTCCATTCTTTAAGGGCCTGCACGATGGCCAATAACTCCCTGTCACCAATCTGATAGTTGCACTCCGCGGAAGACAGTTTCCGGGAGTAAAACCCACAAGGAAGCAGAGGACCCTCTGGTGTTCTACGCTGAGACAGAAGGGCGCCTACTCCCGTCTCAGACGCGTCCACCTCGAGGACAAAGGGCAACCCAGGGTTGGGATGCGACAGAATCGGAGCCGACACAAAGGCGGACTTTAGGGCCTCAAAAGCTCGGATGGCCTCGAGCGGCCAGACCTGGGAATTACTGCCCCTCCTGGTCAGATCCGTGAGAGGCTTGGCCAGCATGGAAAAGTCCCTGATGAACTTCCGATAATAATTGGCGAAGCCCAAAAAGCGCTGCAGGGAACGAAGACCACTGGGCTGGGGCCACTGTAAGACAGCCGAAACCTTCTCAGGATCCATGGAGAACCCCTCAGCGGAAATGATGTAACCTAAGAAGGTTACCTGGGATCGGTGAAATTCGCATTTCTCAAGCTTACCGAACAGCTTGTTCTCTCGTAACCGTTGCAACACTCGTCTGACATCCAGAATGTGGGCCTCCATGGATTCAGAATATACCAAGATGTCATCCAAATAGACTACCACACACTGCTGCAACAGGTCACGGAAAACATCGTTGATGAATTCCTGAAAGACTGCGGGCGCATTGCACAACCCAAAGGGCATAACCAAGGATTCGTAATGACCGGTCCTGGTGTTAAACGCGGTCTTCCACTCATCGCCCGCCTTGATCCTTACCAGGTTATATGCCGCCCTCAGGTCGAGTTTGGTAAAGACCGTGGCCCCTTTAAGGCGATCGAACAGCTCGGAAATCAAGGGTATCGGGTAAGCGTTCTTGATCGTGATGCGATTGAGACCCCTGTAATCGATGCAAGGCCTCAACTCACCGCCCTTCTTTTTCACAAAGAAAAATCCAGCCCCTGCCGGGGACGAAGATTTGCGAATGTGTCCGCGTGAAAGCGCCTCCCTCACGTACTCCTCCATGGCCTCATTCTCCGCTACCGACAGTGGATAGACTTTGCCACGAGGAGGAACGGCACCAGATTGTAACTCTATGGCACAATCGTATGGGCGGTGCGGAGGTAGGGCAACCGCGCGCACCTTATCGAATACATCCCGGTACTCCTCGTATTCAGGAGGCAACAGAGAGTCCGAGGAAGTACACAGCAACTTGACAGACCCATGGATGCAACTAGCCCCACACTGCGGTGACCACGAGAGGATCTCGACCGATCTCCAATCGAAAGTCGGATTATGCTTCTGGAGCCAGGGGTACCCCAAGACCACCGAGTAGTGTGGAGACGAAATAACCTGGAGGCAGACCGACTCTCTGTGAACGGCACCAATGGCTATCCCCACTGGAAGGGTCTCATGAGTCACGTGTGGCGGCAGAAGGGGTCTGCCGTCTATCGCCTCAAGAGCCAGTGGGGAACCTCGAGCCTGCAGAGGAATGGAATTGGCGGCAGCGAACACACTATCAATGAACAAACCACCAGCACCCGAGTCCACCAACGCCTGGGTCGTCACCGAGCCCCCGACCCAGGAGAGGACAACAGTGATCAGTGGTTTGTCAACACGGGAAACCGGGGACGAGGAGACTCCACCCAAGATCTGCCCCCGACAGGATCTCAGGGTACGAGCGTTTCCCGGACGGTTCGGACATGCCAACCGAAAATGCCCACCGAGACCACAGTACATGCATCGGCCCTCGCGTCTCCGGAGTGCCCTCTCCCCCTCGGACAGGCGAGCAAACCCCAGCTGCATGGGTTCACCCCCAGACAAGTCATCCCCAGGAGGCGTGGGAGGAGAGGGAGGCACGGGTGGGACAGCAAACGTAGGCACCAATCTGTTAGAAGACCTCCGCAGGTTCTCCTTAAAGGAAGGTCTCTCCCTGAGTCTGGTGTCAATCAAAATCAGGAAAGAAATAAGAGACTCGAGCTCAACTGGTAGGTCCTTAGCTGCAACCTCATCCTTCAAGGCATCCGAGAGACCATGAGAGAAAGCAGCGACCAGAGCCTCATTATTCCAGCCCACCTCTGCTGCCAGGGTACGAAACTCAATGGCGTATTCAGCTACGGATCGTGAACCCTGTCTGATGGACATAAGGAGCTTCGCAGCAGAGGCAGCACGAGCCGGCACATCGAATACCTTCCGAAGAGAAGCAACAAAACCGGAAAACTCGGCAACCACCGGATTGTTGTTCTCCCATAAAGGGCTGGCCCAGGCCAAGGCCTTGTCCGAGAGCAGCGAGATCAAGAAGCCCACCTTTGATCTCTCAGTAGGAAAGGCATGTGGCAGCAACTCGAAATAAATGCCCACCTGGTTAAGGAAACCTCGGCACTGAGTTGGCTCTCCCCCAAAGCGCTGTGGAAGAGGGGCAGAACCGGTCATACCCCGAAACACCGCAGGCGCAACAACAGGTGTCGGGGTAGACTCTGGCGCAACAACCGGAGCGGCAGTAGGAGCGAGCCCAGGAGCGACAACCGACCCATCGGCAACGGGAGCGAAATGAGCCGTGCGTTCAAGCAGGGTTTGCAACGCCACAGCGAACCGACCCAACAGGTGATCCTGCTGATCAAGTCTGGCAACCAGCGTGGGTAGCGAGGATGGCCCTGTACCGTCAGAATTCATGGCTTGGTCCTAATGTCACGGAACCATGAACCAGACGTACAACAAGAGATAAGTGAAAATAAGAAGGCTTTATTGAAAATAAAGCTGTAAAGCAAAAGTCCAAACGGATGGTGAAACCGAGCAGAGTCTTTGCGAAGCCAGAGGTCAGGAACCAGAAGGGTAGTCAGACGAAGCCAGGATCAGGAACCAGCAGGGTAGTCAGACGAAGCCAGGATCAGGAACCAGCAGGGTAGGCAGACGAAGCCAGGATCAGGAACCAGAAGCAGCAGCAGTCTTAGAAGCATGTGAACACAAGAGGACCAAGCAAGGAACTGAAGCCACAGACCTCCTATATATATGAGCTAGGCATCCAGCTCCTCCCAGGGGAAGGAGGAGCCGCAGGGTGGAAGGCTACAAGAAACCCAGGACCCAAGATGGCCGCCAGCACATGTCAAACGAAGGAGAGCAGCAAGCAGGTGAGACCATGACAAGATCCCCCATAACAGTGCCATCCACAGGTCCCCCATAACAGTGCCATCCACAGATCCCCCACATGACAGTGCGTCATTCACAGATCCCCCATAATAGTGTCATGCACAGACCACCATTAATTCAAGGCCCACCAAAAGCACAACTTTTGGTTAAAAATATTTTTTTCTTATTTTCCTCCTCAAAAACCTAGGTGCGTCTTATAGTGAAGTTTAATATTTGTATATATATATAGGTCTCACTTGTGTTATTGGGCAACGGGATGTTGGGGGTCAGCAGTCATGAAACAACAATGTTGTTCTATGAAAATGTACGATTTTTTATTTTTTTTTGATGCGGCCCACATAAACTTAAATTTAGTTTTTTTGGCCCATGTTAGCCTTTGAGTTTGACATGCTTGGCCTAAATAATAGGCCTAAAATTTATATTCAGCTAAATCTATGTTTATTGCTGAGGCTGGTCAATTTATTTAGTGTCCGCCAAAGCACAGTTTTTGTTCTGGGTTGAAATACAATTCCCAACTTAGCAATTCCCTAAATCAGTGGTTTCTGCTGTATCAGGCCTACTTTAAATCTATCCATAAAAGGGTATATTAGATTGAAGGTGCAGATAGGGTCATTCTCAATAACTTCACACACACGCTACCGTGCATTTCCAAGTCTAATTCTGTCCATAAACGTATACCTGTCACCCAGCGCCTAAATAATAGGCCTCAAATTTATATTCAGCTAAATCTGTGGTTATTGCTGAGGCTGGTCAATTCATTTAGTGTCCGCCAAAGCACCATTTTTGTTCTGGGTTGAAATACAATTCCCAACTTAGCAATTCCCTAAATCAGTGGTTTCTGCTGTATCAGGCCTACTTTAAATCTATCCATAAAAGGGTATATTAGATTGAAGGTGCGGATAGGGTCATTCTCAATTACTTCACAGACACGCTACCGTGCATTTCCAAGTCTAATTCTGTCCGTAAACGTATACCAGTCATCCAGCGCCTAAATACTAGGCCTACAATTTATATTCAGCTAAATCTGTGGTTACTGCTTTGCCTGTATTAGTGTAATACGGTACCTAAATAGATAGCCAGATAGTGTTAGGTGTCTGTAAAAAAAGGCCTGAATTTGAATTCAAAACATTGGGCCAAAAAATTTTTTTCTTATTGTGGTGAACAGTAACAATGAGGAAAACATTTAGTAAGGGACGCGGACATGGTCATGGTGGTGTTAGTGGACCCTCTGGTGCTGGGAGAGGACGTGGCCGTTCTGCCACAGACACACGTCCTAGTGAACCAACTACCTCAGGTCACAGTAGCCGCCAGAATTTACAGCGATATTTGGTGGGGCCCAATGCCGTTCTAAGGATGGTAAGGCCTGAGCAGGTACAGGCATTAGTGAATTGGGTGGCCGACAGTGGATCCAGCACGTTCACATTATCTCCCACCCAGTCTTCTGCAGAAAGCGCACAGATGGCGCCTGAAAACCAAGCCCATCAGTCTGTCACATCACCCCCATGCATATCAGGGAAACGGTCTGAGCCTCAAGTTATGCAGCAGTCTCTTATGCTGTTTGAAGACTCTGCTGGCAGGGTTTCCCAAGGGCATCCACCTAGCCCTTCCCCAGCGGTGGAAGACATAGAATGCACTAACGCACAACCACTTATGTTTCCTGATGATGAGGACATGGGAATACCACCTCAGCACGTCTCTGATGATGACGAAACACAGGTGCCAACTGCTGCGTCTTTCTGCAGTGTGCAGACTGAACAGGAGGTCAGGGATCAAGACGATGCAGGGGACGATGAGGTCCTAGACCCCACATGGAATGAAGGTCGTGCCACTGACTTTCCCAGTTCGGAAGAATAGGCAGTGGTGAGACCGAGCCAACAGCGTAGCAAAAGAGGGAGCAGTGGGCAAAAGCAGAACACCCGCCGCCAAGAGACTCCGTCGGCTACTGACCGCCGCCATCTGGGACCGAGCACCCCAAAGGCAGCTTCAAGGAGTTCCCTGGCATGGCACTTCTTCAAACAATTTGCTGACGACAAGACCCGAGTGGTTTGCACGCTGTGCCATCAGAGCCTGAAGCGAGGCATTAACGTTCTGAACCTTAGCACAACCTGCATGACCAGGCATCTGCATGCAAAGCATGAACTGCAGTGGAGTAAACACCTTAAAAACAAGGAACTCACTCAGGACTCCCCCTGCTACCTTTTCTGCTGCTGCCGCCTCGGCCTCTTCCTCCGCCTCTGGAGGAACGTTGGCACCTGCCGCCCAGCAAACAGAGGATGTACCACCAACACCACCACCACCTGCGTCACCAAGCATCTCAACCATGTCACACGGCAGCGTTCAGCTCTCCATCTCACAAACATTTGAGAGAAAGCGTAAATTCCCACCTAGCCACCCTCGATCCCTGGCCCTGAATGCCAGCATTTCTAAACTACTGGCTTATGAAATGCTGTCATTCAGGCTGGTGGACACAGACAGCTTCAAACAGCTTATGTCGCTTGCTGTCCCACAGTATGTTGTTCCCAGCCACCAGTACTTCTCCAAGAGAGCCGTGCCTTCCCTGCACAACCAAGTATCCGATAAAATCAAGTGTGCACTGCGCAACGCCATCTGTGGCAAGGTCCACCTAACCACAGATACGTGGACCAGTAAGCACGGCCAGGGACGCTATATCTCCCTAACTGCACACTGGGTAAATGCAGTGGCGGCTGGGCCCCAGGCGAAGAGCTGTTTGGCGCACGTCCTTCCGCCGCCAAGGATCGCAGGGCAACATTCTTTGCCTCCTGTTGCCTCCTCCTCCTACTCGGCTTCCTCCTCCTCTTCTTCCACCTGCTCATCCAGTCAGCCACACACCTTCACCACCAACTTCAGCACAGCCCGGGGTAAACGTCAGCAGGCCATTCTGAAACTCATATGTTTGGGGGACAGGCCCCACACCACGCAGGAGTTGTGGTGGGGTATAGAACAACAGACCGACGAGTGGTTGCTGCCGGTGAGCCTCAAGCCTGGCCTGGTGGTGTGCGATAATGGGCGAAATCTCGTTGCAGCTCTGGGACTAGCCGGTTTGACGCACATCCCTTGCCTGGCGCATGTGCTGAATTTGGTGGTGCAGAAGTTCATTCACAACTATCCCGACATGTCAGAGCTGCTGCATAAAGTGCGGGCCGTCTGTGCGCGCTTCCGGCGTTCACATCCTGCCGCTGCTCGCCTGTCTGCGCTACAGCGTAACTTCGGCCTTCCCGCTCAGCGCCTCATATGTGACGTGCCCACCAGGTGGAACTCCACCTTGCACATGCTGGACAGACTGTGCGAGCAGCAGCAGGCCATAGTGGAGTTTCAGCTGCAGCACGCACGGGTCAGTCGCACTGCAGAACTGCACCACTTCACCACCAATGACTGGGCCTCTATGCGAGACCTGTGTGCCCTGTTGCGCTGTTTCGAGTACTCCAACAACATGGCCAGTGGCGATGACGCTGTTATCAGCGTTACAATACCACTTCTATGTCTCCTTGAGAAAACACTTAGGGCGATGATGGAAGAGGAGGTGGCCCAGGAGGAGGAGGAGGAGGAGGAAGAGGGGTAATTTTTAGCACTTTCAGGCCAGTCTCTTCGAAGTGACTCAGAGGGAGGTTTTTTGCAACAGCAGAGGCCAGGTACAAATGTGGCCAGACAGGGCCCACTACTGGAGGACGAGGATGAGGAGGAGGTGGAGGAGGATGAGGATGAAGCATGTTCACAGCGGGGTCGCACCCAACGCAGCTCGGGCCCATCACTGGTGCGTGGCTGGGGGGAAACGCAGGACGATGACGATACGCCTCCCACAGAGGACAGCTTGTCCTTACCTCTGGCCAGCCTGGCACACATGAGCGACTACATGCTGCAGTGCCTGCGCAACGACAGCAGAGTTGCCCACATTTTAACGTGTGCGGACTACTGGGTTGCCACCCTGCTGGATCCCCGGTACAAAGACAATGTGCCCACCTTACTTCCTACACTGGAGCGTGATAGGAAGATGCGCGAGTACAAGCGCACGTTGGTAGACGCGCTACTGAGAGCATTCCCAAATGTCACAGGGGAACAAGTGGAAGCCCAAGGCGAACGCAGAGGAGGAGCAAGAGGTCGCCAACGCAGCTGTGTCACGGCCAGCTCCTCTGAGGGCAGGGTTAGCATGTCAACACGCCACAGCTAACTGCACCACCAGCTGATACGGAACGTGTTAGCAGGAGGCAACATTTCACTAACGTGGTGGAACAGTACGTGTGCACACCCCTCCACGTACTGACTGATGGCTCGGCCCCATTCAACTTCTGGGTCTCCAAATTGTCCACGTGGCCAGAGCTAGCCTTTTATGCCTTGGAGTTGCTGGCCTGCCTGGCGGCCAGCGTTTTGTCTGAACGTGTATTCAGCACGGCAGGGGGCGTCATTACAGACAAACGCAGCCGCCTGTCTACAGCCAATGTGGACAAACTGACGTTCATAAAAATGAACCAAGCATGGATCCCACAGGACCTGTCCATCCCTTGTGCAGATTACACATTTATAACTACCTCTCCTTAACCATATATTATTGTACTCCAGGGCACTTCCTCATTCAATCTATTTTTATTTTCATTTTACCATTATATTGCGGGGCAACCCAAAGTTGAATGAACCTCTCCTCTGTCTGGGTGTCGGGGCCTAAAAATATCTGACAATGGCCTGTTCCAGTGGTGGGTGACATGAAGCATGATTCTCTGCTATGACATGAAGCCTGATTCTTTGCTATGGGACCTCTCTCCTCTGTCTGGGTGCCGGGGCCTAAAAATATCTGACAATGGCCTGTTCCTGTGGTGGGTGACATGAAGCATGATTCTCTGCTATGACATGAAGCCTGATTCTCTGCTATGGGACCTCTCTCCTCTGTCTGGGTGCTGGGGCCTAAAAATATCTGACAATAGCCTGTTCCAGTGGTGGGTGACATGAAGCATGATTCTCTGCTATGACATGAAGCCTGATTCTTTGCTATGGGACCTCTCTCCTCTGTCTGGGTGCCGGGGCCTAAAAATATCTGACAATGGCCTGTTTCAGTGGTGGGTGACATGAAGCCTGATTCTCTGCTATGACATGAAGCCTGATTCTCTGCTATGACATGAAGCCTGATTCTCTGCTATGACATGAAGCCTGATTCTCTGCTATGACATGAAGCCTGATTCTCTGCTATGGGACCTCTCTCCTCTGTCTGGGTGCCGGGGCCTAAAAATATCTGACAATGGCCTGTTCCAGTGGTGGGTGACATGAAGCATGATTCTCTGCTATGACATGAAGCCTGATTCTCTGCTATGGGACCTCTCTCCTCTGTCTGGGTGCTGGGGCCTAAAAATATCTGACAATGGCCTGTTCCAGTGGTGGGTGACATGAAGCCTGATTCTCTGCTATGACATGAAGCCTGATTCTCTGCTATGACATGAAGCCTGATTCTCTGCTATGACATGAAGCCTGATTCTCTGCTATGACATGAAGCCTGATTCTCTGCTATGACATGAAGCCTGATTCACTGCTATGGGACCTCTCTCCTCTGTCTGGGTGCCGGGGCCTAAAAATATCTGACAATGGCCTGTTCCAGTGGTGGGTGACATGAAGCATGATTCTCTGCTATGACATGAAGCCTGATTCTCTGCTATGGGACCTCTCTCCTCTGTCTGGGTGCCGGGGTCTAAATATCTGACAGTGGCCTGTTCCAGTGGTGGGTGACATGAAGCCTGATTCTCTGCTATGGGACCTCTCTCCAATTGATATTGGTTAATTTTTATTTATTTTATTTTTATTTCAATTCATTTCCCTATCCACATTTGTTTGCAGGGGATTCAACTACATTTTGCTGCCTTTTGCAGCACTCTAGCCCTTTCCTGGGCTGTTTTACAGCCTTTTTAGTGCCGAAAAGTTCGGGTCCCCATTGACTTCAATGGGGTTCGGGACGAAGTTCGGGTCGGGTTCGGATCTCGAACCCGAACATTTCGCTCAACTCTACTCATAAACACTCTAAGAGACTAGCGGTCACCCGAACTTACTAAAATACACTGCTCAAAAAAATAAAGGGAACACAAAAATAACACATCCTAGATTTGAATTAATTAAATATTCTTCTGAAATACTTTGTTCTTTACATAGTTGAATGTGCTGAGATGCAACTTTGATGTAATGTCCTTAAAACAAGTCAAAATGATGCTCAGTAGTGTGTGTGGCCTCCACGTGCCTGTATGACCTCCCTACAACGCCTGTGCATGCTCCTGATGAGGTGGCGGACGGTCTCCTGAGAGATCTCCTCCCAGACCTGGACTAAAGCATCTGCCAACTCCTGGACAGTCTGTGGTGCAACGTGACGTTGGTGGATAGAGCGAGACGTGATGTCCCAGATGTGCTCAATTGGATTTAGGTCTGGGGAACGGGCGGGCCAGTCCATAGCATCAATGCCTTCGTCTTGCAGGAACTGCTGACACACTCAAGCCACATGAGGTCTAGCATTGTCTTGCATTAGGAGGAACCCAGGGCCAACCGCACCAGCATATGGTCTCACAAGGGGTCTGAGGATCTCATCTCGGTACCTAATGGCAGTCAGGCTACCTCTGGCGAGCACATGGAGGGCTGTGCGGCCCTCCAAAGAAATGCCACCCCACACCATGAATGACCCAATGCCAAACCGGTCATGCTGGAGGATGTTGCAGGCAGCAGAACGTTCTCCACGGCATCTCCAGTCACGTCTGTCACATGTGCTCAGTGTGAACCTGCTTTCATATGTGAAGAGCACAGGGCGCCAGTGGCGAATTTGCCAATCTTGGTGTTCTCTGGCAAATGCCAAACGTCCTGCACGGTGTTGGGCTGTAAGCACAACCTCCACCTGTGGACGTCGGGCCCTCATATCACCCTCATGGAGTCTGTTTCTGACCGTTTGAGCAGACACATGCACATTTGTGGCCTGCTGGAGGTCATTTTGCAGGGCTCTGGCAGTGCTCCTCTTGTTCCTCCTTGCACAAAGGCGGAGGTAGCGGTCCTGCTGCTGGGTTGTTGCCCTCCTACGGCCTCCTCCACGTCTCCTGATGTACTGGCCTGTCTCCTGGTAGCGCCTCCATGCTCTGGACACTACGCTGACAGACACAGCAAACCTTCTTGCCACAGCTCGCATTGATGTGCCATCCTGGATAAGCTGCACTGCCTGAGCCACTTGTGTGGGTTGTAGACTCCGTCTCATGCTACCACTAGAGTGAAAGCACCGCCAGCATTCAAAAGTGACCAAAACATCAGCCAGGAAGCATAGGAACTGAGAAGTGGTCTGTAGTCACCACCTGCAGAACCACTCCTTTATTGGGGGTGTCTTGCTAATTGCCTATAATTTCCACCTGTTGTCTATCCCATTTGCACAACAGCATGTGAAATTGATTGTCACTCAGTGTTGCTTCCTAAGTGGACAGTTTGATTTCAATATAACAAAACAATAACAAAACACAGGTGCACTCTGCAGTATTACTAAATCCTCAAACTGTTTTTAAAATTGAGAGATTAGTCAACATGTCCTACGGTGTAGAACATGTCTAAGCCCGGACACCGCGACAAGGTTTCTCAAGTAGCCCGGGACCCTACACTCTCCTACCTGAGCCATATGGGCGATACCAGGAGCCAGTGGGCAAATTACAGGAGCATAAGGCCGACTCACAAACAACTCACCAGTTACCTCCAGCATGTGGCCATGCTTGCAATGGGAGGAGGGAGGAGTCTGTGAGTCCCACTCAAGACTTGCTGATATGTCCCAGGCCTCACAGGTGCACCTTAATGTGACCAGTAGATGGAAAACAGGCACATTTAAATAGGAGTTTATACACCTCCAGAAATCTATATATACAAACTAAGAAGACAGGTTGGCATTAGCAGGAGGTGCTTCAAACCCACATGCAGTTGTGCATATATATAGGGGAGCAGATCCTGCACTCGTGGCCCGTTGCTAATGGCAATCCCCAGCAAAATGCATACAATGGAGGATGCCCGCAACGAACCACAAGTACCACAATAGACATCCTACACAAGGTAACAAGTGCGGATGTAATAATTAATATAACAATATAACAAAACAATAACAAAACACAGGTGCACTCTGCAGTATTACTAAATCCTCAAACTGTTTTTAAAATTGAGAGATTAGTCAACATGTCCTACGGTGTAGAACATGTCTAAGCCCGGACACCGCGACAAGGTTTCTCAAGTAGCCCGGGACCCTACACTCTCCTACCTGAGCCATATGGGCGATACCAGGAGCCAGTGGGCAAATTACAGGAGCATAAGGCCGACTCACAAACAACTCACCAGTTACCTCCAGCATGTGGCCATGCTTGCAATGGGAGGAGGGAGGAGTCTGTGAGTCCCACTCAAGACTTGCTGATATGTCCCAGGCCTCACAGGTGCACCTTAATGTGACCTGAAGATGGAAAACAGGCACATTTAAATAGGAGTTTATACACCTCCAGAAATCTATATATACAAACTAAGAAGACAGGTTGGCATTAGCAGGAGGTGCTTCAAACCCACATGCAGTTGTGCATATATATAGGGGAGCAGATCCTGCACTCGTGGCCCGTTGCTAATGGCAATCCCCAGCAAAATGCATACAATGGAGGATGCCCGCAACGAACCACAAGTACCACAATAGACATCCTACACAAGGTAACAAGTGCGGATGTAATAATTAATATAACAATATAACAAAACAATAACAAAACACAGGTGCACTCTGCAGTATTACTAAATCCTCAAACTGTTTTTAAAATTGAGAGATTAGTCAACATGTCCTACGGTGTAGAACATGTCTAAGCCCGGACACCGCGACAAGGTTTCTCAAGTAGCCCGGGACCCTACACTCTCCTACCTGAGCCATATGGGCGATACCAGGAGCCAGTGGGCAAATTACAGGAGCATAAGGCCGACTCACAAACAACTCACCAGTTACCTCCAGCATGTGGCCATGCTTGCAATGGGAGGAGGGAGGAGTCTGTGAGTCCCACTCAAGACTTGCTGATATGTCCCAGGCCTCACAGGTGCACCTTAATGTGACCTGTAGATGGAAAACAGGCACATTTAAATAGGAGTTTATACACCTCCAGAAATCTATATATACAAACTAAGAAGACAGGTTGGCATTAGCAGGAGGTGCTTCAAACCCACATGCAGTTGTGCATATATATAGGGGAGCAGATCCTGCACTCGTGGCCCGTTGCTAATGGCAATCCCCAGCAAAATGCATACAATGGAGGATGCCCGCAACGAACCACAAGTACCACAATAGACATCCTACACAAGGTAACAAGTGCGGATGTAATAATTAATATAACAATATAACAAAACAATAACAAAACACAGGTGCACTCTGCAGTATTACTAAATCCTCAAACTGTTTTTAAAATTGAGAGATTAGTCAACATGTCCTACGGTGTAGAACATGTCTAAGCCCGGACACAGCGACAAGGTTTCTCAAGTAGCCCGGGACCCTACACTCTCCTACCTGAGCCATATGGGCGATACCAGGAGCCAGTGGGCAAATTACAGGAGCATAAGGCCGACTCACAAACAACTCACCAGTTACCTCCAGCATGTGGCCATGCTTGCAATGGGAGGAGGGAGGAGTCTGTGAGTCCCACTCAAGACTTGCTGATATGTCCCAGGCCTCACAGGTGCACCTTAATGTGACCTGTAGATGGAAAACAGGCACATTTAAATAGGAGTTTATACACCTCCAGAAATCTATATATACAAACTAAGAAGACAGGTTGGCATTAGCAGGAGGTGCTTCAAACCCACATGCAGTTGTGCATATATATAGGGGAGCAGATCCTGCACTCGTGGCCCGTTGCTAATGGCAATCCCCAGCAAAATGCATACAATGGAGGATGCCCGCAACGAACCACAAGTACCACAATAGACATCCTACACAAGGTAACAAGTGCGGATGTAATAATTAATATAACAAAACAATAACAAAACACAGGTGCACTCTGCAGTATTACTAAATCCTCAAACTGTTTTTAAAATTGAGAGATTAGTCAACATGTCCTACGGTGTAGAACATGTCTAAGCCCGGACACCGCGACAAGGTTTCTCAAGTAGCCCGGGACCCTACACTCTCCTACCTGAGCCATATGGGCGATACCAGGAGCCAGTGGGCAAATTACAGGAGCATAAGGCCGACTCACAAACAACTCACCAGTTACCTCCAGCATGTGGCCATGCTTGCAATGGGAGGAGGGAGGAGTCTGTGAGTCCCACTCAAGACTTGCTGATATGTCCCAGGCCTCACAGGTGCACCTTAATGTGACCTGTAGATGGAAAACAGGCACATTTAAATAGGAGTTTATACACCTCCAGAAATCTATATATACAAACTAAGAAGACAGGTTGGCATTAGCAGGAGGTGCTTCAAACCCACATGCAGTTGTGCATATATATAGGGGAGCAGATCCTGCACTCGTGGCCCGTTGCTAATGGCAATCCCCAGCAAAATGCATACAATGGAGGATGCCCGCAACGAACCACAAGTACCACAATAGACATCCTACACAAGGTAACAAGTGCGGATGTAATAATTAATATAACAATATAACAAAACAATAACAAAACACAGGTGCACTCTGCAGTATTACTAAATCCTCAAACTGTTTTTAAAATTGAGAGATTAGTCAACATGTCCTACGGTGTAGAACATGTCTAAGCCCGGACACCGCGACAAGGTTTCTCAAGTAGCCCGGGACCCTACACTCTCCTACCTGAGCCATATGGGCGATACCAGGAGCCAGTGGGCAAATTACAGGAGCATAAGGCCGACTCACAAACAACTCACCAGTTACCTCCAGCATGTGGCCATGCTTGCAATGGGAGGAGGGAGGAGTCTGTGAGTCCCACTCAAGACTTGCTGATATGTCCCAGGCCTCACAGGTGCACCTTAATGTGACCTGTAGATGGAAAACGGGCACATTTAAATAGGAGTTTATACACCTCCAGAAATCTATATATACAAACTAAGAAGACAGGTTGGCATTAGCAGGAGGTGCTTCAAACCCACATGCAGTTGTGCATATATATAGGGGAGCAGATCCTGCACTCGTGGCCCGTTGCTAATGGCAATCCCCAGCAAAATGCATACAATGGAGGATGCCCGCAACGAACCACAAGTACCACAATAGACATCCTACACAAGGTAACAAGTGCGGATGTAATAATTAATATAACAATATAACAAAACAATAACAAAACACAGGTGCACTCTGCAGTATTACTAAATCCTCAAACTGTTTTTAAAATTGAGAGATTAGTCAACATGTCCTACGGTGTAGAACATGTCTAAGCCCGGACACCGCGACAAGGTTTCTCAAGTAGCCCGGGACCCTACACTCTCCTACCTGAGCCATATGGGCGATACCAGGAGCCAGTGGGCAAATTACAGGAGCATAAGGCCGACTCACAAACAACTCACCAGTTACCTCCAGCATGTGGCCATGCTTGCAATGGGAGGAGGGAGGAGTCTGTGAGTCCCACTCAAGACTTGCTGATATGTCCCAGGCCTCACAGGTGCACCTTAATGTGACCTGTAGATGGAAAACGGGCACATTTAAATAGGAGTTTATACACCTCCAGAAATCTATATATACAAACTAAGAAGACAGGTTGGCATTAGCAGGAGGTGCTTCAAACCCACATGCAGTTGTGCATATATATAGGGGAGCAGATCCTGCACTCGTGGCCCGTTGCTAATGGCAATCCCCAGCAAAATGCATACAATGGAGGATGCCCGCAACGAACCACAAGTACCACAATAGACATCCTACACAAGGTAACAAGTGCGGATGTAATAATTAATATAACAATATAACAAAACAATAACAAAACACAGGTGCACTCTGCAGTATTACTAAATCCTCAAACTGTTTTTAAAATTGAGAGATTAGTCAACATGTCCTACGGTGTAAAACATGTCTAAGCCAGGTAGGAGAGTGTAGGGTCCCGGGCTACTTGAGAAACCTTGTCGCGGTGTCCGGGCTTAGACATGTTCTACACCGTAGGACATGTTGACTAATCTCTCAATTTTAAAAACAGTTTGAGGATTTAGTAATACTGCAGAGTGCACCTGTGTTTTGTTATTGTTTTGTTATATTGTTATATTAATTATTACATCCGCACTTGTTATCGGGAGAGTGCGAGGAATACCCGCCCGAATCATCGATATCCCCGACATACGATCCAAGCAGACAGGACCGCTGGTGCCTGCAGAGGTCCACAAACTATTGGACTTCCAGAGCGCAGACGATCCGCTGTGAACGGCGCTCAAGTACCTGGGGGAGAGAGTCTGCAGAGGCGCTAGATCGGAGCTGCTCTAGAGGCCGAAGCCGGAGGATCGCACTCAGACACAGGGAGAGCGTTGCGAATATAAGAGAATCGACAATCTAATCTACGCAACACCCGCTGGGCTCCAGTGAACGGCAGACCAATACTCAAGTGCCGGATTGGAATATAAAACAACCGGATTGCGATCCTAGTGACCACAAGCTGCCGATACAAGGACACTCAGTTTGATCGCAGAAAAATCGCATCACTGAAGTGGTCTCGCTGCTGACTGAAGAAACTCAGCAAAAGAAATCTACAGCTGCACTAGATAAGAGCACAAGAATCCCAGTGACATATTGTCACGAGGGTATCAAGAGCCACGTCTGACTCCGTTATACCCGGGGTCAGGAAGTCGCAGCGGGTGGCTGCGCGCTCTATATCTAAAGATCACGGTGTTTCTTAGTGATTGTTTTCTGTGTTTGCCTTGCTATCCTTTTTGTCTCTCTCAGGGATCCGTAGCTTCTCCTCCTCAGCTGTTTCTTGTCTGCCACTCCCTACCTCCTTATATTCTCCCCTCACACTTCTCTAGTTGCCAGTTATAGAGCTTCCTGCCTGGACATCTATACTGACCCACTGGAGTGGTTAATCCTGGTTGTCGTTCCTGAGTGCTACCCTCCGGATCCCTGTTGGGCTTATTGTTGTCTCCTGTTGTCGCCCATCTGGGAATATATGTTGAGTCTGTGTTGTCTGTCCTCCCCTTGGTGTTTTCCCTTAGAGTTAGTGGTGCGGACTAGTGTTCCCATCGCCCTGTTCACTACCTAGGGCTCAGCTCAGGGAAAGCCAGGGATTTAGGCACGTGATCGGCGTACGGGTGAGGAACCCGTCTAGGGACGTCAGGGCAGCCAGGTGCCAGCCGCCAGGTGAGTCAGGGGTCACCATCTTCCCTCTCACTTGGGCAGGGCCTTCCTCGTTCCCTCCCTCTGTGTCACGTATGTGATAGCCACGCCGACCGTGATATTATAACTGGCCCTTACTTTTAGAGAAAAAAAAAATAATTATAATTTTTTGTTTGTTGTTTTTTTTTTTCTCTCTCTACTTAGAATCCAATATGGATCCTATTGATGCCTTGGCAGAACAGCTTCAAAGCCTGTCTTTGGAGGTGGCAGGATTGAAGGCGTCTGTTCTCCAACAACAGCAGCAAATGCAGCAGACCGCACCCCCAGCGGTTGCTATGGGTAACCAGGTTGTCACTGAACCCAAGGTTGCTCTTCCCGACAGATTTTCTGGGGGAAGGGACAAATTTGCGACGTTCCGTGAGGCCTGCAAATTATATTTTAAGTTGCGCCCTTACTCCTCAGGTCATGAAGAACAGCGGGTAGGGATTGTCATTTCCCTGCTTCAGGGGGATCCGCAATCCTGGGCGTTCTCGTTACCCCCTGGTTCTCAGGCTCTTCGGTCAGTGGAGGGATTTTTTGGGTCTTTGGGTCTCATATATGATGACCCTGACCGAGTCGCCCTGGCTGAGTCGAAGTTACGGAGACTCCTACAGGGAGATCGGTCAGCAGAGGAATATTGCTCAGAGTTCCGTAGGTGGGCTACGGATACTCAGTGGAACGACCCGGCTCTGAGGAGTCACTTCTGCTCTGGGTTATCTGAAAGGGTTAAGGATGCACTGGCGCTGTATGAGACCCCCCTTTCCCTTGATGCTGTTATGTCCCTCTCTATCAGAATAGATAGACGTCTTAGGGAGAGATCGAAAATTCCGGAGCAATTGGTTACCTCTCCCAAGCAACAGTCAGCCTGTACTGACTTAGATGAGCCTATGCAGCTAGGCGGAACTTCTCGTCAGGTCCGTCCTCCCGAGGTTCGCCGTAGGGGGGGGGCTTGTTTTTTCTGTGGGGGGAGGGGTCATTTCATTAATGTCTGTCCCTCCTTTCTCAAAAACAAAAGACCGTCGGAAAACTACTAACCCTGGGCTGTGCGGAGGATGTCAGCCGGGGGGTATACGTTTCCTCCATACGAACATCTCAATTTGTGTTACCAGCGGTCATTGTTTTTGGTGTTAAGACGGAGTCTATTTTTGTTTTTCTAGACAGTGGAGCAGGGGTAAACTTGATTGATGCCCATTTTGCCCGCACTATGGGTTTGTCTCTCTGTACGCTGCAGAGACCTATTCCCATATTCGCTATAGATTCTGCTCCTCTGTCTCAGAGAAACCTCACCCACATTGTTCGTAATTTACACCTTCGGGTGGGGGACCACCATAATGAGTGTCTTTCATGTTACGTTCTGGAGGGCCTTCCCTCTCCGGTGGTATTGGGTCTTCCCTGGTTGGTAGCGCACAATCCAGTGGTGGATTGGCAGGCCAGGGAGATATTGGAGTGGAGTGAGCATTGCAGAGAAAATTGCTTAAATAACAATTGCTTAATCGCCTCCATAGCTTCCCTACCTACATTTATTTCGGACTATGAGGACGTTTTTTCTGAAAAGGGTTGTCAGAAACTACCACCTCATCGTCCTTATGATTGCCCGGTTAACCTGATTCCCGGGGCAAAATTACCCAAGTCCAGGTTGTATAATCTTTTGGGTCCCGAGAGACAAGCCATGAAAGATTATATCTCCGAGAGTCTGGCTAAGGGACACATCAGACCCTCTTCTTCACCCGTGGCTGCAGGGTTTTTCTTTGTTAAAAAGAAAGATGGGGGCCTGCGTCCTTGCTTAGATTTCCGTGAGTTAAACCAGATAACCATCCGTGACCCATACCCTCTTCCTCTCATTCCTGACCTTTTTAATCAGATTGCGGGTGCTAAGTGGTTCTCCAAACTTGATCTTAGGGGGGCCTACAATCTGATTCGTATCAGGGAAGGGGATGAGTGGAAGACAGCTTTTAACACCCCTGAGGGGCATTATGAAAATCTAGTTATGCCTTTCAGTCTGACCAATGCCCCTGCTGTCTTCCAACATTTCGTTAATGATATTTTGAGTCATCTCATCGGCAGGTTTGTAGTCATATACCTAGATGATATCTTAATTTATTCGGCTGATCTGAAAACACATGAGGTGCATGTCAGGCAAGTACTGCAGGTCCTACGGACGAATAAATTATATGCGAAAATTGAAAAATGTGTCTTCGCTGTTCAGGAATTACAGTTCCTGGGATATCTATTATCTGCTTCAGGTTTCCGCATGGATCCTGGGAAGGTCCAGGCAATTTTAGATTGGGATCTTCCTGAGAACCTTAAAGCCCTACAACGGTTTTTGGGTTTCGCTAATTTCTATAGAAAGTTCATTAAAAATTATTCAGTGATCGTTAAACCCCTTACCGACATTACTAGGAAGTGGACGGATTTTTCCAAATGGTCTGACGCCGCTAAAGATGCATTTTCCTCTCTAAAGGAGAGGTTTACCTCGGCACCTGTTCTAATTCAACCTGATGTCTCCCAGCCTTTTATTGTCGACGTAGATGCGTCAGAGGTGGGAGTGGGAGCTGTATTGTCTCCGGGTCCGTCTCCTGGCAAATGGCGTCCTTGCACTTTCTTTTCCAAAAAATTATCTTCTGCGGAGAAGAATTATGATATTGGAAATAGGGAACTGTTGGCGATTAAACTGGCGCTTGAAGAGTGGCGTCACTTCTTAGAGGGAGCAATCCACCCCGTCACGGTGATTACGGATCACAAGAACCTTCTGTACCTAGAATCGGCTAAGCGTCTCACCCCTAGACAAGCTAGATGGCCGCTATTCTTTACCAGATTTAACTTTGCAATCACCTATCGTCCTGGGGCAAAAAATACCAAGGCAGACGCATTATCTCGTAGTTTCCCTGGAGGGGGTAATGTTTGTGATCCGGTACCTATTTTACAAAGAGGAGTGGTTGTCTCTGCTGTACATTCTGTTCTAGAGGGAAAGGTGTTAGAGGCTCAAGGGGACGCCCCGGCCTCTTGCCCCTCAGAGAAATTGTTTGTACCGTTAAACCTGCGTCTTGAATTATTAAAAGAACATCATAATTCGGCACTTGCTGGACACCCGGGTAGTAAAGCAACCTTGGAGCTTTTATCTCGTCGTTTTTGGTGGCCAAGGTTGCGTCAGGATGTAATGGATTTCGTGTCTACTTGTTCTACTTGTGCACGCGCGAAAGTCTCTCATACACGTCCAGCAGGGTCTTTATTGCCACTTTTCATCCCCAATAGGCCATGGACACATCTGTCAATGGATTTCATCACTGACTTACCGTTGTCGGCGGGTAAAACAGTTATCTTGGTAGTAGTAGACAGGTTTAGCAAAATGGTACACTTTATTGCGCTACCCGCACTTCCTAATGCTAAAACTCTCGCTCAGGTGTTTATCAGTGAAATCGTGAAGCTTCACGGGGTCCCTTCCGATGTGGTTTCGGATCGGGGAACCCAGTTTATTTCTAAGTTTTGGAAAGCTTTTTGTTCCCGTTTGGGGGTTCACTTGTCCTTTTCCTCAGCTTTCCATCCTCAGTCGAATGGACAGACTGAGCGTACCAACCAAAACCTAGAAACATATTTAAGGTGTTTTGTGTCTGAAAACCAAGAGTTGTGGTCATCATATTTACCGTTAGCTGAGTTTGCCATAAATAATCATTATCAGGAGTCCACTGGCAAGTCACCATTCCTTGGTGCATACGGTTTTCATCCCCAATTTTGTACTTTCAAAGAGGGGGGGTCTTCTGGGGTTCCCGAAGAGGAAAGGTTTTCTTCATCTCTTTCATCGGTATGGCAGAAGGTGCAAGTTAACTTGAAAAAGATGAGTGGTAAATATAAATGCATGGCCGATAAGAAACGGTCGCCAGGTCTGGACCTAGGAGTGAATGACTATGTGTGGTTGTCTACTAGGAATATTAAGTTGAAGGTTCCTTCTTGGAAACTGGGTCCTAGGTTCATTGGTCCCTATAAAATAGTAGCCGTCATTAACCCTGTGGCTTTTCGCCTGGAGCTACCTCAGACTTTTAAGATCCATAACGTCTTCCATAAATCGTTACTCAAGAAGTATGTTCCACCTCTAGAACCATCGCCGCTGCCACCTCCTCCTGTCATTGTGGCTGGTAATCTGGAGTTTCAAATAGCCAGAATTGTTGATTCTCGTCGGGTCCGCCGCTCTCTTCAGTATCTGGTGCATTGGAGGGGTTACGGTCCCGAGGAAAGAATGTGGGTTCCAGCGTCAGAGGTAAACGCCAACAGGTTAATTCAGACTTTCCATGCCTCTCATCCGGAGAGACCTGGTCCTGAGTGTCCGGAGGCCCCTCGTGAAAGGGGGGGTACTGTCACGAGGGTATCAAGAGCCACGTCTGACTCCGTTATACCCGGGGTCAGGAAGTCGCAGCAGGTGGCTGCGCGCTCTATATCTAAAGATCACGGTGTTTCTTAGTGATTGTTTTCTGTGTTTGCCTTGCTATCCTTTTTGTCTCTCTCAGGGATCCGTAGCTTCTCCTCCTCAGCTGTTTCTTGTCTGCCACTCCCTACCTCCTTATATTCTCCCCTCACACTTCTCTAGTTGCCAGTTATAGAGCTTCCTGCCTGGACATCTATACTGACCCACTGGAGTGGTTAATCCTGGTTGTCGTTCCTGAGTGCTACCCTCCGGATCCCTGTTGGGCTTATTGTTGTCTCCTGTTGTCGCCCATCTGGGAATATATGTTGAGTCTGTGTTGTCTGTCCTCCCCTTGGTGTTTTCCCTTAGAGTTAGTGGTGCGGACTAGTGTTCCCATCGCCCTGTTCACTACCTAGGGCTCAGCTCAGGGAAAGCCAGGGCTTTAGGCACGTGATCGGCGTACGGGTGAGGAACCCGTCTAGGGACGTCAGGGCAGCCAGGTGCCAGCCGCCAGGTGAGTCAGGGGTCACCATCTTCCCTCTCACTTGGGCAGGGCCTTCCTCGTTCCCTCCCTCTGTGTCACGTATGTGATAGCCACGCCGACCGTGATACATATTCATCCACCCCCAACTGAGAATATTACTGGTCAAACAGACTTCAGGGTCTTTGGCCCAATTTTTTTAGCCTCTTCTCAGAAGATTAACAGAGTCACCATAATGCAGATCTTCATGTAATCAACAGCCACAGCCATTGAGGGCCACAGGATAAGAGAATAAGAGGGACTTACAATTTTCCTCACATTGTCCTGCTATTCTTAACGCTTCCACACCAGTGTGGTCGACAATCTTAGTCACCTGTCTAAATAGTGATGGTCAAAATCGGCCCAGGCAAACCCAGGCCCACCTCCAATAAGTGTCTTACGGGCTCTTTAGACTCCTACATGCAGAAACGTCTCCCTGCACCACCTGCAAAGACCTCCCATACACAAAGAACTGCATCCACGGACTCTTTGCTCAAAGATACCACACCCAATAACCCCCAAGAGATGGAAAGTGATCAGGAAGATGACACAAGCTTAACCATATCCAGAGCATTCCTGGGGCAGGCCCTTTCAAGAGCACTTGAACCTGTAGTGAAAGAACTACAAGATATAAAGCAAGAAATGAAATACATGGGAGCAAGAGTGGAACAATTGGAATCTACGCAAGCACAAATAGTTTCATATACAGAGGCGACTTCTGCAAATTTCTCATCATGCCAGACACACATGAACAAAATTGTCAATTGGATGGAAGACCAGGAGAACAGAGCCAGGCACAACAACCTGAGACTCAAGGGAGTCCCAGAATCCATCTCTACAGAGGCCTTACCCGACACAGTCAAACAAATACAGGGAGTGCAGAATTATTAGGCAAGTTGTATTTTTGAGGATTAATTTTATTATTGAACAATAACCATGTTCTCAATGAACTCAAAAAACTCATTAATATCAAAGCTGAATATTTTTGGAAGTAGTTTTTAGTTTGTTTTTAGTTTTAGCTATTTTAGGGGGATATCTGTGTGTGCAGGTGACTATTACTGTGCATAATTATTAGGCAACTTAACAAAAAACAAATATATACCCATTTCAATTATTTATTTTTACCAGTGAAACCAATATAACATCTCAACATTCACAAATATACATTTCTGACATTCAAAAACAAAACAAAAACAAATCAGTGACCAATATAGCCACCTTTCTTTGCAAGGACACTCAAAAGCCTGCACTCCATGGATTCTGTCAGTGTTTTGATCTGTTCACCATCAACATTGCGTGCAGCAGCAACCACAGCCTCCCAGACACTGTTCAGAGAGGTGTACTGTTTTCCCTCCTTGTAAATCTCACATTTAATGATGGACCACAGGTTCTCAATGGGGTTCAGATAAGGTGAACAAGGAGGCCATGTCATTAGATTTTCTTCTTTTATACCCTTTCTTGCCAGCCACGCTGTGGAGTACTTGGACGCGTGTGATGGAGCATTGTCCTGCATGAAAATCATGTTTTTCTTGAAGGATGCAGACTTCTTCCTGTACCACTGCTTGAAGAAGGTGTCTTCCAGAAACTGGCAGTAGGACTGGGAGTTGAGCTTGACTCCATCCTCAACCCGAAAAGGCCCCACAAGCTCATCTTTGATGATACCAGCCCAAACCAGTACTCCACCTCCACCTTGCTGGCGTCTGAGTCGGACTGGAGCTCTCTGCCCTTTACCAATCCAGCCACGGGCCCATCCATCTGGCCCATCAAGACTCACTCTCATTTCATCAGTCCATAAAACCTTAGAAAAATCAGTCTTGAGATATTTCTTGGCCCAGTCTTGACGTTTCAGCTTGTGGTCGTCTTTCAGCCTTTCTTACCTTGGCCATGTCTCTGAGTATTGCACACCTTGTGCTTTTGGGCACTCCAGTGATGTTGCAGCTCTGAAATATGGCCAAACTGGTGGCAAGTGGCATCTTGGCAGCTGCACGCTTGACTTTTCTCAGTTCATGGGCAGTTATTTTGCGCCTTGGTTTTTCCACACGCTTCTTGCGACCCTGTTGACTATTTTGAATGAAACGCTTGATTGTTCGATAATCACGCTTCAGAAGCTTTGCAATTTTAAGAGTGCTGCATCCCTCTGCAAGATATCTCACTATTTTTGACTTTTCTGAGCCTGTCAAGTCCTTCTTTTGACCCATTTTGCCAAAGGAAAGGAAGTTGCCTAATAATTATGCACACCTAATATAGGGTGTTGATGTCATTAGACCACACCCCTTCTCATTACAGAGATGCACATCACCTAATATGCTTAATTGGTAGTAGGCTTTCGAGCCTATACAGCTTGGAGTAAGACAACATGCATAAAGAGGATGATGTGGTCAAAATACTCATTTGCCTAATAATTCTGCACGCAGTGTATTCTCTGCTATTCTGGGAGACAACCATCTATTGGAGATCTCCATCGAAAGAGCACACAGAGCGCTACGAGCCAAACCACAAGGGTCAGACCCACCGAGAGATGTAATTTGTCACCTCTTCAATTCCAGAGTGAGAGATGACATCTTAAAATTCGCTCGAGCCAAACCCATGGTCAAAATAGAGGGATCGGAAGTTTCAATATATCAAGACCTAGCCTGGGTCACCTTATCTAAAAGGAATATGCTCCGTCCTTTAACAGAAATCCTACGTCATAGGAACATTCCTTACAGATGGCTTTTCCCGTTTGGCCTCTACTTTAATGTTGAAGGAAAAATATATATCTTGAGAGATCACTCCGAACTGGCAGAAATCCTATCATCACTTCAGATCACAGATGTGGACATCCCAGACTGGTCTCCGATACTAGACCTTACCAGCCTGCCGAAGGTCCCTCCACCCACGCCATGGGAAACTGTTGGAGCAGAGAGGAAGAGCCGCAGCAGAAAACGCCAGGGAAAACTGACCCCGAGACGACTTGACGTCGACCCCACCTGAGAACTGACCTATTCTAGGTGATGTCGACTCACTGTTACCCCCTGGGTACAATCTACTCAGTAGATATATTGAATGTATTTATTGTTTGTTGCAGTTGCCCCTTTTGTTGGATACACTTCTGCTTCCATAGTTCTACCATTGGGGCGGGATGAAGGAGAGAACCGTGACACCATATATTTGATAAAAATTATAATTTAGTCCATTAGTACTCCCATTCCCACTGGGAGAATGTCGCGGGTCTCTCCCTCACCCCTCACTACTCCACATACTTAGATAATTGGCTCGGACATCTCCTTCCGACCCGATATATTTTTCTGACTTGTAAGATCCCTCATTTTATTAAAAGCTATGTTAAAATTGATATAGCCCTCATGGCTGTAGCCTTTCAATATTAATGCACATGCTAGATTTACTCTGTTTTTTACTGTATTTTCGTATGTTTATTCCATTCTGGATGTTACATCTATTGTCCTCACAGACAAGTTCCTCTTGCTTGATCCCTCCCCCCTCCCCGCCTCCCTTTAAGTCACAATCCTTGGACCTCCCACTCTATTATTCTACAGCACTCAGGTGTAACTTCGACACTCGAATACCACCTTACCATCCTCCTCCATGGCCACCATACACTTAATCACTTATAATGTTAGAGGCCTGAGCTCTCCGATTAAGCGCAGCCAAGTGCTCCAAGCTCTGAAAAAATCTCGAGCTAACATCCTATTCTTACAGGAAACCCACTTCCTCACAGAAAAGACCCCCTCATTCCAAAAACATTTTTATAATCAATGGCACCACTCACATACCCCCACAAAAAACTCCAGAGGGGTAGCCATAGCCTTCTCCAAACACACTACATTCGAACTTGAGAGCTCATACAGAGATAAAGAGGGCAGACTGCTTATACTCATTGGGTTATTAAATGGTAAACAGGTCACATTGGCGAACCTTTATGCCCCCAACACACAGCAACCCCAATGGATTAGGGACACTACGACATTGATACATAGTATGACGAAAGAAGTCCTAGTGATAGGTGGTGATCTCAACGTAGCCCTGGATCCGCTCCTCGACACATCCTCCGGAAGATCCGCCCTTTCATACAAGGCACTAAGACATATTAAGAAATCATTGCAGATACTATCCTTGACTAATATGTGGCGCTTTCTCCACCCTTCAGTTAGGGATTACACTCTGTACTCAGCACCACACAATTCTTACCACAGAATTGACTAATTTTTCCTTCAGCAGTCATCCCTCACTAATGTACAATCATCTACAATAGGTTCAGGAGTACATTCGGATCACTCTCCGTTAGGAATCCATATAATAATGGCTGATCGCCCATACACACGGCCGCCATGCAGACTTAATGAAACTCTCCTCACTACTACAGAGGTTCATAGAAGAATTTCAGAACGTCTCAACTCATACTTTGAGCTGAATAATAATACTGAGGTCTCCATGCCGGTAGTGTGGGAGGCACACAAAGCAACCATTAGAGGTGAATTTATCTCCATAGGCACATATGGCAAAAAAACAGAGAGAACAAAAAATCTGATCCCTACAGACAGAGATCTCCCACCTTGAAAAACTCAATAAACAATCCCTTATAGCGCCAATTCTCCAAAAGCTTACAGAAACCCGACTACAGCTTAGAGATCTATTGAACAAAAGCTCAGCTAAACTCTACATGTCTGTCAAACATTCTTTCTATGCCCATGGAGATAAGGCATCCAAACTAATGATGTCCCTTATTAAGAGAAGAAAGTCCCACACTTTTATAAGGGAAATTAAGGACAATAAGGGAATTACTACTACGGACCCCGGGAAGATTGAAAAATAATTTATTAAATTCTACTCCTCATTATATCAATTGCGCACCTCAGAGCAACAGGTGAACTCGCAGGATACTCTTGCGGCAATATCTAAATTTCTAACCCGTGCTTCCCTTCCCAAACTGGACCCTAGCACACACACAAATCTGATGAAACCCTTCACACAGGTAGAGGTCCGGTCCACCCTGCGAAAGTGCCCTAAACAGAAAGTGCCGGGCCCGGGTGGTTTCCCCTGCTCTTATTACAATTCCTTCTCGGATGTCCTTCTCCCTCACCTGACGGATACATTCAATGCTTACCTCTCAGGATCTAGCATACCAAGACAGGCCCTTGAAGCCTATATTACCTTAATCCACAAAGAAGGGAAAGATGCCACCCAGTGTGGAAGCTATAGGCCCATTTCTCTGTTAAACACAGATCTGAAACTTTACGCAAGCTTGCTGGCCAATAGACTTAAACCTTTGATTCCCTCTTTGATTTCTCCAGAGCAGGTGGGGTTTGTGTCCGGAAGGGAGGGGGAGGATAACACCCTGAGAATTCTCTCCATTATGCAAATAGCTAACCAGAAGAAAATTCCCTTGGTCCTGCTGGGACTAAAGGCTTTCGACAGGGTGGATTGGACCTACATGAAACAGGTACTTCTACACTTTGGTCTACCACAAGAGTTGGTTGATGCCATATTCCTGATGTACGAAACCCCCTCAGAAAGACTACGTATAAACCAAAATCTCTCGGCACCTTTTCATATATGTAATGGAACAAGACAGGGTTGCCCACTATCACCAATCCTTTTTGTCCTTTCGCTTGAACCACTATTAGCCTCTATTAGACTTCATCCAGACATAAAAGGATTTGATGATGGCAAATATGTACATACCGCAGCTGCGTATGCAGATGATATCTTACTGACACTGTCGAACCCATTCTCCGAATTACCAGCGCTGCAATGTATCTTAAGGGAATATGGCATGATATCAAACTTCAAAATAAACGCCTCCAAGTCAGAAGCGTTAGGACTTAACATCAGTAAGGAAGAAACGGAAACCTTGCGCTCCCAACACCCCTTCCACTGGCCAAAATCATATATCACATATCTAGGTATACAAATTAGTCCCAAATGGAGCGAATTATATTCACTCAACTACACCCAGATTCCGAACACCTTTAGTCAAATACTATCTTCGTGGTCCTTACACTTTTTGTCCTGGATGGGTCGTAAAAACCTAATAAAATCAATACTACTCCCTAAATTGACATACCTGTTTCAGACTCCTCCGATACCACTCCCAGTATCTTTTTTCAATAATTTACGCAGAATTGTTATCAACTACCTTTGGGACGGCAAAAAAACTAGATTAAATCGGAACCTATTAGCCCAGCACAAATCAAGGGGAGGTATGTCGGTCCCTGACTGGAGATTATATTACGAAGCCACCCATATTGCCAGGATAGTACATTGGCTAAGGAAGGACAAAAATAAACTCTGGCTCCCATTAGAAAACCTATTAGCTACAACTCCCCTTAGAGCATTGCTTTGAAAAAAAAAAGATAAACCTATCTCCCAACTCACGCTAAACGTTATTACACAATCCACCCTATCCTTATGGTACCAGTATATGGACTCCCTAAGTCCCATACTGTCCCCCTTAATGACGATAACAGACATCACAGAACTACATCAGGGGAAATATAAAGACACAGGCCTCAAGTTTAAAGATGTCAGTTCCATCAGGCTACACTCCTTTCTTAATCCAGAACAATTGGATGACCCACTGAACCACATCCCAATGCACACACTACATAAAGCTCATGTCCGCTCACTAATAAAACCGTATCTCACCCAAGTCACAAGTTCCAGAGAACTAACACAATTTGAAAAATTGGCGGCCTCCTCCAACCCTCCTAAACATTTGCTATCGCAGATTTATAATATTTTACAACAAATTAAATATCCATGCACTAGAGGTTATCTGGGGGACTGGGAAAAAGACCTAGACACCACTTGGTCCACTGCAGAGACCAAACAAATATACCTCAAATCTCACTGTATTTCTAGATGTACCCGGCTTCAAGAAAACTCATATAAGATAGTTACTAGATGGTACCGTACACCTGTGAGACTTAAGCAGATGACCTGTCTAAACTCAGACACATGTTGGAAATGTAAAAGCTTGAGAGGCACATATATCCACATGTGGTGGGAATGTCCGGTAATCAAACCTTTTTGGACCCAGGTACTCAGCTTAATCAAAGAGATATGCACCTTAGCACAAGACCCAACTTTGGCCTCTATTTTCCTCAATATTCGCCTAGATAATGTACCATTAGAGAAAATAATACTTTTCCAGCACCTCATCGCTGCAGCTAAACTATTGATACCTCAACATTGGAACCAACCAAGTTCTCTCACCCTCTCACAGTGGCTACTTAAAGTTAACCATATTTTCCACATGGAAGAACTTTCGGCATGGGAACTAAGATCACACGCTAGGTTTCTTAAGATTTGGGATGGTTGGGTTAAATGCCGTGCCTCCACTCCTGTTATACAACTATTAACTGACTAAATTTAATTAACACCATGGGTGATCATAGCCCCCACCATATAATTGAGGTCCTTCTCTTTTCTCTCCCCCCTCTTACCCCCCTCCTCCTATTTCCCTCTACCAGTCCCTGCCCACTTTTCCTTCATATTTGTCTTTATGCTGTGCATTGTCATAACATCTATTGAAATACAGAATTTTATTCTTCATTATGTATACAATGTACATTTACTGTTATATCATATACTTTTCATAAAATCGATAAAAAGAAAATTGAAAAGAAAAGAACAGAAACAAACAAAATTATCTGTAGCACCTACCAAAAACCAGTATCCAGAAATAGCCATATCCTTTTTTCAAGCTGCCATTTACCAAGATGGCTCCTCAATGTGCCAGCTGGACAATTCAGACGCCTGAAAAGGAATTGCACAGATGGGGAAGATTTTGAAAAAGAAGTCTCAATAATGAAAAAAAAATATTAACGAAAAATTACCCGACACAACAATTGGAAGATTCATTAGATAAGATTAGAGAAACGGAAAATGCAAATGTGATCGCACACTACATCCAGCACTCTGCCCTGCCTCCATGCTGGATGAGACATTGGTGTACATTTTGGCCAAAGCGTAATAAGCCACTCACCGCGTCAAGGTCGTCTCATTTGAGTGGTCCCTAACGCTAGTTCCTACCTGTTTATGGGCCATGACAGCCACACAAAGTCCAGGGAATGCAGGTCAGCATGCAAGCCAAGCACACTCTGCTTTTATCCCCGTCCGGTGCCATTAAAGCTTTCATCGGATCCAGGGATGCAAGTACCAACATGCATGCTGAGCCCACCATATACTTCTCCTGGAGCCAAATGGCTACTGGTAGGTTCTATATAAGCAGACTCAGTTTTATACTGACTTTAAAACCAGCCTCCAGGACAGATTGACTGGTCAGGTGTGCATGACTCAAAGGAGATCGCCACGCCTCCAATATAAACTACAAAGAAAAAAATGTGGGGGGTTGAGTCAGCACAACCCGTATGTAGGTGCATATCACCATGGCAAAATACATATACAAACGGAAAATGCAAATGTGATCGCACACTACATCCAGCACTTTGCCCTGCCTCCATGCTGGATGAGACATTGGTGTACATTTTGGCCAAAGCGTAATAAGCCACTCACCGCGTCAAGGTCGTCTCATTTGAGTGGTCCCTAACGCTAGTTCCTACCTGTTTATGGGCCATGACAGCCACACAAAGTCCAGGGAATGCAGGTCAGCATGCAAGCCAAGCACACTCTGCTTTTAACCCCGTCCGGTGCCATTACAGCTTTCATCGGACCCAGGGATGCAAGTACCAACATGCATGCTGAGCCCACCATATACTTCTCCTGGAGCCAAATGGCTACTGGTAGGTTCTATATAAGCAGACTCAGTTTTATACTGACTTTAAAACCAGCCTCCAGGACAGATTGACTGGTCAGGTGTGCATGACTCAAAGGAGATCGCCACGCCTCCAATATAAACTACAAAGAAAAAAATGTGGGGGGTTGAGTCAGCACAACCCGTATGTAGGTGCATATCACCATGGCGAAATACATATATGAGACGACCTTGACGCGGTGAGTGGATTATTACGCTTTGGCCAAAATGTACACCAATGTCTCATCCAGCATGGAGGCAGGGCAGAGTGCTGGATGTAGTGTGCGATCACATTTGCATTTTCCGTTTGTATATGTATTTCGTCATGGTGATATGCACCTACATACGGGTTGTGCTGACTCAACCCCCCACATTTTTTTTCTTTGTAGTTTATATTGGAGGCGTGGCGATCTCCTTTGAGTCATGCACACCTGACCAGTCAATCTGTCCTGGAGGCTGGTTTTAAAGTCAGTATAAAACTGAGTCTGCTTATATAGAACCTACCAGTAGCCATTTGGCTCCAGGAGAAGTATATGGTGGGCTCAGCATGCATGTTGGTACTTGCATCCCTGGGTCCGATGAAAGCTGTAATGGCACCGGACGGGGTTAAAAGCAGAGTGTGCTTGGCTTGCATGCTGACCTGCATTCCCTGGACTTTGTGTGGCTGTCATGGCCCATAAACAGGTAGGAACTAGCGTTAGGGACCACTCAAATGAGACGACCTTGACGCGGTGAGTGGCTTATTACGCTTTGGCCAAAATGTACACCAATGTCTCATCCAGCATGGAGGCAGGGCAGAGTGCTGGATGTAGTTTGCGATCACATTTGCATTTTCCGTTTGTATATGTATTTCGCCATGGTGATATGCACCTACATACAGGTTGTGCTGACTCAACCCCCCACATTTTTTTCTTTGTAGTTTATATTGGAGGCGTGGCGATCTCCTTTGAGTCATGCACACCTGACCAGTCAATCTGTCCTGGAGGCTGGTTTTAAAGTCAGTATAAAACTGAGTCTGCTTATATAGAACCTACCAGTAGCCATTTGGCTCCAGGAAAAGTATATGGTGGGCTCAGCATGCATGTTGGTACTTGCATCCCTGGATCCGATGAAAGCTGTAAGGGCACCGGACGGGGTTAAAAGCAGACTGTGCTTGGCTTGCATGCTGACCTGCATTCCCTGGACTTTGTGTGGCTGTCATGGCCCATAAACAGGTAGGAACTAGCGTTAGGGACCACTCAAATGAGACGACCTTGACGCGGTGAGTGGCTTATTACGCTTTTTGCCAAAATGTACACCAATGTCTCATCCAGCATGGAGGCAGGGCAGAGTGCTGGATGTAGTGTGCGATCACATTTGCATTTTCCGTTTGTATATGTATTTCGCCATGGTGATATGCACCTACAAACGGGTTGTGCTGACTCAACCCCCCACATTTTTTTCTTTGTAGTTTATATTGGAGGCGTGGCGATCTCCTTTGAGTCATGCACACCTGACCAGTCAATCTGTCCTGGAGGCTGGTTTTAAAGTCAGTATAAAACTGAGTCTGCTTATATAGAACCTACCAGTAGCCATTTGGCTCCAGGAGAAGTATATGGTGGGCTCAGCATGCATGTTGGTACTTGCATCCCTGGATCCGATGAAAGCTGTAATGGCACCGGACGGGGTTAAAAGCAGAGTGTGCTTGGCTTGCATGCTGACCTGCATTCCCTGGACTTTGTGTGGCTGTCATGGCCCATAAACAGGTAGGAACTAGCGTTAGGGACCACTCAAATGAGACGACCTTGACGCGGTGAGTGGCTTATTACGCTTTGGCCAAAATGTACACCAATGTCTCATCCAGCATGGAGGCAGGGCAGAGTGCTGGATGTAGTGTGCGATCACATTTGCATTTTCCGTTTGTATATGTATTTCGTCATGGTGATATGCACCTACATACGGGTTGTGCTGACTCAACCCCCCACATTTTTTTTCTTTGTAGTTTATATTGGAGGCGTGGCGATCTCCTTTGAGTCATGCACACCTGACCAGTCAATCTGTCCTGGAGGCTGGTTTTAAAGTCAGTATAAAACTGAGTCTGCTTATATAGAACCTACCAGTAGCCATTTGGCTCCAGGAGAAGTATATGGTGGGCTCAGCATGCATGTTGGTACTTGCATCCCTGGGTCCGATGAAAGCTGTAATGGCACCGGACGGGGTTAAAAGCAGAGTGTGCTTGGCTTGCATGCTGACCTGCATTCCCTGGACTTTGTGTGGCTGTCATGGCCCATAAACAGGTAGGAACTAGCGTTAGGGACCACTCAAATGAGACGACCTTGACGCGGTGAGTGGCTTATTACGCTTTGGCCAAAATGTACACCAATGTCTCATCCAGCATGGAGGCAGGGCAGAGTGCTGGATGTAGTTTGCGATCACATTTGCATTTTCCGTTTGTATATGTATTTCGCCATGGTGATATGCACCTACATACAGGTTGTGCTGACTCAACCCCCCACATTTTTTTCTTTGTAGTTTATATTGGAGGCGTGGCGATCTCCTTTGAGTCATGCACACCTGACCAGTCAATCTGTCCTGGAGGCTGGTTTTAAAGTCAGTATAAAACTGAGTCTGCTTATATAGAACCTACCAGTAGCCATTTGGCTCCAGGAAAAGTATATGGTGGGCTCAGCATGCATGTTGGTACTTGCATCCCTGGATCCGATGAAAGCTGTAAGGGCACCGGACGGGGTTAAAAGCAGACTGTGCTTGGCTTGCATGCTGACCTGCATTCCCTGGACTTTGTGTGGCTGTCATGGCCCATAAACAGGTAGGAACTAGCGTTAGGGACCACTCAAATGAGACGACCTTGACGCGGTGAGTGGCTTATTACGCTTTTTGCCAAAATGTACACCAATGTCTCATCCAGCATGGAGGCAGGGCAGAGTGCTGGATGTAGTGTGCGATCACATTTGCATTTTCCGTTTGTATATGTATTTCGCCATGGTGATATGCACCTACAAACGGGTTGTGCTGACTCAACCCCCCACATTTTTTTCTTTGTAGTTTATATTGGAGGCGTGGCGATCTCCTTTGAGTCATGCACACCTGACCAGTCAATCTGTCCTGGAGGCTGGTTTTAAAGTCAGTATAAAACTGAGTCTGCTTATATAGAACCTACCAGTAGCCATTTGGCTCCAGGAGAAGTATATGGTGGGCTCAGCATGCATGTTGGTACTTGCATCCCTGGATCCGATGAAAGCTGTAAGGGCACCGGACGGGGTTAAAAGCAGACTGTGCTTGGCTTGCATGCTGACCTGCATTCCCTGGACTTTGTGTGGCTGTCATGGCCCATAAACAGGTAGGAACTAGCGTTAGGGACCACTCAAATGAGACGACCTTGACGCGGTGAGTGGCTTATTACGCTTTGGCCAAAATGTACACCAATGTCTCATCCAGCATGGAGGCAGGGCAGAGTGCTGGATGTAGTGTGCGATCACATTTGCATTTTCCGTTTGTATATGTATTTCGCCATGGTGATATGCACCTACAAACGGGTTGTGCTGACTCAACCCCCCACATTTTTTTCTTTGTAAGATTAGAGAAATGTATAGAAAAACCTTTTTCGAACCAAAAGGAAATGGTATTAATCAAAACCAAGAACAAGAAAAAAAATTGAATTATATTACTATATAATACACAATATAAAAAAATAGAGGCCATCATCAAAACACATTGGCACCATGTATTGCAAGACAAGATAATAGGTCCCCAAATGACAGATGTCCCTTGTATAACATATACAAAAGCACCAAATGTATCTAGTAAAATAGCACCTACAATAAAACCTATAAAAAAATAAAATAAAATAAAAGACTTAATCCCACATGGATGGTTTAATTTAAAAGGATTCTACAAATGTGGCAGGTGCCAAAATTGTAAAATTACAAAATTCCCTAGAAAAACTGTGAAAGTATGCTCCACTAATAACTCTTATGCATGGGAAATAAGAGTATTTCTCTCTTGCAACTCCACAAATGTAATCTATATAATAGAATGCCCATGCAAGAAAGAATATGTGGGAAGAATAAAAAGAACCTTGGAAAAAAAGAGTATCAGAGCATATAACCAATATTAGAAAAGAATTTGAAAAACACGCATTATCCCTTCACTTCAAACAACATCATAATGAAGACCAAAGTGTAATGATATTTACAGCTTTTGAGAAAGTGGAAGTACAGTGGAGAGGTAGAAATCATATTTCTAAAATGTCAAGACAGGAATCTAGTCGAATCTATGACTTCGAAACTTTAATACCTGGAGGCCTCAACTCAGATTTTGAGATCTTCGGTTTTCTGTAAATTGGTGTTGTGTTGTGGGTCTTTCACTGATGGGACATTGTGTGTCTGGCCGATTTCTTGGCACCACTATTTCCCCTCAGAGTGAGACCCACGGCCCTTTTACTACATATGAATATTGCACATGAATATTACATAAGAAAAGTATATATGAAAATTCCACCATAACCGATTGAATTAGAAACCTCAAGAAATTTACGAATATAGTTATCAGCTTAGTAATGCCTCCTATTGTGAAAGAAAAAAAGAAAATAAATAAGAAAAATGAGATTAAACAAGGATGAGGGCATCATTTACTAATTCTTTTCTATCCAGAATTCTTTTCTGAGTATGTAGCAAACAATATTGAAAAAAAACGCATCACATAAAAAAAAATGCATCACAAACGGAACACAAACGCATGCGATATTTTATAGTGTCTTTTACGGTTTTCTTTTTTTTTTTTAAATGCTTTTTACTTCTTAATATAAGGCAAAGAAAGATTATCAATGGGAATATAAAATATTAACCACCATTTTGCAAGCAATTATCTTATTCATCCATCCCACACTCCATCCCACATTTTATGTCAAATCCAGAACATGGGCATATAAAAGCAGGAAAGACTCGAGTCCTATTCAAGGCCACTGAGGAAGAGGTAGTACACCTCGAAACGCGTCTGGCGGTATTGGATGGGACCCTCTTTTGGATAATACTACGTGCCCATTTTATTTATCTTTAAAGTCGAAGACTGTGGAATCCGTAAATAATTTGAATCAACACTCTGTTGCAACTATAATAGAAAATCGTCATCCCGCGATTATGAGCTCATCTTCATCTATCCTCAAAGTCGGAGACTCTAAAATTAGCAAATAAATCAGAATACTCCATTGCAAGTATAACAAAATCGGAATCTCACGAATAAGGAGTAACACGTGACACACCGTGTTATCACGTGAGTGACCCAAAATCACGTGATACGCCATCAGTGTAGCGAGGCCAGCTACACGAAAACATCAGACGGAGAGATACAGAGCCGGTGCAGATACATCAGGACGGGTGAGTGGCTGTGTAGCGGATGGGACTCCCCCGACTCCAGCCGTAACCACAAAAGTCTCCTGTGAGTCGAGACGTTCAATACCTACTATTTTACTATTCTACCCCCCAAGTGTGACTTCCATCAGGTGGATACAAGGTATAATTGACTTAGGCTACTTTCACACTAGCGTTCGGGGCTCCGCTTGTGAGCTCCGTTTGAAGGGTCTCACAAGCGGCCCCGAACGCATCCGTACTGCCCCAATGCATTCTGAGTGGATGCGGATCCGCTCAGAATGCATCAGTCTGGCAGCGTTCAGCCTCCGCTCCGCTCAGCAAGCGGACACCCGAACGCTGCTTGCAGTGTTCCGGTGTCCGCCTGGCCGTGCGGAGGCAAACGGATCCGTACAGACTTACAATGTAAGTCAATGGAGACGGATCCGTTTGAAGTTGACACAGTATGGCTCAATTTTCAAACGGATCCGTCCCCCATTGACTTTCAATGTAAAGTCTGGACGGATCCGTCTGAACTACTTTCACACTTAGATTTTTTTTTAAACTATAATGCAGACGGATCCGTTTTGAACGGATACAAACGTCTGCATTATAGGAGCGGATCCGTCTGTGCAGACATCAGACGGACCCGCTCTGAACGCAAGTGTGAAAGTAGCCTAAATCTCAAGATCTACACTAACCTTAATGTTTTTACTAATCCTTATCACCAACTCTAAATGAAAATATGGGATACTACATCTAGAATTGACTTTTGTTCCAGACTCATACTAACTTTTCATTTGGTTCATTAACCCTGAGTGACCACACAGAGCAACACAACTTGCACTGGAAGCCTGTATTTGTGATATTGATTCCAAATATTCCTATTTATTATACAACTGCTACAATCAGTACTGAAAACAAGAGACACTTCTTTTAACACAATTTTTTGAAATACTCAGACTGGCCTGTCTGGCACCAACAACCATGCCACGCTCAAAATTGCTTAAATCAACTTTCTTTCCCATTCTGACATTCAGTTTGGAGTTCAGGAGATTGTCTTGACCAGGACCACACCCCTAAATGCATTGAAGCAACTGCCATGTGATTGGTTGACTAGATAATTGCATTAATGAGAAATAGAACAGGTGTTCCTAATAATTCTTTAGGTGAGTGTATTTCACATGCATATTGCACATCCATTGTCATGCCGCACACTATATTCCGCACACACACAGACACATACTATATACTGCACACACACACAGTCTATAAATTATAGTTTGTATCCTGTTTGTCAGGATTTAGGAGAAGCTTTCTTTGTCAGATCGCCAGTATTTGCTGGTTCATTTAGAGTTACGCAGGGTGCATCCCGGGGGGGCGAACCAGCTCTACACCCCATACCGTACCGTCACTTCAATAGACAGGTACATTTCTGCATAGCTGGACAATATCTGATAGCTCCGACCCCACCCACATACAGTCGGAATACAATCCCATCTAACCGAAATAGTAAAGCCGGATGCACATAAGCGTGTTTTTTCACAACTATGGACCGTAAAAACTCAGGCTGATGTCCTGCAGAGTGGACGAGCGCACGGCGTCATTGGTTGCTAACTCGCTATGACGCTGTGCTCTTCTTGCCGCCAGTGCTGTACAGTAATACACTTGTATAGATCATACAAGTGTATCACAGTACAGCGGTGGTGGCCGGAAGCGCACGGCGTCATAGCAACCAATGACGCCGTGTGCTTGTCCACTCTGCAGGACGGCAGGACGGGTTTGTACGGTTCATAGTTGTGAAAAAACACGCCCATGTGCAGGCGGCCTAAATCTAATATTTCCACTTCAAAGCATTAAATACTTTTTGCAGTTTACTTGAGTAAATTATTTTCAATACTATTATTGTTAAAAATTGGGATTATATGCTTGCTTTTTTATCTTGCAGCGGATGTTGGGGCCGGGATATGACTGAGAAGCAGCGAATTGTGCGGGAGCTGGCCTTTGAGATCTGGCACCAAACGGGTCTCAAAGACCGCCGTCTGGCCATCATAAAAAATGGTCAGACATGAAGCGAAGAATGCCCAGATACATGCGTAAATAACTTTTGTATGTTTTGCCAACACTCTGTAATGTATACTGTGCTAAGCAAAAGTATTCACCCCCCTTGACTTCGTTCTTTTTTTTTTGTTGCCTCACCCCCTGGAATTAACATCGATTGTTTGAGGATTTGCATCATTTAATTTGTAGAACATGTCCACAACTTAGACCTTTTTTTAAATTGGTTAATTGTAAAGTATACAACAAATAGGACAAAATAATAGAAAAGGTCAATGTGCATAACTATTCACCCCCTAAAGTCAATACTATGTAGAGCCACCTTTTGCGGCAATCATAGCTTCAAGTCACTTTGGATAAGTCTCTATGAGCAGTTGCCACATCTTACCACTGGGATTTTTGCCCATTCCTCCTTGCAAAACTGATTCAGCTCCTTCCAATTGGATGGTTTGCGCTTGTGAACAGCAATCTTTAAGTCTGACCACCGATTTTCTGTTGGATTGAGATCTGGGCTTTGACTAGGCCATTCCAACACATTTGCATATTTCTCCTTAAACCACTCAAGTGTTGCTTTAGCAGTGTTTCTGGGGGCGTTGTCCGTCTGGAAGGGAAACCTCCGTCCTAGCCTCAAATCACGCACAGAGTGGGACAGGTTTTGCTCAAGAATATACCTGTATTGGGGGGCGGAGCCTAACCGCTGAACAAGACGGAGGCTTGAGCAGGAGCTCTCTCCCATCAAACCCATATTACTCAGCTTTTGCACATTACAATTAAATCCGATATGGGTAAAATCGGCAGAGATAGATCCAGAGATGTCCCTGACACTCCGAGATCGAAGAAAAATCAGGGAGACATAGACAGATTCTTCAGCAAGAAGTTGGCACTGTCCCCAGCCCGTGCAGCTAAGATGGCGGCCCGTCGCATTGAAAAAGAAACAGAGCGGGAATCGGAACATGAAGATGAAGGGGACATAGAATATATGGACACTCCTGAGGAAGAAACGATATAGAAGGAAAGTGATATGCTCACCAAAGCCTTCTTCAAGGAGACGCTATCCCAAGCTTTAGCTCCCCTACTTCAGGAGGTACGTGACCTCAGGCATGATATGCGCGCCCTGGGGAACCAGGTCGAACAATTAGAAGCTCAACAGGAGCAAACAGTAGCGCACAGTGCTGACATGATAACCGGAATGGAATCGCAAGTCTCCTCACTTAACAATGCTTTACTCATGATCAAGGATCAAGAAAATAGGAGCAGACGCAAAAACATAAGAATAAAGGGGCTGGATGAGTCAGTCGCCCCAGATGAACTGGAAGCGGCTGCAAGGTCCTTATTTGCCAAACTGCTGGGGGAAAGCAGGGCTGCGGAAATCATCATTGAAAGAATAGATCGCTCACTGCGCCCCATACCCAAAGAGGGAGAAGCTCCCAGAGATGTGATATGCGGTCTGCTAAGCTTCAGGGACACAGCATCCATTTTGCAGGCATCCCCGCAAGCATGCAGACCTCAAACATGGCGCCTCATCAATCTCACTATTCCAGGACATTGCTTCCTCCACCCTGGCGAAGCGCAGGATCCTAAAACCCCTAACAGATCATTTGAGAAACCACAAGCTTCTGTATAAGTGGTTATACCCGTTTGGGTTACATTTGCCAGGAATGGTCGCCGCTGTGTTGTCCGTTCACCACAGGACAAGAGGCCTGGTCAATGCAGCCCAAGCAAAAGACATCCAATAGTAGAAAGATGCTGGGGATGAGGGATCATACTTGATCGCAATCAGAATCGAGCTGTTATGTTTCCTGAGATTCGTCATCTTGGATCTATTGAGGAACTGTCGCAGTACGGCCTGAAGAAGATGCGATTTCCTCCCAACAGCGCCGCACCACAGGCATCCATTGTTGTATATTTAAGGTTCCATAAGAATCTGTTATGTGTTCAGAGTTAAATGGACCTCACTTTAGGAAGTCTTACGCGATAGATCAAGCTTAGTCTTTCAATAGATGTGCATTCTTTCAGCTACCTTAATCAATAGCTTTAATCGTTCAAGTTTACATATGCCTTAGTTAGGTAACTTTCTTGTTATATGTAATGTGGGTTGAGATGACCCAGGTTAGGATACAACTTGGTCCCCACATGATTTATTGCGGGATACCACAGTGGCACCACTCCACTATCCGCTTGACATATCACCCATCTTCTCATGTACCCAGTTCGTTATTCTTATTTGTACTCAGCTTTTTAAGTCCCCTTGTACTCAGCGTACTTATAGGTTATGTACTCAGCTCACTCAATTGTTATGTTCTCAGCTCTTCTAACCATTATGTATTCAGCTTACCTGTTTCAGCACTGGTTTTACTCCCCTACATGACTCCACAGAATGCTCAACAGCATCACCTACCGTATTATCCATGACAGATCTAAATATAACTACATTTAATGTGAGAGGTTGTAATACGCCCCAGAAACGGTCCCATGTTCTCACACTCCTGAAAAGTGGGAGTGACATATGCTTCCTCCAGGAAACACATTTTAAGACAAATAAAGTACCACACATGTCCAAATTGAGATACTCTCAGTGGTTTCACAGCACGTATGGATCTGCCTCTAGGGGTGTTAGCATAGCAATTAGCAAGAATGTACCAATAGTTGCTCAGCAGGACTCTGAAGGCAGATTCATATTTGTAAAAGGTAAAATTGGCCACTTGGTATTAACACTTGCATGTCTCTATGTCCCTAATGTCCGACAACACAGTTGGCTTAAGAAGACCCTTTCCAGACTTAGTGATTTTTCTGAAGGGGTTAAAATAATTGGAGGTGATTTGAATGTATCCCTAAATCCTCAGCTAGACTCGTCACTAGGCAGCTCCACCAAGTCACAGAAAACACTGTGGGTAATTCATAAGCTGTTAAAAGAGATGCATCTGACGGACACTTGGAGGACACTCAATGTCACAGTAAAAGACTATACCTTTTACTCGGCAGTTCACAAGTCTTACCAAAGGCTAGACTATATTTTCCTTTCTAACCCCCATATAGACATGCTGAAAAAGTCATCCATAGGTCCTATTACAATTTCCGACCACGCCTCCCTAAATTTCTCCAATCTCCCAGCAAGGGAATGGGTTTGGCGTTTAAATGAAACCTTATTAGACTCAGACAAACATGTTGAGGACATTACCCTTAAACTTTCCTACTACTTCCAAGAGAATAAACCTCAAGACACACCCCAGTCCATTATCTGGGAGGCCCACAAAGCTTTTATCCGTGGAGAACTCATAGCACTAGGTTCTAAGCTTAAAAAGGAGAGACAGAAAAAACTTAACTCCCTTATCCATCAAATCTCTGCGATTTCATAAGTTCATGACCCATCAAATCAAACTGTGAAGGGCTGCCCAATTTGTCTCCTCGATCAAAACAAAGAAGGGAAAATTAGTTTTGTCAACAGAAGCTATAGCAGAGGAGTTTTGCTCCTTCTACGGTGCCTTATATAATCTAGATAGTGGAACTGACAAAACATCAAATGTCCTGTCTGAATCAGTGGGAGTGAGACAGATGGACAACTTTCTAGACACTTTAAAATTACCAAAGATCAGCCCGGAAGATAGCTCCTCATTGTTACAACCAATAACAGAAAGTGAGGTTCAGAAGATTATTAAAAGCATGCCATTAGGTAAAGCCCCAGGCCCAGACGGCCTACCAATAGGCTATTATAAAAAAACTTTTACATATTTTATCCCCACAACTAGTTAAATGGTGCCAGGCATTATCAGCAGGTGAAACCCTCCCTAGACAATCATTAGAAACCATAATCACAATAATCCCGAAAGAAGGCAAGGACACCCGTGACTGTGGTAATTATAGACCCATTTCCTTGCTCAATATAGACATCAAGATTTGGGCCAAACTTCTAGCATCTAGACTCAGTTCTATAATCCCTCGGATTTTCAATAAAGAGCAAGCAGGCTTCTTGAAAGGAAGGGAAGGAAACTTCCAGTCTTGTTGGCTTATCAATGCTGTTTATTGGGCAGAAAGAATTCTCAGCCCTTAGTATTTTTAAGCACGGACGCGGAAAAAGCCTTTGATCGGGTTAGCTGGCTATATACTCAGCACACTCTCCATAGATTTGGGATTCCCGATTTGTTCATAAAAGCTATAATGTCCTTATATCAAGCCCCTAGTGCCAAAGTAAGGGTTAATGGCACCCTATCCAAACCCTTTTCCATCACCAATGGTACCAGGCAAGGCTGTCCCTTGTCCCCTTCCTTATTTATAATGGTAATGGAGACGTTACTCCAAGCTTTTCGAGACAATCCATCCATACGCGGTCTGACAATAAATAAAACTGAACATAAATGTGCGGCTTTCGCGGATGATTTAATGTTGCTAATATCAAATCCCACTCTGTCCAATTTCAAAATAAACTACTTGAAATCGGTAGCAATGGGAGTAGCATTACCTTTCCAGATGGCACACTATCTCAAAACTTCCTTTCCCTTTAGATGGAATGAAGACTCCCTTACTTACCTAGGCATTGAGCTTACGAAAGACCCCTCTAACCTATTCAGATCAAATTACCTACCCCTGAAAAAGATACAGATTCAACTCCAGTCCTTAACACTCCCGTGGGTTTCCTGGATGGGACACAAAAACCTTCCCAAACATATATTGTTCCAAAATTAATATACCTCCTTCAAATGGTCCCCATCCATATCCCTAACTCATACTTTAAGAGAGTCAAACAGGTATTTGCTTCATTTATGTGGAAAGATAAAAAACCTAGGGTAGCTCATGACAAACTAATCAGAACTCGTGTACATGGAGGAATGGGTTTGCCGGACGCAAATTATTACTACAAAGCGATCCAGTTGAAACGTTGGCTACAAGTATGTGTTCCCAAATACCGAACACTTGACGTAGATATAGAATTAGACCTTATGTCCAGTAAACAGCAGGCAGGGCTCTGGGGAATTGCTACCCCCGATAAGGCTCCCATAGGACTAACCAAGGGTATATATCTGATTATGCAAAATCTTAAATCTGATGTACATCTCCTCTCAGATCCCCCTTTTGGCCTGCCAGAAAAATATACTCCCTACCTAATTAAGCCAGATTCACCCAATATTCCACAATTCTGGGATCATCTAGATGAAACGTCGTTAACGGATCTGTTAACAGATTTGAAACATAGTGAGAAAACCCCTATCCTCAGTACTAAATACACTAAAGAAAGTGACTTCCTGGCAAGACAAGAGTTTAATAACGTATGCCAAGCTCTCTGTACCAGATATAATACCACGCCAACCCCAACATGGTTTGAGCAACTCTCTTCCCACGAAAACCTCCCAAGACACAGTGTCTCACTTTTGTACAATTGGTTAATCCCCAAATAAGGAGGAAGTACTCCAGCTTTCATAAGAGCTTGGGAAGATGATCTTGTTCAATCCTTTTCCCCCCAGGAGATTGATCTTATTTTCTTGAGATCTCACGGATTTTCCAGATGTATAAAAATACAGGAATACTCTTTTAAAACCCTAACCAGGTGGTATAATGACCCCTATAAGCTCTTCAGAATGGGTTGTGCAATCAATGACCTATTTTGGAGGTGTAAGAGCCAGAAAGGTACGCTAGGCCATATTATGTGGCTATGCCCTTTGATCTGTCCGTTTTGAGAACAGGTTGAGCAAAAAATAAATAAAATCTGTAGCACTACAATACAGTTAACCCCTCAATCAGTGCTTCTTTGGCTACCTTCCAAGAATTGGAAGCCCTCGATGTTTGACTTAGCGACCCTCCCTGTCCAAGCAGCAAGGTTGCTGATACCATTAAACTGGCTTAATACCTCCCCTCCCTCACTAAAAAATTGGTATGAAAAAATTTACCAAATTTTCTTGATGGAAGAGTTGGCTAGCTGGGCAACTAGATCCCAATCCAATTACCGGTAAGAGTAGTTTATACTTTACCCCGGCACCTCCACAACGGCACTGACAGGAGGATTAGCAGAGTAATCAACTAGGGCGGGACAACAGCGGCAAGAACTCTACGCCCAAAGGATAAGTCCATATTCTTTTGGACATCTAGTTTATAGTGGTTGTAGAAAGTCATGGGACTCGCCCAGGTGGCCGCTCTACAAATATGGTCTAAAGAGACCGAGGCTGATTCTGCCCAGGAGGATGAAACTGCCCTAGTGGAGTGGGCTTTTATTCCTACAGGAGGTAATATGTCTTTCTTGTTGTAAGAAGTGAAAATGACATCCTGAATCCACCTGGCTATGGTGGACTTGCTGGCAGCTCCTCCTTTATTGACCCCCTGGTGTTGAAGGAAAAGTTGGTCCAATCGTCTAAACATACAGGGTTGTGCTGACTGAACCCCCCACATTTTTTCTTTGTAGTATATATTGGAGGCGTGGCGATCTCCATGCAGTCATGCACACCTGACCAGTTAGTTTGCCCTGGAGGCTGGTTTTAAAGTCAGTATAAAACTGAGTCTGCTTTTACAGCGCCTACCAGTAGCCATTTGGCTCCAGGAGAAGTATATAGTGGGCTCAGCATGCATGTTGGTACTTGCATCCCTGGATCCGATGAAAGCTGTTACGGCAACGGACGGGGTTAAAAGCAGAGTGTGCCTGGCGTGCATGCTGTACCTGCGCTCCCTGGACTTTGTGTGGCTATCATGGCCCATAAAAGGTAGGTATTAGTGTTAGGGACCACTCATAGAGGCGACCTTGATGTGGTGAGTGGCTTATTACGCTTTGGCCAAAATGTACACCTATGCCGCATTCAACATCCAGCATAGAGGCAGGGCAGAGTGATTGGTTTGAGGCTTAGCATGAGGGTAGTAATCACGTCGTCTGACAGACCTTTCTCTTTTAGTGCTGACCATTCAATTTCCAGGCCGTCAGGTTCAGTTGTTTTAAGTTTGGATGCCACATGGGACCCTGATGAAGAAGGTCCGTGTTTTGTGGTAATGTCCAGTAAATCCCCTCGGACAGTTTCAGCAGTAGAGGAAACCAAGCTCTCCTTGGCCAGTAAGGTGCGATGAGGATCACACAAGTTCGTTCTTCCTGTATCTTCATCAGTGTCCTTGGTATTAGGCTGAAGGGGGGGGAGGCATACAACAGAGTGCTCGGCCAAGGTTGGGCTAGGGCATCTAACCAAAGCGGATGGCCCTGCCCAGAGAGGGAGCAGAACTTCTTGGTTTGTCTGTTTTCCCCTGTGGCAAATAAGTCTATTTCCGGGCAGCCCCATTTTTCACAGATCTTTTTGAATATTCAGGGATCTAAGGACCATTCTCCTTCTTTGACTGAAGTCCGGCTCAAAAAAAAATCGCCCACGAGATTTTGATCTCCTTTTACATGAACCGCCGAAAGGAACGATAGGTTTCTTTAGGCCCAGAAAAAAATGTTGCGAGCTACCGCTGCTAAAGATCGACTTCTTGTCCCTCCTTGCCTGTTGAGGTAGGCGACCGCTGTAGTATTGTCAGACAATACTTTTACGTGCTTTGAGCAAGAGGGCGTGTGAAGAGGCCTTGAAGATGGCCATGAGCTCTTTCATATTTGACGAGGCATCTATCATATTTGGGCCCCATTCGCCCTGTATGTACCTTCTGTTCGCATGGTCTCCCCAACCTGAACCACTGGCGTTTGTGGTAATCAGCATCACGTTCTTCTGTCTCCAATAGACCCCCGTGTGTAGGTGTTTCTGTACTTGCCACCACCTTAGAGAGGTTTTTACCGCCCTCGGGATGTAAACCTTCTTCTCCAGGGCAGAGATTGGACTGTTCCATGAGGAAAGGAGAAAGGACTGGATTACCCGAGAATGGCTCTGAGCCCATCTGACGGATGGGATCGTGGAGGTGAATAGGCCCAGGATCATCATTATGTTCCTGAGGGTGGCCGTCCTCTGGGAGCAGAATCTGGAGACTTCCAGTATTATTCTCTCCTTCTTGTCTGCCGGTAAAAAGGACATCAGAAGATGAGAGTCCAGAAGAACTCCGAGAAAGATTTTTCTTCTTTCTGGGGACAGATCGGACTTCTTGAAGTTTATTATCCACCCTAGCGTGGTGAGACAGTGTTGGACCCAGGAGAGATGGAGTTCGAGCATCTCTTTGGAGCTTGCCGCTATCAAAAAATCGTTCAGATAAGGTATTATTAATATCTTTTGGAAATGTAGGTATTTTATGACGTCCGACATGACTTTGGAAAATACTCTTGGAGCTGAGGCAGGCCCGAATGAATTGGAAATGGCGCAATTCGTCTCCCATAAAGACTGCCATTCTTAGATATTTTTGATGGGGTGGATATATTGGGACATGATAATAAGCATCCTGTAAATCTAATGTGGCCATCAGACAGTCTTGAGGAAGGAGATTTATTGTTGATTTTATGGTTTCCATTTTGAATCTTTTGTAAACGATTGATCTGTTTAGGGCTTTTAGGTTTATTATAAGTCGGAAGGACCCATTTGGCTTCGGCACTAGGAAAACCGGAGAATAAAACCGCTTTCCGTATTGATCCTCTGGAACAGGAAGGAGTACTTCCTTTTCTATCAGGGAGGATACCTCTGACTCTAGGCAAAGTTGTTTTCCCTCTGGGGAGAATCTCTTGTTTATTGTAAATTGGTCTGGGGGAAGGGAGGTAAATTTGAGTTTCAGACCGTCTTTTAGAGTATTTAAAACCCACGGGGAGGTACAGTATAGATGTTTTCCCAAGCTGGAAAAAAGGCCCTTAATCTGCCCCCTACTGGGTATCTGGCATAATTGGGAGGAGCGAAAAGTATTCTCGGGATTAAGCAGGAAACCTCCACCCCTACCTTTGGAAGGTTGCCATTTCCTGGAACCTTCTTTCTTCTTAGGATCCGATCTGGTCTTTCTTTGACTCTGAAAGGACCGCCTCTGATGGTAGTATTTATTATCTAGAGGGAACCCTTTCTTTTTATCAGATGCCTTCTCAAGGATGTCGTCTAACCACAACCCGAACAGTCTCTCTCCCTCACAGGGGATGGAACACAGACGACTCTTAGAGCCTGCGTCCCCCGACCATGAGCGAAGCCAGGCTGTTCTCCTAGCCGCATTGGAGAGTGCGGCAGACCTGGCCGAGAGTCTGATGAGGTCCGCCGAGGCATCCGCTAAAAAGTTCAATGCCTTCTTAAGCATGTGAAAGGACGCCAGAATTTCTTCTCTAGGGGTACCCGCTGCAATGTGTTCCTCTTACTTATCTAGCCAGACCGAAAGGCTTCTGGCTGTACAGGTAGAGGCAATGCTAGGGCGCAACATTGCCGTATTTGTTTCCCAGGACTTTTTTTTTAACACGCTCTCTGAATTCTTATCCATGGGATCCCTCAAAAGCCCCATGTCCTCAAACGGGAGGGAAGATTTTTTCAAAATACGGGCAACAGGAGCGTCCACCTTAGGTGTTTTGTCCCATAAATTTGTTTCTATTTCTTCAAAAGGATATTTCCTTTTGAAGGAATTTGGGACCGTGGTTCTCTTTTCAGGGTCCTTCCACTCTCTCGGAAAAACCCTTCTACGTTTTTCTCCTAGCCCTTGAAACATGTGATCCTGTATTGAGTGGACCTCCTTCACATCCTCAATATGCGTGGTCGCACGGATAGATTTTAATAGGCCATCCGACTCTTCTGGAAGGAATAGGGGTCTGCCAGAGCACTCATCCGAAGAGGCGGATTCTGAATCAGAAACTAGTTTTCCTTCATCAATATCAAGGGGAACGTCAGAGTTGTGGGATCTCTGTGAGGTAGATGGTCGTGCTGACTGAGAAGCCATTTTTAAATCGACAGCGGAATTAACTTCCTCCTTTATAATTGCTCTCATGGACTCCAGGAGAGATGGCGATTCCTCAGACACTATCTTTTCTGTGCATTTTTGACATAAAGATTTCTTGTTCTTTGAAGCGAAGGACTTTTTACAAATGGCGCATTTTCTGCGACCCACTTTACTGGCTGGCTTGTGAATCATGGTCTCAGTGCCCTAAAGGGAGACATAGGGGTAATAAGGACCATGAGACACCATAATGTAACCAGGGCCACCACCTCACCAGATGTAAATATAAGTACCCATATAAAGGTTAGTGTTCTAAAACATCTGTGCACAAATAAAAAGTTTTTCTTCTCCCTTAGGGGAGGAGGCGTAACGGGCTAAGGGCAGAGGCAGAATCACCAGGCTTCCTGGCGGTATCATCTCCAGAGGCAGGCACTGCTGATCGCTAGGTGAGTGAGAGCTGGATGGCCGGCTGCAGTCACAGACGCCGGCATCTCAGCTCCTCACCTTTAACCCGGAAGTGCCGCCCAAAATCTCGCGAGATTCTCTTGCCCAAGGAGAATCTCGCCTGGTGATCTGAAATCCCGCGCAATTTCACATGTGCGCGGGATCTGGGGAGCCCGAGGATGCCTGCCAGCAGGACTTGCTCCAGAGACGGGAAAGGGCGGCACACGCGCCCCCGGGGGACCTGTCTCCTGCACCAGCCCTCCCAACACGTGGGGAAACGATCCAGGCTGAGCGAAATTGAACTTCCTGGCACTGCAGGAGCGCTCCTATGACCCGAGGACAGGAAACAACTACTAGTGAGGTAAGGGGGAGGAGGCCCTTTTGAATTGTTGCTCCTACATTGTTTCCTGTCCTGGGGGCGGAGACACCCTCCTGTCAGTGCCGTTGTGGAGGTGCTGGGGAAAATTAGGCATTCAACAGACATAAAAGGCCTTTTATGCCGCTGTATTTACCGAAGACAGGGACCATTAATTGCTATGGGTGGTGGCTGATATTTGTGGGCTGTCATGAGGAATTTGAATCAAACATGTTCTACTGGTCACATGTGTTGAATTCCTCCAAGATCCATGCCTCATTCATTTTTAGAAATGTGAGGTAGTCAACACTGTCGTGAGCTAGGAAAAGTGTGCTTATCGGTCACGATCCCCCTGCTGCACTGAACATCCTTTCGGACAGGACACTGGACGAGGGGAAATCCAACAGTTCCATTGCAAATTGTGCAAGCTCTGGCCAGAGGTCAAGCCTGCCCACCCAGTAGTCCAGGGGTTCATCACTTCTCAAAGGGTCCACATCGGCCGTTAACCCGATGTAGTCGGACACCTGTCGGTCTAGGTGTTCCCTGAGGCTGGATCCGGAGGACAGCTGTGGATGGGTCAGCTGAAAGAATGATCTCATATCAGAAGTGACCAACACATCTTCAAACTGCCCTCTTCTTGCAGGCGCTGTTGGATTGGTACCCGCAACTGTTTCTCTGTGAGCGGAAATTCCTCTGCCAGCGCACGCAACAGCAGAATGCAGCATTTCTCGAAGCGAAGCCTGGAAATGCTGCATTTTGACAGCCCTCTCTGATGGTGGTAACATTTCTGCCATTTTATGTTTGTACCGGGGGTCTAAGTACGTTGCCACCCAGTACTGGTCCTTTCCCTTTATGCTTTTTATACGGGGTCCCTCTTAAAACACTGGAGCATAAAGGCCCCCATTTGCACTAACCTGGAAGCGGTGTAGTGGACTGGCTCCTGCTCATCATGCAGGATAATGTCGTCCTCGTTCTCCTCCCCCCATCCACGGACAACACCAGGTATCCCAGAAAGGTTTAAAGCATGCTCTTCTTGCTCCTCCTCATCTGCCCCAGCACCATCCTCCTCTGACTCCTCTTCAGACTCCTGTTGACTTGTCTCAGATGGAGTAGCCCCACCTGGGAATTCATCCAGCATTGCGACTTCCTCATCTTCCTGCTCCTCGACGGCTTGATCAATGACACGACGCAATGCACCATACAGAAAGAAGGCATAAGGTACGATGTCACTGATGGAGCCCTGGCTGCGACTGACCAGTTTGGTGATCTCATCAAATGGCCGCAGAAGTCTGCATGCGTCGTGCATGAGCAGCCACTGGCGCGGTGGGAAAAAAAACAAGCTCCCCAGAACCTGTCCTGCCGTAGAGTTCATACAAGTAGTTGTTAACTGCACCTTTCTGCTGGAGCAGCCTATCAAGCATATACAAGGTTGAGTTCCATCGCGTCGGGCAGTCACAAATAAGATGTCTGACGGGCAGGTTGTGTCGCCGCTGAATGTCAGCAAGGCGAGCCATGGCCGTGTAAGATCTTCTGAAATGCCTCGAGTTTTTTACTGGCCTGCCGCAAGACGTCCTGGACCCTGGGTATTTGACAACAAATCTCTGCACGACCAAGTTCAGGACGTGTGCACGTGTGTAATTTTGCCCTGTTTCAGTGCGCTGAGCAGATTGGCACCGTTGTCGCACACCACTTTACCAACTGTCAAATTGAGCGGTGTTAGCCACTAATCTGCCTGTGAACGCAAAGCTGAAAGGAGTGCAGGACCAGTGTGGCTCTTGGCTTCCAGGCACAATAGACAGAGCTGTATAATGGCAATTTGGATCCCCAGTCAGTGCTGCAAGGTGTAATAGGAATGTTCCTATTACCCAGGCTGTAACCTCCCCAACTAAACCCTTTTCAACATAAATGCAGTGGAATGATTCCTCCCTATCCTTTCCCTACACCTTGAATAATCCCTGTAATTTTTTTTAATTTTTTTAAAAATTTTTTTAATTACAATTACATTTTTTTTTATCACTGTCCCTAGCGCCTGCAGACGTCTCTCCTTGTACTAAGTACACTGGTAAATGGCAAAATCTAAGATGGTTGCGCTATTTATAGGGCTGTGACATCACAGGGCTGGCTGGCTGATGATTGTCTGCATGCATGGCATTATGGGTGTTCCTGCCTTCCCAGAGTTCCTTTCTCCATGTTCTCACACGTGCAGCAGCCATTTTAGGAAAAAATGCGATTAGTTACCACGAAGAGCAAGGAAATTTGCATTCGCCAGCTTCGATTCGCTCATCTCTAGTGGTGGTAATAGTGGCACCTGTAGCCACAGCATTAGCGTTAGGGTCAGAAACACTGGCAGTCAGGGTAATGACAGAGGAAATAGAGAGAGAGGGCAAGTAACCCACCATGATATCTCAGTGATAAAAATTGCAGGGAGGGAGAGGATGCTGATGATGATTGTCTGTTGGGCAGGACCTGGCAGCCAGATTGGGGTGCCTTAATGGAGGAGGATAAATCTGAGGAGAAGGGTGGTGGTATCGGTGGCAGGGCCAGAACTGCAGATATTGCGGTCAGCTCAGGAACTAGTGATGCCGCTAATATTGTTGGTATAAGGAAGTGAGGTCAGCACCCAACTAGATCTGCACTGTCACGGGAAGGAGAAAATTCCAGTTGACAATGTAACAAAATCCCAGCGGACGCTTGATGTCTTCAGTTCATATGCTCATCCACATCTGTGTCGTCATAATCACCGGCTCCTTCTTCTGGTAAGACTCCTCCTTCTATTTCTCCATGCTCCATTGTGAGACATCCATAACAGAATCTGTGGCCATAAAAAAACTTTTCTAGAAGCAATTAGTTTGTCTACAAGCTGAACCTCCACCTGTTTAAGCTTCTGGCATTGCAGTCGCTGATGTACAATTTAGTATTGCCTTGTACTGTCACGTGGCATCGAATGTGGGCTGCTCCTTAGGATTCTTGCTATGCCAGAAGGCGCATGCCACGTTGGACACCTGGAGCAGCTGTTATGTGTAGGGACAGTATATGTCTTTCATGGCTCACGGGGTCAATGTTTTTTGCAGCGAGACAGCACCCTATCAGCAAAGTCATTTCCTTTTGACCCCATCACTATTGCATCCGGCTGGCTCCCACACCAGGCACTTATCTACCTCCTCCTCCTCCTCCTCCAGGGGCATGCTCCCATCCCCAACAGTAGCAGATAACAGCATTGACCCCCCCCCCCCCTCCCCCTCCATTCTATCACATGTGTCAAGTCAAGAGTTGTCATGCCGTGTTGGAGCTGAGCGACCTGAGCTAGAATACACAGGTAAGCAGTTGGTAAATTACATCAAGCAGCAAAAATCTTGCTGGCTGTCACCCTACCAACTCCAACTGGGCAGGTTGGTCAGTGACAATGCAATGTTGTGGCACCCCTGAACCTGGGGGAAATAACACATGCTCCCTGCATGGATCACATCATTAACCTAGTCGTGCAACACTGTTTTAAAAAGTATATACTGGCTTGCACAAGGTGCTGGCAATGTCCAGAAGACTGTCCTTGTATTTCAGCCATTCTTCTGAGGAATGCTCTCTTGGACTTGCAGCAACAGAATGGTCTGCAGCTACACTCCTTAATTCACAAAATTCCCACTTGCTGGAAGTCAATATGTTAGAGCGTCTGTACGAACAGTAAAAAGCTTTCAATGCTGCCGATTTTATCATACACCAGACCGCCTCAGCAGACACTATGGGGTCATTTATTATTCTGAAATATGCCTATATTAGGTGAATTTGCTATATGTTCTTAGGCTTGTTATCTATCTATTGTCTTAGGCAAGGGCTACACGACGATGACACTGGTTACACGACACCTGTCACCGCCAGGATCGCTGAGTAGCGGTGATCCCAAAGAAATGCATGGGATCACTGCGACAGTCACATTAAATGCAACACGGCTGTATTTCTTGCGACTGCTGCTGCGATCCCATTCATTTCTATGGGATCACCGCTACTCAGTGATCCTGGCCGCGACAGAGGTCACGTGACAAGTGTCGCCATGTAGCCCTTACCTTAGGCTTGTTGTCTTGTCAGTGGCATAACTAGAACTGACTGGGCCCCACACCAAATTATTGAATGCCCACTCATGGGCAACTTCTTTACAACCCCCTTCCCCCCTCCCCCTATGCAAGCACCAGTCCTGCAGCTAGTCAAAATCACTCACTCAGACCAGGCCCTGCTGCGACTTCGTCCATTTCCCACACATATACTGCATATCATGTCACTGTATATAATACTATTGTGGGGGCCCTTTTAAAATTTAGTCCTCATCTCAGGTGGGCCCCTTTTGAGTTCAGGCCCCGCAGTAGCTGCGTCCCCTGCTTCCACTATAGGTACGCTCCTGCCTTTCACAATATTACAGCTATACACCACTATACAATGCCAATAAAAGGTCTGTTACCATAATTACAAGAAAAATGCAAAAAAAAGTACTCAAAACAAATATAATTAGGGAGAGTTTACATTTCCATTTCATTTTCCGTTCTTCTGATGTGTCAGAAGAACGAAAAAAAAATAAAACTGGATGTATCTTGGAAAAAAAAAAAGGATCCTGTAAACAAATGGATCCTGCTGCATCCATTATGCACATTTGGCATCCGTTTGAGCCATTTCTGAGATCTGTTCTATCAGATGGAAAAAAGTACTGCATACAGGAGTTTTCTTTCTGTCTAAAAAACGGATCTCAGGTAGAAATGGCTCAAACGGATGCCAAATGTGCATAACGGATGCAACAGAATCCATTTGTTTACAGGATCCTTTTTTTCTGTTCTTCTGACGGATCAGAAGAACCGAAAATGAAATGGAGATGTGAACTCTTGCTTAATTGAATACACAGAATAAAATAGCATAACCAATTTCAAGCAAGTACAGGAATAGAATCCACTAGGCAGTGTATTTCCCCTATGCATCCTCAGTATGGGGCTGAATGTATAAATATACAAAGACATTCATTATATAGTCTTAGGCCTGTTTCTCATTTCACATATGCATTTTATGCATTGAAATTGCCACCAAATGCCTCCACTGGTAAGATAACTAGGTTCTGTTACATATATATATATATATATATACACACACTCACCTTAAGAATTATTAGGAACACCTGTTCTATTTCTCATTAATGCAATTATCTAGTCAACCAATCACATGGCAGTTGCTTCAATGCATTTAGGGGTGTGGTCCTGGTCAAGACAATCTCCTGAACTCCAAACTGAATGTCAGAATGGGAAAGAAAGGTGATTTAAGCAATTTTGAGCGTGGCATGGTTGTTGGTGCCAGACGGGCCGGTCTGAGTATTTCACAATCTGCTCAGTTACTGGGATTTTCACGCACAACCATTTCTAGGGTTTACAAAGAATGGTGTGAAAAGGGAAAAACATCCAGTATGCGGCAGTCCTGTGGGCAAAAATACCTTGTGGATCCTAGAGGTCAGAGGAGAATGGGCCGACTGATTCAAGCTGATAGAAGAGCAACGTTGACTGAAATAACCACTCGTTACAACCGTGGTATGCAGCAAAGCATTTGTGAATCCACAACACGCACAACCTTGAGGCGGATGGGCTACAACAGCAGAAGACCCCACCGGGTACCACTCATCTCCACTACAAATAGGAAAAAGAGGCTACAATTTGCACGAGCTCACCAAAATTGGACTGTTTAAGACTGGAAAAATGTTGCCTGGTCTGATGAGTCTCAATTTCTGTTGAGACATTCAAATGGTAGAGTCCGAATTTGGCGTAAACAGAATGAGAACATGTATCTATCCTCTGATGGCTACTTCCAGCAGGATATTGCACCATGTCACAAAGCTCGAATCATTTCAAATTGGTTTCTTGAACATGACAATGAGTTCACTGTACTAAAATGGCCCCCACAGTCACCAGATCTCAACCCAATAGAGCATCTTTAGGATGTGGTGGAACGGGAGCTTCGTGCCCTGGATGTGCATCCCTCAAATCTCCATCAACTGCAAGATGCTATCCTATCAATATGGGCCAACATTTCTAAAGAATGCTATCAGCACCTTGTTGAATCAATGCCACGTAGAATTAAAGTAGTTCTGAAGGAAAAAGGGGGTCCAACACCGTATTAGTATAGAGCCAAAAGTGCCAGATAGTAAATAGTATAAATATAGAATTTTATTATGATGTAACAAAACACAATTAAAATTACAATTACATGCATGTGATGCCGGAGGACACGGAACAAAAAAGGAACAGGGAAGGAAAAAACGGCGCCACCCTGGGAGAAACACACCGGTCAAAGATACGTGAATGCATAGGATCAACGGGATGTATATGGTATAATGACCTACCCTCAGATCACATATGTATATATATAATGAATGGTATATATACATATGTGATCTGAGGGTAGGTCATTATACCATATACATCCCGTTGATCCTATGCATTCACGTATCTTTGACCGGTGTGCTGCTGACAAGAGCTGCTGTTATCTTCAGTGCGGCCCTCCACTATACGCTTCCTGCTGCCTGTGAGGCCAGAAGTTTACATCATAGTACATGCAACCCTGCCCTGCTGACACCCCTGCTACTGCTCCCGGGCCCTTTCTAAGCTCGGGGCCCCGAAGCAGCTGCTTCCCTGATAGTTACGCCCCTGTGTCTTGTCTTAGGCTATCTATCTATCTATGTATCTACCCATGTTCTGTATGTGTAAAGTATAGTATACACCCTGATCAGCCATAATATTAAAGGGAGTCTGTCAGATGCTTTACACCCATTAAACCAATAATAGCGTCAGATAGAGGACTTTCTGGCCACTGCTGAATATCTAACTGTTCAGTAAATAAACACTCATCACTAGGGATGAGTGAATCGAATTCAGATGAAACATCTGAAGTCGATTCGCATAAAACTTACAGTACAAATTCATTTATGAAGTTATTGCGCGATCTCTCTCGCGAAGCAATAACTTTGGTTCATCGGAGGCAATACATTCTAATACTGTACAGAGCTCCTGCTCTGTACAGTATTAGAACGAAGTTTTATGCGAATCGACTTCGGATGTTTCATCCGAAGTCGATTCACTCATCCCTACTCATCACATATGCAAATGAGCTCCCAAATGCCCGTGGGTAGTCGTGAAGCAGACAAGTGCTCAATCACTTCTCCCCTGTCCCCTGCATCCCTCTTTGTCTTAATTGATGGCTCAACCACTCAGCACTGAAATATTATTCATGCATGTGATCTAGGGACAGCATATGTGCAGTACTTTTCCAGCTGTGGAAATGACTTCAGTGAAGTACTGCATATGTGCTGAATCTTTGTGTTGGTGTCATGGCAAGGAGTAGGGGAAACTTCCCACCGTACGATGAGGTGGGTAAACGGGAATAAAACTAGGCCTGGATGTAAGGATTAAGGAAGCAGGTCACCTCCTAAAGCGTCCCTAATCCTCGCCCTAACTCCTCACCGTATGAGCGGACCTGGATGGTAGGATGGCTCATACCAAGGATACCTAGGACCCAGAGTCACCCTGATAATCTCTCACATAAGAGCAGGGGAGAGACGACCTGTTCTTCCAAGACACGGATGAACAGAAGTCTCAACCGGCCAAGTTGCAGAGAACAGCCAAGTGGAATGGCAGGTAAGTATCCAGTGGCGTGGATAACCACTGAACCAAGAACCCAGGAAGGCATAGTAACTTACCTGCTGCAGCTGCTGGACGGCACAACAGAAGACCACACGAAGGAAAACTGGAACACTTACAAACTCACTGCAATCCAAACACCAAACGGATGCAGTACGTACTGACACACAGGAACCAGCACTCCAGCAACAGCTCACAGATTTGACTTTTGGTTCACCCCTCCGGTAAACCATGGAGCCGCCTTCCGGAGGACACAACAGACAAACAGGGGAACATCTAGCATTCATGCCGGACAGAATACACCAAACACTGACCAGACATGGAACAACAACTAGACGTACAACAAACCCAAAACATTTACCCACACCAAACATAACAACAGGTAAGGTAGGGAAAATGGAGGAGAAATAAGGAAGACATCGCTAGAGACATCGTTGTCCCACTAGGTGGCCCTCATGCTATAAGATGGAACAACCAGACAAGGAGCATAACTGACTCCTAGCCAAAAGCCACAGGTATAAGAAGCACCTAGTGACCACACCCAGCCAGGTAGTTAACCTCTACAGCACCAGACAGGGGATGAAAAGCACATATAAGCTGACATCATTGCGTTGCCCCCGGCAATCGGCATGTACGGCAAACGTGTCACAACGCACAACACCGATGCCGTGACACTCCCACCCCTCAAAGTCCTCCCAACTGAAAAAGGGGAAACTAAATGGAACATCCAAAACAATGGGGGGGGGGAAGAAAAAAATAAAATGGAAGAATCAGTGTCAGTGCCAGAGAGTCTCCCCAAGACTGCCGCCAGCACCCCGGAACCACCAACTAGGAACCAGGCAGCTAGCCAACAAACAGCGAAGAGAGACCGCACTGACCACTGCGTCCACACTTAGACACAGTTCACACCAGGTCGCTGCCAGCATGCATCCCCAACCAGCAAACACCAGAGCCAGTACAACAAGGAAAGCAGCCAGCCACCACAACACAAGCTACAGAACCACAGAGACATGGACGAGGGGTTGAAGACACAAACACAAGTGACGGCTCACACCCTCTGCAACAATTGTCACAGAGAACCGCACTGTTAACAGCATCTCACCTTTCACCCTCCCTCCAGAGGATGAGCATGCACATCAGAAAGCGGAAGGCAACACATGCTGAGCCCTCTTGCGAAGGCACACAGAGTGGCCTTAGTGAGATGTGAGATTGTGGATAAGCTCTGCCTGTATGATATTTATGCTTAAATTGTATTAGAGCTGTCATTTGGCATTCCGGGCACTAGAGGCCACTGTTTTGCAGCACAGTCAGCACACTCTGGGATCTGCAGATGATGACTCATGCTTCTGTGTGAACCAGGAAGTGTTGATCTGACATGGTGGAAGGATTGTGCTCTGAGGGAATGAATCCGATTCCATCCTGGCTTGCGGATGTCCGGCAGTGAAGGGACACTCAAAGGAAGGAGAGTATCTGCTGTCCCCTGTCTGGATCCAGCTCTTGAAAGAGAGGTTGTCCCAGGAAGACCATTTCCAGTGTATGGGCAGAAAACCTTATCATCAAGCAAGGCCGCACGGTTGCTGAGAGCTTGGTGGCCATCCTGGGTAAGCGGCATCCTAGGGCCCAGAACGGACGCAGGTCAGTACACCTGATTACCAATTGTACTTTACTGTTTGGCGCCTAAAGTAACAGAGACTAGCCTAGGCCTTGTATTAGCTAGTTAGATAGGGTTATAGCCTTGTTAGGCCTTACTGTACTGGACTGCAGCGCAGTAATTGACTTGCAGGCTCTGCTGCGTCTGCCACCGGTTAGGTGTGTCCTCTATAGCGGCACAGTACGACTTGTAGGCTCTGCTGTGTACGCCAACGGGCCAGGCCTGTCCCTCGGACAGGGACGGTGACTGTGGGCCTGGGGTATTACTTATACTGTTTGTACTTGTGTTAATACTGTTTCCAAAGTAAAGTTTATTTTCTTGCATATAAAGCTGGTGTCAGTGTCGCTTTCCTTGTCTGTGACTTCGCTGTACTCTGGGGAGCCCACCCCGGTACACGGCTAACAACTTGGCGTAGTCGGCAGGATACAGCGACCGTTATGGACGGGAACGCGGCGGGAGATCGTCCCCCGGCGCCAGTGATGCCGGATCAGGACCCAGCCCAGGGTGCACAGGTGCAAGTCCAGCTTGCCCCTAACAATATGGCTACCCCAGTAGGATACATCCCTGTAGGGGCACTGCTGCGTCACCTGCCAAAGTATGACGGTAGAAACATGACATTGCAGGAATGGACTGAAAGGGTGCGAAGTGCGGTTAAAATGTGTAACCTGAACCCCTACTGCGGGCCGAGGTTGCATTTGGAGCCCTAGAGTATGACGTCAGGCGGACAGTGATGGTAAGGCCTGACTCCGAGAGAGATACCCTAGAGAAGATATTCTCCCTGCTAGAGAGAGCCCAAGGGGGCGGGCCAAAGTGGTACAGTTACGGAGTCACTTCTTTAACCGACCCCAGCGAGAGGGCGAGACCCTGATGCAATATTCCAATGCTCTACAGGAGACACTGAATGAGATACAACGACGAGACCCTGAGGCCATGGGCGCCTTCCGGGAGGTGGACCGGCTTCTACGAGATCAGTTCATAGTGGGGCTCTCCAATAAATTCTTACAAGATAAATTACAAGAGATGACCCGAACAATGGCCGATATAACATTCTACAGTGTCTACTTAGCTGCCGTAGAGAGAGAGGAAGAGCCCATACCTGCGGCAGCGAGAGTGGTAGCACGCATGTTACAAAGGACCGGCCGTGGTCTGAAGAATCAGAGTCCTTAACGGATGTGGTGCAGGCCCTGCGGGCGGAATTGAAAGAGCTCCGGCTGGAAGTGCCCCAGATGAAGGCAGAACCGTCCCGGCCTCCGGAAACGGTCCCCGCACCTCGTGCCACTCCACCCAGAACAACCCCGGTGAGGGGTTGGGCTTGCCGAAAGTACGGCCATATGGCCAGAGAGTGCCCAGAACAGGAAGCGTCCGAGCCGACGTTAAACTTCCGACCGCTGCAGTAGCTGGGCGTCCTGCGGCGGTGCACCAGAAGTTAAGCCCTCTGCGTGAAGAACATGATCTGTATGCCAGCAGCCCCATATTAGAAGCCAAGTTGGAAGGCCGAAAGGTCTGCTGCCTAGTTGATACAGGATCTGTCACGACTGAATAAACAGAAGGAAGGACGGCTCACCCCTGATTCAAGATGGCAAGGTGCACCAATCAGATGTCGTACCCCGACCACCAAAAGGACAATTGTAATATAAAAAGAATGGGCACTCTTATAGCTGGACCACACATTTGGTAAAGCGACACTAATTTATTAATGGCAATGATCACCATACAAAAGTGAAAAGCAATAAATGAACAATGATCACCATACAGAAAGTTATATGCCCTATCTAAAACTTGACTCTGGCTTTGGCTGATATAGCTGATGAAATAAGAAGGTCAGGAGGCCTATTAACCCGGCCAAAATGAAGATAAAGATGTGGAACCTAGGTCTGTTCCAACTGCCTATGTATATTCAATCAGCTGCAACAATGGCTGATACCGAATATGTCCCCAAAAGAAAATAAATATATAAACTGTGATAAAATTTTTTGATATAAATAGAATACACTCCGAAGAGTATATACAGAAGTGCACCAATAAAAATACAAATACCATGTGCTGGCAAAAAAAATAATAATGAATTAACAATCAATAATATCCCAATATAGAAATCAAGTGCAAATGTGTGCAATTAGCTGAAAATATAGAAATATGTGCAATTAGCTGAAAATATAGAAATATTCAGATCTTCAAGCACCCGTGTAAAAAAGTGTCTCTGGAGACTCGGTAATAGCAATAGGCAGTCCGTCTCCCTGGTTAATAATATCTCTAAGGCTCAGACTTTCTTCTATACTAGAGCAACTTTCCTAGAGGACGATTAGAAGTTTTGATGTTAGGTCCACACAGTTCCTAGGAGTGCGTGAAATATCGCAGGGTTATAGTCCAACAGATTTCAACGGAGACTGTGCAGTGTCAATGCGGGAAGGTGGTTTTGCGGCAGTCAGTGCAAATATAGCAGTATTAATTGTAATTGTAATTTCTTACTTACATTCAGTCCTGCTGTCCACCGTGGCGTCCCTCACAACTGAAACAACCACACGAGACCGCAGGCAACAGCATGCGGTGATAGGAGTCACGACCATGACCATGGCCGTGACACTCCCACCCCTCAAAGCCCCCCCACCAAAAAAAAAAAGAAAACCAGAGAGGGACCCAATACAAGGGGATAGGAGAAGGGGAATCAGTGTCAGCACCAGCGAGTCTCCCCAGGACTGCTGCCGGACCCTGGAACAACACACAGGAACCAGGATCCGACTGCCAGCCTCTGGAACAACACACAGGAACCAGAGACCAGCAAAGAAATAGCCCGAGGAGACTGCACTGACACTGCGTCCACTCTCTATTAACGTCCCCACTCCAGTTGCTGCCAACAGACACTCCTACCCAGCACATAGCCGGAACACTAACGGAATGCTGCCAGCAGACGACCAGAGATAGGAACATAGAGAGGGACGAGGGATCACCAACACGGACACGGAAGGTAAGGTGGCGGGGAATATGCCACCAACCGCGCCGTTAACGGTGATCCCCAAAAACGCTCTCCCTCCGGAGAACGCGCATGCAGGCCAAAAGATATGGTGAATGCATGCTGCACCCTGTTCCGAAGGTGTGCAACCTTACACCAAAAAACACCACGGTGAGAGAATAAAAATAAGGGGACGCCAAAACAGAACACGGTGAAGGGATGGCGGGGAAAAGCCACTCACCGCGCCGTCAACGGCGATACCCCCACAACGCTCTCCCTCCGGAGAACGCGCATGCACCCCATAAGCATATGGTGATGCATGCTTCACCCTCTTTCGAGGGATTGCCACGTGAGGAGCCTTTGTGGTCATACTGTCACGGCTGAGGATGGGGAAAACCCTCAGCCGTGCGATGACGGAAGATGGTGGTCGCCGCTTGGCCAGGAGAACAGAATTAGGGAGCAGGTCACCTCCTATCGCATCGCTAATCTGACCCTGACTCCTAGCTGCATGAGCCGACCTTGAAGGTAGGAGGGCTCATGCTCCGGAACCTCGGATCCCTAGTAACCCTCCGCAGATCCCTAAAGCTAGGAGGAGGGTAAGACGACCTGTTCCTCCTAGACACGGAGGAACAGGAGTCTCACAGGCCAGGCTACAATAAAGGGGAACATATACAACTCATGGCAGTGGCAGGTAAATGCCATAAGCAGAACACCCACCTGCCACAGACACAAAGCCTGGAACCCATGCGCAAGTGCTGCTGTCCTAAAACACAAACGGACACAGCACACACCACACACCACACAGGAACCCAGGACCATAAGCTGCAACAAACAAGCATACCACAGATAGAACTTCAAAAAATCAAACAAGATTTATGACCACAAGGGTGGCTCTCAGTGGCAGATGGTATAAACCAAGAGGGTGCCTCCAGCTTACACACAAGGCTGGAGTACCCCTCAGACCTCAGGTCTCAACTGAGGTTTTATAGACCATGTAGCCACGCCCAACTCAGACACACCCACTGTTCACACAGAAAGAAGGGAATTAACCCTTCTCACACCAGGGAAGGGAAGACCACAACTAAAAGGGAAATACACACACACAATTACCCTGCAGCTGTTACCGCAGGCAACGACATGCGCGTCAACCGTGTCAAGGGAGTCGGCCAGAAGGCCGAGACACTGCCAGCACATGTAACCAATACAACACGTTGCCACGGGCAGCCACAGGCGAAGGGAAGTGTCAGTGCACACACACAAACCACGTGCACACCAAACCAACAAAAAGGCACACCTACAAAGACAGGTTGCCATGTGCAACCGCATGCAGACTGCAGCAAGCTGCCAAGCAACAGCTCAGGCTGCTATGCTGCCAAGCACATAAATAGAGCATGTTGCCAACGGCAACCACAAGTGAGGCAACATACAAGCGGCCCTCACCTGTGGCTGAAACAACCACACGCGACCGCAGGCAACAGCATGCGGTGATAGGAGTCACGACCATGACCATGGCCGTGACAGGATCAGAGTGCACCCTAATGCCTCTGGAGTTCTTTGAGAGACACTTTGGGCATATGATGGAGCCCGAAGATGGGAGGGTCATCAGGCTGATGGCTGCCGATAATAGAGAGATGGATGTTCGAGGGATAGTCTGGATGCGGGTCCGACTGTTTGGGCAAGACATCGGCAAGAAAGGGGTCGTGTTGGTGGACCATTCGTCCCGGAAAGGAATGGACGTGACCCTGGGCATGAATATACTGAGAGACCTAGACCATCAACTCTATGCCAAAGAAGGGCCAAAGTACTGGCAACGGGCCACCGCACACCGGCCTACCCAGAAGGTCCTACAACAAATGGTGAGGAGCTGTAGCCTGCAAAAGAGTAACCTGCCCGGACGGGCCATTGGAGATGTGAGGGTGCTACGGAGGACTCCGTTGAACATCCCACCTCGACAGGAGCGAATATTGATGCTGCCAGTGGGGGCTGGGCGACGACTGAATGGACTGGAGTTCCTGATCGAGCCCGCTTATCAAGAAGAAACGCAGATTCGCCCACTGGTAGCCTGGGCCCTCGTCGTTGTGAAGGACGGATGTGTTCCTATACATTGCTGTAATGTTGAGGACTACGAATTAACCATCCCTGCAAACACTCTGCTGGCCAAAGTTTATGTGTCCGAAGGGGGTATCGCTCGACGAAGGGGCTTCACGCTGCAGCCGGATAGGAGATCAGCCTGGACCTATGCTGTGGAGATCCATTCAAGGGAAACCCCGACAGCGGAGTGGAACGGTCGAGTGATCATGGCCCGTATGGGGGTGGACTGCAGAACCCTGACCCCGGAGGAACAAAAGCTGCTGGAAGACACCCTCTGGGAATTTCAGGAGGCCTTCTCAAGACATGATGAGGACTTTGGGTGTGCTACTGCCATCGAACATGAAATCCCAACCTGCGATGCCGCGCCGATCAGGGAACTTTACCGGCAGATCCCACCTAAGATGTATCAGGAGGTGAAAGACATGGTGGCCAGCATGTTGGAGAACCAGGTGATCCAGGAAAGTCAAAGTCTGTGGGCTGCTCCGGTAGTCTTGGTGCGGAAGAAAGACGGGAGTCTCCGGTTGTGCGTGGATTATCGGAAGCAGAATGCTCAGACCGTCCGGGATGCCTACCCCCTTCCACGGATTGAGGAGTCATTATCAGCCCTAAGCCAAGCAAAGTTCTTCTCAACTCTTGACCTGGCTAGTGGGTACTGGCAGGTGCCGGTGGCCAAGAAGGACAAAGCCAAGACGGCCTTCATTCTACCTATGGGACACTGTCTGGGGGACCTCAACTTCGAACCAGTATTGATATACCTGGATGACATAGTAGTGTTCGGGGCTTCCTTTGAAGATCACCTCCAGAAGCTGCGACAAGTCTTGGGACGGCTACGAGACCATGGGCTCAAGATCAAGCCAAAAAAATGCCAGCTGTTCCGACAGCAGATAGAGTACTTAGGACATGTGGTCACCCAGGAGAGGGTAAAACCGGCCCCCAGCAAGGTGGAGGCCGTTCAGAAGTGGCCCCGGCCAAGTACACTACGGGAGGTACGGGCGTTCGTGGGACTGGCTGGCTACTACAGGAGGTTTATACCCAAATTCGCTCATCTGGTGGGCCCATTGAACGAGTTGCTAAGAGTCACAGCTAGAGGCCCGAAGAAACGCCCGTCGACTGGGGGCCCCGACAACAAGAGGCCTTTGAAACGGTGAAAGAGGCGCTAGCCAATGCGCCGATCCTGGCTTACGCGCGGTTTGATACCCCATTCCTGCTGTATACTGATGGAAGACTACATGGTCTGGGGGCCGTATTGTCCCAAGTCCAGGATGGACGGAAGAGAGTCATCGCCTATGGGAGCCGGTCCCTAAGACTCAGAACTCAACCCTGATAACTATAGCTCCTTTAAACTGGAACTGCTGGCACTGGTGTGGGCCATGACCGAAAGGTTTGCAGAATACCTGACTGGTGCAGAAGTGACCGTGATGACGGACAACAACCCGTTGGCACACCTGGAGAATGCCAAGCTCGGTGCACTCGAGCAAAGATGGTTGGCCCGCCTTTATAAGTACCAATACTGCATCAAGTTCCGGTCCGGTAGGGAGAATGGCAACGCCGATGCACTCTCTCGAGTTCCAGTAGGACAGTCGACTCAGAGAGCCGATGAGGAGTTAGAGGATACTGAAACTCCTGACCTTGGTCGCTTACCTCTGTTCCCGGATGTGGCACATTCAAGTGGGGTGGCATCTGGAATGACGCTGGTGCTGGGGAAAACGTTGACTGATTGGGAGAGAGTCCAGGATAGCTGCCGAGACTTGTGGAAAGTGAAAGAATGGGTTCAGAGAAAGATCTGGCCTCGGCCAGAAGAATGAGCCTGCCTGACCCCAATGGGTCAGAAGTTGTTGAGGCAGTGGGATAAGCTGGAAATTACCCAGGGCATCCTGTGCCATATTGTATACTTACAGTCAGAGCTGCAGTACCGGCAACAGATTGTCATTCCCATGTCGTTGGGACCGGAGGCCGCCAGGGAAGCTCATGAAAAGGGAGCTTATTTTGGGAGCGACAAAACGTTCAAGTGGCTCCAACGGCTGGTATACTGTCCAGTTCTGGCCGACATGCCGTCTTAAGTGTCGATCCTGTGGGTTGAGTAAGAGTACTGAACAGCGGGCTCCAGTGCAGACCATACGCACCTCAGCGCCCCTAGAACTTCTGATGATCGATTATGTACAGATTGGATACTCTACCTCGGGACACTCGTACTGTAAAGTTATGACAGAGCACTTTACCAAGTATGCGGTGGCTGTGCCCACCAGAGACCAAACCACAGAGTCGGCCGCCGAAGCTGTTTGTAAACACTTTATACAGGTGTTCGGGTGTCCACGGAGGATACATTCTGACCAGGGAGCATGCTTTCAGGTTACTCTAATAAATGAACTGTACCAACTGTATGGGATTGAACGCTCCCGCACCACTCCGTATCACCCACAAGGAAACAGGGCGTGTGAACGCTTCAATCGCACCTTGCTTCAGATGCTGCGGACTCTGGAAGACAGTCAAAAAGCCCAGTGGCCCGCGTACCTACCTGAGTTGATGTGGGCCTATAACAACAGAGTACACAGTACCACCGGATACTCTCCACATATGCTCATGTTTGGACGAGCCGGACGGGAGATTGAAGATCTCCACATGCCCAACCCGATGGAGCCCCCACCGAGAAGTACCACCGCATGGGTGCAGGAGCACCGCCGCCGGCTGAGAGCGGTCCACAAGGTTGTGGGGGAGCGCCTGGGACAGGTGGTACACCCTAACCCAAGACCAGTGCAGAAAGATGGGTATGTCCCTGGTGATTGGGTGATGGTCAAAGCCAAACGGCCGTCAGAGAAGTTGGATGGACGGTGGGAGGCAGTTCCATACACGGTGAAGAGAAGGGTAGACCCCGCTATTCCGGTCTATGAGGTAGAGCCAGTAGGGACCCTCACGGAACTTACACCGTAATATGTTGAGACGTTGCAATTTTGATGAGCCGGTGTGCGTGGAGGGGGTGCCTTCTCACGCTAAGGATATGGAGGAAAGTCCCTCAGATGAGGAAGAGGAGGAATGGTGGGTCGTCCCTGCCCAAGTGTCCACAGAGGTTCTGGCCATGGCAGGTTTGCCACCCAGATGCAATGCTGAGCAATCAACAGCTCCTCTCTTGTCAAATATGCCTGATGCCCCCAGTATTTCTGAAACCCCCAATCTGAGAAGGTCAGCGAGGCCCAATGCTGGTGTGCCTCCACAGCGCTATGCCCAGGATGAGTTTGTATGGGGAGAGTTGCCGAGGACGACAACTTCTAGTGGGGTGGCATGTGAGATTGTGGATAAGCTCTGCCTGTATGATATTTATGTTTATGCAGCGCAATAATTGACTTGCAGGCTCTGATGCGTCTGCCACCAGTTAGGTGTGTCCTCTATAGCGGCACAGTACGACTTGTAGGCTCTGCTGTTTACGCCAACGGGCCAGGCCTGTCCCTCGGACAGGGACGGTGACTGTGGGCCTGGGGTATTAGTTATACTGTTTGTACTTGTGTTAAAACTGTTTCCAAAGTAAAGTTTATTTTCTTGCATATAAAGCTGTCGCTTTCCTTGTCTGTGACTTCGCTGTATTGTGGGGAGCCCACCCCGGTACACGGCTTACAGAGACATACTGTCACGGTGGGGACGTGGGGGAAACTCCCCACCGTACGGTAAAGGGGTATGCAGGGAAGCAGCTAGGCAAGGATGCCAGGATCAGGTAACCTCCTAAAGCATCCCTAATCCTCACCCCTAACTCCTCACCGTATAAGCGGACCTGGATGGTAGTACGGCTCATACCCAGGATCCTGAGTTGCCCTGATAATCACTCAAATAGGAGCAGGGGAGAGACGACCTGCTCTTCCAAGACACGGAGGAACAGAAGTCTCAACCAGCCTAGTAGCAAGGAGAGGTAGTCAAGTGGAACGGCAGGTAAGTATCCAGTGGCGTGGATAACCACTGAACCAAGAACCAAGAAGGCATGGTAATTTACCTGCCGCAGCTGCTGGACAACACAACAGAAGACCACACCAAGGAAAACTGAAACCCATATAAACGTACTGCAATCCAAACACCAAACAGATGCAGTACGTACTGACACACAGGAACCATCACTCCAGCAACAGCTCACAGACTTGACATTTGGTTCACCCCTCTGGGAAACCATGGAGCCCCTTTCCAGAGGACACAACAGACAAACAGGGGAACATCTAGCATCCATGCCAGACAGAATACACCAAACACTGACCAGAGACGGAACAACAACTAGACGTGCAACAACCCCAAAACATATACCCACACCAAACATAACAACAGGTAAGGTAGGGAAAATGGAGGAGAAATAAGGAAGACATCACTAGAGATATCGTTGTTCCACTAGGTGGCCCTCGTACTAGAAGATGGAAATACCAGACAAGGAGCATAACTCCAGCATACACCAAGGCTGGAGTACAACTGACTCCTAGCCAAAAGCCACAGGTATAAGAAGCACCTAGTGACCACACCCAGCATGTAGTTAACACCTACAGCACCAGACAGGGGATGAACCAGGAGAAGGGGAGAAAAGCACATACAAGCCGACATCAATACGTTGCACCTGGCAACCGGCATGTACGGCAAACGTGTCACAACGCACAACACCGCGGCCGTGACAGTTGGATTGCATGGCGATATTTCTGCACCAAACAGAGTGGCATAGCAAAAGGCTGGAACAATGCTGGACCCATCAGTCAACACATGGAAGCAGGGATGTAAGAAGGGTTAAATACTTGCAGAGTTCAGGACTAAAGATGAGCGAACCCGGAACGCCATGTTCGGGACTGTACCGGACATTTGGATATCTGTGTACCGAACCCAAGTTTTGGCGCCAAAGTCCATGTCTGAGTTTGTTGTTCGTACTTTAAATTAATCTTGCTGAAAGGCTGCAGCACACCCAATCAACAAGCGATTAAGCTGTGGGCACTTAGTAGCCATCACAGTCATGCCTATTATTGGCATGGCTGTGATTAGCCGGCACACCATGTGACCATACATGCATTAATGCTGGATCACATGGGCACCGCCATTCTGCTCTGGCTAGTGTAGGGACAGGACACTGCTGCAGGCAGGGAAAATGTTAGGCTTTTATTAGTTTTAAAAAGTTTGCTAGTGACCTGTAGGCATTATTGATCGGTGCAATACAGCTCCTTTGCACCAGTGAGACAGAAATAACATACTTAGGGCTCTTTCACACGGGCGTCATGGATTTGGGCCGGATAAGATGCAGGTGCGTCGCGGGAAAGTGTGCGATTTTTCCACGCAAGTGCAAAACATTTTAATGTGTTTTGCATGCGCGTGAGAAAAATCGGCATGCTTGGCACCCAAACCCGAACTTCTTCACAGAAGTTAGGTGTTGTGTTGATTTTATTATTTTCCCTTATAACATGGTTATAAGGGAAAATAATAGCATTCTTAATACAGAATGCTTAGTAAAATAGTGATGGAGGGGTTAAAAAAATATTTAAAAAAATTTAACTCACCTTAATCCACTTGTTCGCACTGCCCGGCTTCTCTTCTTTCTTCTTCTTTGAAGAAAAGAACCTGTGGTGACATCACTGCGCTCATCATATGGTCCGTCACATGATCCATGGTGATGGATCATGTGATGGACCATGTGATGAGCGCAGTGACGTCACTACAGGTCCTTTTCCTCCTGGACAGCAAAGAAGAAGACAGAAGAGAAGCCGGGCTGCGCGAACAAGTGGATCAGGTGGGTTTAAAAAAAAATTTTTATCCCCTCCAGCCCTATTTTACAAAGCATTCTGTATTAAGAATGCTATTATTTTCCCTTATAACCATGTTATAAGGGAAAATAATAATGATCGGGTCCCCATCCCAATCATCTCTTAGCAACCATGCGTGAAAATCGCACCGCATCCGCACTTGCTTGTGATTTTCACGCAGCCCAATTCACTTCTATGGGGCCTGCGTTTCGTGAAAAACGCACAAAATAGAGCATGCTGCGATTTTCACGCAACGCACAAGTGATGCGTGAAAATCACTGCTCATGTGCACAGCCCCATAGAAATGAATGGGTCCGGATTCAGTGCAGGTGCAATGCGTTCACCTCATGCATTGCACCCGCGCGGAAATCTCACCCGTGTGAAAGATGCCTTAAAGGTGCTGTTCAGTCTGAGGGTGACTTGTTGGGCTTTTGTAATTTTTTTTTTCTTTTGGTGCAATCCTACTCCTTTGCACCAGTGACAGGGAAATATAATAGTTAACCAGTCTGTTAATTGTGTGGGTAAGACATACCTATTTTTTTTTGTTTAAAATACACTGTACATGCCACTGTCAAAGGGAATATATAATATTCAGCCAGTTAATTGGGTTGGTGTGACCTACCTATGTTTTAGGTTGAAAAAACACTGTACTTGCCACCGTCACAGTGATATATAATAGTTATTCAGCCGGTTAATTGGGTCGGTGAGACCTACCTTTCCTTTTGGTTTAAAATACACTGTACATGCCACTGTCAAAGGGATATATAATAGTTATTCAGCTGGTTAATTGGGTCGGTGTGACCTACCTATATTTTGGGTTGAAATAACACAGTATTTCTCACTGTCAAAGGAATACCGTATATAATAGTTATTCAGCCTGATAGAGTAATTGGGTCTGTGTGACCTACAGTGCTGCCCATAATTATTCATACCCCTGGCAAATTTTCACTTAAAGTTACTTTTATTCAACCAGCAAGCAATTTTTGGACGGGAAATGACATTGGTGTCTCCCAAAAGATAAGACGATGTACAAGAGCATTATTCTGGAAAAAAAAAAAAACATTTCTCAGCTTTTATTTACAGTTGAGCAAAAAGTGTCCAGTCCAAAATTATTTATACCTGTGGCGAAATCAACCTCGCCACTGGGTGCTGGAGAAGCCTGGTTGCCAGCCTCTTGCCCCAGGATTATGGGCCCTCTCATCAGCCCATGATAAACTTAATCCCCATGGCGATTTGACTGTGTTTGTGGCATCTGAGCGCTGTTCGGATATATTGAGAGCTCAGATCCAAGCCATCTGGGGATAAGTTGAATGTGGGGGTTCTGTTCAGTTTGATAGGAGTTATGTATTTTTGTGTAGTTTTGCTGCTGTGAATAGAGGCATTTTCTGTACCTAGTTGGCTTACCACACCCAGTTAAGCCAATTATCTCACACAGCCTAATTCTGTAAAAACTGGTTTTGGGCAGAAAAGCCATGCTTCCTTTGTTCACAAAGGACTTTTACTAACTTTTGAACCCCTGATCTAATTCGTGCCATTTTGGGATATGTTAAATGTCTGTGTTTACGGTAATGGTTGGGACATTGTATATTTGAATAGTGATGTCTGTCCTATTGTCCCCACATGTGTATTGGTGATTTCCCTTTGTCCTGAGAGATAATTGAATTACTCCTCGGTTGTGTCCAGGACAGAAGACATTGTTTAAAAACCCATTGTGTAAGGTAATTGTATCACAGGCAGAGGGGAGGATTTTGTGTAGAGGGGAGTGTTTTACTGTATTCTACGTGTTTATTGGTTGTTTTTACAAAACCCTGTGGGTGGTACTAATGTGTAACAATGTTATATAAGAACAATAAACACACAGCTCTGGCTGACCACTGCTTGACCCTCAACACGGAGCCTCGTCTAGTTCTGTCCTGGTCCTGGTTCGGTTCTGACCCAAACGTCAGTAACTTTGTGACAGCTGTTTCCAATTTTTCTATTCTTAGGCAATATTGCAAATCTGTGCGCATAGAGAGAGGAACTGACTCATGAGACGTTATGAGACAATACTCTGTTTTATTTGAGGAAGTTAAATTTTTTTATAGTCCCTTATCAGGGCATTATCTAATAATCTAATAAGCATTTATGATAGGCTTAATATTAATGTCCAGTGTCTCAAGTACACATACTTAGTTCTGCAATTCGCTATATATATGGATATAAAAGTGTGCAGATTATGTTATCCTATCGCATACAAGCTTTATTCTTATGTACGTCATGTGCGTAATGTACTTGTATAAAAAAAAAAGCAAGCATATGATTACTTGGTAATTGCAATACTGAAAAGGGGAAGTAGGGGAGAAGAAGGAGGGGGGGACAGACAGACGACAGGGGGGAGAGACAGACATGGAGAGACAAGAGGCTGCTGATGAGAGAGAGAGAGATAGATATGAATCAAGGATAAGAATACATTATGTCATCCCACTTCATAATTCCATAACAGTCCCCCCTTTTATATTCTTGGTTGATGACATGACTGACCCTGCCTAATGATCCCTGAGAATGTCCTCCAGGTGGTACTTCTTCACCCCCAGTGCACCCGCCTCATCTCTAGTAGATGAGGCCCATGATGAGGGACGGATATTGCTTTTGGATCTCTTGCCCTATTTTATCAGCCACTTTTCACAGAGTAGGAGGAGGAGGAGGAGGAAAGTCATCTTCATCTTCTCTTGGGGTTGTTTCCATGGATGTGGATGGCAGAACATCCTGATACTCGAGATGAATGAGGAGAGGTGGGGTTTGTGAACAAGTAGGTGGTGTGAGTGGTATCGGAGCCATGTCTTGGTAAGTCATCAAAGGGGCATCTGTGATCTTGTCAGAGAGTTTACGAAAACAAGAAAGTATGCAATGTGTAATAATCACAAAAAGTACCAAAATAACCAAGATAGTCACCCCTATCTGAGCCAACATTTTCTGCCACTCAGACATCCATCCAAAGTACCGTTCCCAGGGATCTGAGACCCCTGAATTTCTTTTCATTTCATCTGCTAGATCGTCAAGATTTTTAATGGCTAGAGTAACTTTACCACTGGGACCGGTGTCATCTGGGATATAAGTACAACATACACTAGTTTTTGGAATCATCTTACACCCCCCCCCCCCTTTTCTGCTAAGACCATATCTAGAGCAATCCTGTTTTCGACCGTCATCTGGGAGGTAGCCTCGAGTTGTTCAGCTACGCCTTTTATAGCATATCTAGTGTAGTTTAAAAAACGCTGCCGATTATAGTAAATGTAATTGATCCAGGCCACATTCTTGTTAATGGTCACTAAGGGAATAAGGGATTCAAATCCTGCCTTGACTTCATCTCTGGCCTTGAAATCGATTGGTACTCCTCTAGGAACCCCTATGGAGTCTAAGTAGACATGTGGATCCAGACTCCCTGCTACTTCTCTCCAATTTCTACGGGAAGCGGTCAGATTTTTCATATCAGCTGTAGCTACAGACCGTCCTCTGCCTACATCCGCAGGCAAAATATATAGAGGCATTATGACTTTGGCTAGAGCACACTGACCTGTCCAGTTCCCTTCCAATCTGGTCTGTATTTTCATATCTCCACATATCCAATAAATGTCACCCAGCGATTGTTTTTGTTCCTGTAGGTTTCTCCCTGGGTATTCACTGTAAATCCCACAGAATTCATCGGTAAAGTTTCCTAAGTTTCTATTACCAATAAGGCTGGTATAACAGGTATAGTTACCAGTATAGATTGTGAGCCCTTGTCCTAGCCTATGGGTCCCAGTAACTAATGGGTAATTTTCTTTCCAATGTGTACACAGATCATCACTTGAATTTTTGTTGGTATATAAGCTAAAGAAACAGTCTTCCTGGCTGGAGGGAATATGGAGAGGTACTGTACCTAGATGAGGGCGAGACATGTTCCGTGTTTTCATAGGATGAGTTCCTTGCTGTCCAGAGTTCTTCTTCTTGTAAGTCCTCTTCCGCTTGCATGTCTATGAAATCCAGTTCTTTTTCCTCCGATTCATCCCACTCCCCCCTTGGAAGAGGAAGTAGGGCTGCGGGGTTTATGATATGACACTTTTGGATTGTAATATTATCTGGGAGCAGGAGGCTGCACTGGAGTCTAAGGTGACGCTGAGTTGTAAGATGTTTTGGTTGAGTTTGTTGCAATATGGCAGATATATCATGTGGAGCCAGGATTGTAAGTGGATGACCTAACACAATATCAGATGTAGTGTCAAGGAGCAGGCTAGCTGCATGGACAGCCTTGACACAAGAAGGAGCAGCTCGAGCCACAGGGTCTAATCTTTTGGAATAGTATCCTATAGGGCGATTTCGGCCACCATGTGCTTGGGTGAGGACTCCAGTGGCATGGCCCTTCTTCTCCATAATGTACAATTTAAAGGTCAGGCTGTAATTAGGAATACCTTGTGCAGGAGCAGCTAATATGACCTTTTTTAGTTTGCAAAATGACTGGTGCACTTCAGGTGTGAGAGTAAAGGGTTTAGAAGCATCGCGTGGATTACAGTCATATAATGGCTGCATGAGGATGCTAGCATCTTGGATCCAAGGTCTGCAATATGACACGAGACCTAGGAAAGTCTGCAGTTGGTTGAGGGTTTCAGGAATTTGAATGTTTGTGATAGTTTTAAGTCTGGCTTCAGTCAGATGTTTACAACCTTTGGAAATGCAGTGTCCAAGAAATACAACCTTGGGGAGGCAAAACTGAAGCTTACTCCTGGAAACTTTGCTTCCTACTGTGGATAGGAAATGGAGAAGGGAAATGGACATTTTCAGGGCCACTTCCTGTGAAGGGGCACACAGCAGAAGGTCATCCACATATTGTAATAGCTCCACTTGTGGGTGTTCAGCTTGCCATGGTGTGAGCACCGTTGACATGGCTTTTGTGAAACAGGAAGGACTATTCTGTGCTCCCTGTGGTAACACTGTCCATGTATATTGATGATTCAGATGTGTAAAAGCGAATAAGTATTGTGAGTCAGGGTGTAGAGGAACTGAAAGGAATGCATTTGCAAGGTCTATGACAGTGAACATTTCAGCTGTTGGTGGAATGCCTGAGAGTAGCGTGTGTGGATTGGGCACCACTGGGGTATCTAGGATGGTGCACTCATTTACCACCCGTAGGTCATGGACCATCCTATATACAGGGGGTTGACCTTTTATTCTCTTTTTCTTAACGGGGTACAATGGAGAATTACAGGGAGAGGACGTTAGCTTAACTGCCCCATTTTTCAACAAGTCTTGGACCTGATGTGAGATAGCATCTTGTTGGGCACTAGACAGTGGGTATTGAGCCTTATAGGGTAACACATTAGGACTTTTGAGAGTTACCAGTGCCGGAGGCACTGGAAGCCTACCAATATCTGCAGATCCTTTTGCCCATAAACTAGATGGTAATTGATCAAGCTCAGGGGCTTCAGCTGAGCTGTCCTTAACCTCTGCCTGTACTGTCTGCAGAGCCATGAGTGCACAAGTTTGTTCAGGATTTAGGCCGGTGGAGAGAGTAACAGTGCCGTCTTCATGGAACTGTATATTGGCCTGTATCTTTTGTAAGAAATCAGCTCCAAGTAAATTAAGGGGGCAGGTGCTACTTACAACAAATTGGGATAAAGTTCCCGGAGGCAAGTGTAACTGAGGACTGCAACTTAATACCTCTAAGGATTTGGTGGTGGGATTATGTTGGACAACACCTTCAAGTCCATAGCATGGAAGGGTTATGTCAGTAAGCCAGTGTGGAAGGGCGACAGTCTCAGAGAGTACACTGCGGGCTGCACCAGTGTCAATTAGAAATGGGATGTCTTTTCCGGCTACCTCCAGAGTTATACTGGGGGAGGGGCCGGCAGGAGGGGCGGTGGCTGCCATATACTGTGAAAACCCTCCTGACACTGGTTTTTGCCTGCCTCCTAGACTGAAGGAGGGGGAGGAAAGTCTGACTGTTGTTGACTTCCCCTTTCTTGGTAAGCTTGCCACAGATGGCGACTTCGACAATAGCGTTTGATATGACCTGGCCTGCCACACCCAAAACAGACTCGGGGCAAGGACTGATTGTGTGCACTCATTACAGCCATTATGGCTCAAGTTTTCCTTGGGGCATTTGCTTCCAACCCTTTTTGCTATCTGTTCTAACAGGTCAAAGGGCAAGGACTTCCATTCAGGGCGGACTGAAATTAACAGTTTGTTTTTTTCTGGGCGCAGACCGTCCACTAGGGTACGGGATAGAAGGCGCATGTGGACAGGTTCTTTCAGATTAAATCCCATGTCCAGATAAGTTTGTTTCACCCTCAGTGTTAACTTCTCTGTAGATTCTGTCTTATCTTGTGTAATATCTTGGAGCGTAGAGGACTGTTCTGCTAACTTCTCCTTTGCCCATGCTTGCAGTCCATGTATGAAGTGTATTCCAGAATCCTCATCACGGGGATCAAAATTGGCCCCGTTCAAAGTGGGCTCCTTTATGTGGTCTAGCACTATAGAGGAATAATCTCCTGTTTTGTTTTCCACTATACTCTTTAAATTGGACCATGTGCAGCCATATGTTTGATAAACCTGCTGCATTTTCCTGTAGAATGGCATGGGATGTGTTTCTGGGTTAGGCAGCATATTGACTATGGTGAACAGCTGTTTTGGTGTATAAGAAACATATTTGGGTGGTCCGGTGGGTGGTCTTATCTGGCCAAAAGTGTTAACTATAGTTTCATAAGTTTTGAGTTCTGTATCCTTTATCTGATTACGTAGGGTATTTAGTTGGTCTTGGAAATCCGTGCTATGGGGGAACAACCGTCTAATGGTTGCAACTTCATCTGGGGTGCCTTCATATAGATCACCGGGTCCCCCTGGTGACTGTGCAAAAGATCTTGTATTAAGACTGGGGCTAACTGGTTGCTCACCTACGGGGGTACCAGTACTGTCTGCAGGATATTGCTCAGATGACTCTTGGGCCATATTACCAGTTGTTGTCACTGCCTCACCTTAGCCCAGTCTCCTTTCCCCAGCAACAGGACACTGTATTGGGAGTGGAGACAGTCGGTCTCCCTCCCCAGAGGCTGGAAGTATGTATGGGAGAGGAGTTTGCTACCCCCTCTCCCCAGCAGCAATGTGATTTATTGGGAATTGGGAGCCCAGTCTCCATTCCCCAGCGGCAGGCTGAGTTACAGGGTGCAGAGACAGTCGGTCCTGTCCTCCAGTGGCAGATTGAGTTGTTGGGAATTGGGAGCCCAGTCTCCATCCCACAGCAACAGAAGGATTTGTTGGGAATTGGGAGCCCAGTCTCCATTCCCCAGCAGCAGCTTAACGTACCAGGGGGAGACAGTAAGCCCAACAACCATGCAGATGGGACCGTGGTCTCTGCACTCACAGCACAGGGGATAGGGACAGTCGGTACTGTCCCCTAGCAACAGGGCTGTTTAGCCAAAGGGGAGACAGTCGGTCTCCCCCCACAGCAGCATGGTGGTTTATCTAAAGGGGAGACAGTCGGTCTCCCCCTCCAACAACCAGGCTACAACCAGGCTTCTTCCGTGGTAGCGCTGGCACCAGGGAAAAGTACCGCTGGTCTCTGCCCACTCAGCAACCCACCAAGGCAGTCTACCAGTCCCCCACACAGCGGTAGTGAGGCACATGTACATGGACAAGTTTATCCCTTGCTCAGGTGTAGTAACCATTTATTGTGGGTGGGCTGTACTGCTGTTTCTTTTTTGTGGGTGGGCTGCTGTACTAACAAGGGCATTGACCGGCAGAAGGTCAGATACCCAGTTAGTCTGTTTGGAAAAGGGGAGAAATGTGTCGAAATCAACCTCGCCACTGGGTGCTGGAGAAGCCTGGTTGCCAGCCTCTTGCCCCAGGATTATGGGCCCTCTCATCAGCCCATGATAAACTTAAACCCCATGGCGATTTGACTGTGTTTGTGGCATCTGAGCGCTGTTCGGATATATTGAGAGCTCAGAGCCAAGCCATCTGGGGATAAGTTGAATGTGGGGGTTCTGTTCAGTTTGATAGGAGTTATGTATTTTTGTGTAGTTTTGCTGTTGAGAATAGAGGTATTTTCTGTACCTAGTTGGCTTACCACACCCAGTTAAGCCAATTATCTCACACAGCCTTACTCTGTAAAAACTGGTTTTGGGCAGAAAAGCCATGCTTCCTTTGTTCGCAAAGGACTTTTACTAACTTTTGAACCCCTGGTCTAATTCGTGCCATTTTGGGATATGTTAAATGTCTGTGTTTACTGTAATGGTTGGGACATTGTATATTTGAATAGTGATGTCTGTCCTATTGTCCCCACGTGTGAATTGGTGATTTCCCTTTGTCCCGAGAGATAATTGAATTACCGTATTTTTCGCCCTATAAGACGCACCGCCCCATTAGACGCACCTAGGTTTTTGAGGAGGAAAATAAGAAAAAATGTTTTTTGAACCAAAAGGTGTGCTTTTGGTGGGTTTTGAACTAATTGTGCTCTGTGGGTGACGCACTGTTATGGGGGATCTGTGGGTGACGCACTGTTATGGGGGATCTGTGGGTGACGCACTGTTATGGGGGATATGTGGGTGACACTGTTATGGGGGATCGGTGGGTGACACTGTTATGGGGGATCTGTGGGTGACACCGTTATGGGGGATCTGTGGGTGGCTTTTATTGGGGTCTCTGGATGGCACTGTTATGGGGATCTGTGGATGACAGTTATGGGGGGGATCTGTGGATGACACATATATAGCATCTTATGCTATGTGTCATCCACAGATCCCCTCCATAACAGTGTCCCTGTAGTGTGAATGACCCTCAAAACAGGGGGTGGGGGTCACATTTGCTTTTATAATGACAGCGGGCCCGTGCAGTGACTGTATTCTACTACACGGGCTCCGCTCACTGTATATAATCGTATCTGTAATAGTTAATTGTCATGTATAAAATCAGGTAATCAGCGCCTGTATACTTACAACTACAAGTGCTCGGTAGCAGAGAGGAGGGAGGAGGCAGGCCGGGAGGACGGGCGCTGGCAGCATGAGTCACTACGTCATGCGCCCACGCCGCCTACTTCATTCATAAACGTGTTTATTGGTTGTTTTTACAAAACCCTGTGGTTGGTACTAGTATGTAACAATGTTATATAAGAACAATAAACACACAGCTCTGGCTGACCACTGCTTGACCCTCAACATGGAGCCTCGTCTTGTTCTTATGGTGGATTCACTGTATGCTGTTAGAGACTGATTGCTAGGAGTGCATTTCCTATTCGTCTGATAGCAGCTATTCGTGAGGTTCCGTTCGGAGTTTGGAGCATTCCCTTGTATGCCGTTACAATACCTCCAAAACGTTAATGTTGTTGTCTGCTAACCATTTATTCACCACTTTTTCTGTGTGTTTTGGGTTATTGTCATGCTGAAATGCCCACTGGTGCCCAAGGCCAAGTTTCACTTCAGACCGCCTGATGTTGTCGTTGAGAATCCTCATGTATTGCTCTTTTTTCATGGTGCCGTTTACTGTGAATAGGTTCCCTGGTCCATTGGCTGAAAGATAAAAGAGGGTTTGAGGGTTAATTGGATCTAGTGGAAAAGAATCCAGAGGACCCGAAAAACTTGAAGCGCCAGAGGATGGTGGGAGTGGGTGTGAAGGAGACAGAATAGTATATAGGCTGCACTAGGGTTTATCATGCAGACTTGTGTGTCTGCATGTGTAGTACAAGTGGGATAGAAGGAGATAGGAGGGTTAATGGGTGGTAATTCCAGCCAAATACTTGTAAGTGGTAAGTGTGTAAAATAATAATATATACTGGTATAAAATAATGGAAATACTTAGTACAATAGATGTGGCACGGGTACGTGTCCAGGGGACTGTCATCCGTAGGATCAACCAAGCCAATGTATAGCAGGTAAATATAGCATATAGGTTAAAACATATGGGTAAAAGTGTGTATAAAAAGATACATGTATCATATAAAATACTAAAGTACGGGTGGCCCAATAGAGGAAGTGAGAGTGGCCTGCTTCTAATAGACCAATATATCTTCCAATCCCTGACCGATTAAGAGTGTGGATAGATGGTCAGGGTGAGGGCCGCCTGTATGTGTATGAGGACGCGAACATAAAAACCATGTAATTGATGTAAAAAGCAGAATATTCTTACTGTAAGCTAGACTAGTGCGACACTAATTGGTGGGATGCTAGGAGGAATTTAAGGCCTAGCGGTTTCATGGTTGGTTAGTATTTGTGCTCGCTAATTACGTTGGGATAGGATGGCTAGACAGGGAGCTGGGAAAAAGGGGCGAGGGCAATCAGAATTAAACATCTCAATTTCCCCAGGGCTCAAAAAAATAGAAAGGAATAAGCAGCAACTTCTGACAAAAAAAAAAAAAGAGGATATATCCCAAGATTTGGAGGGGGAGGGGGAACTCTTTGGGTCAGCTGAAAATATTAGCCTGAAGAGTTTGGGCGAGGACTCCCAGGCTGGAGAGAGAGGTACCAACCAGACAAAAGAGCAGGCTAAATGTAATACCAATGGAGAGGAGCAGACGCCCAGCTTACAAGATATATTTCAGGAAATTAAGAACTCTAGCTTGGCAATAAAGGACCTCTCTCTTCAGACTGGAAATATTAGGGAGGTGGTGGGGCTTTTAAGAACTGACCTACAAAAATATAAAGAAAGATTGACAGAGGCAGAGAAAAGAATATCGGACACAGAGGATCTCTTAGGAAGTACGGCCAAAGAAAAAAAACATTTTAAAAGCATAGAATATAGAACAAAAAAATAAACTATTAGACCTAGAAAATAGATCTAGAAGGGCCAATTTGAGATGCCTAGGGATCCCAGAGGGGGTAGAAGTACGGGATCTACGTGATTATATACAAACTTGGTTGAGGACACAACTGGGCCAGGATATCTCAGATCACAAAAACTATGTGGAAAGGGCCTATAGAGTGCCGTCAAAACTACCCCCTCCTGGAACAAGACCGAGATCAATAATTACAAACTTATTGTCAGTAAGGGACAAGGAGGAGATCGCTCGTAGGTCTAGAAAGAAAGGGAGCCTGGAATGTGAGGGTACAGTAGTGATGCTATTCCCTGATTATGCTAGGGAGACTGTAAGGGAAAGGAGCCAATTTATTGATATAAAAAAGAAACTACGCCTACACAACGTAAAATATTCAATGATGTTCCCAGCCAGGTTACGGATTGAATGGGAGGATAAAACCTGTTTTTTTAATACTGCAGAAGCAGCGGGCGAATGGATCAGAAGAAACATAAAAAACTGAGGCAAAAAATGGGCTGGGGAGGGGGCCGGTAGGGAGTAATGCTATAGAAGAGAGTCAGGGCTAGACGCTACCCTGGGTCATTTGGTAAGGGTGGGATGGGGGTTGGGTTGGTATCTGCTTGTGTTTTTTTTTTGTTTCCTCTCTCCCCTCTTCTCTCCCCCCCTCCGTTCCTCCCTGCGATCTGGGGAGTTCTCCGGTTCTCTCCCCCCTTCCTATTGGTCTGCGCAATATGGGTAGAATTAATCAGCCTACAGTTGCAAGAAAAAGTATGTGAACCCTTTGGAATGATATGGATTTCTGCACAAATTGGTCATAAAATGTGATCTGATCTTCATCTAAGTCACAACAATAGACAATCACAGTCTGCTTAAACTAATAACACACAAATAATTAAATGTTACCATGTGTTTATTGAACACACCATGTAAACATTCACAGTGCAGGTGGAAAAAGTATGTGAACACCTAGACTAATGACATCTCCAAGAGCTAATTGGAGTGAGGTGTCAGCCAACTGGAGTCCAATCAATGAGATGAGATTGGAGGTGTTGGTTACAGCTGCCCTGCCCTATAAAAAACACACACCAGTTCTGGGTTTGCTTTTCACAAGAAGCATTGCCTGACGTGAATGATGCCTCACACAAAAGAGTTCTCAGAAGACCTACGATTAAGAATTGTTGACTTGCATAAAGCTGGAAAGGGTTATAAAAGTATCTCCAAAAGCTTGGTGTTCATCAGTCCACGGTAAGACAAATTGTCTTTAAATGGAGAAATTTCAGCACTGCTGCTACTCTCCCTAGGAGTGTCCGTCCTGTAAAGATGACTGCAAGAGCACAGCGCAGACTGCTCAATGAGATGAAGAAGAATCCTAGAGTGTCAGCTAAAGACTTACAAAAGTCTCTGGCATATGCTAACATCCCTGTTAGCGAATCTACAATATGTAAAACACTAATCAAGAATTGATTTCATGGGAGGATACCACAGAGGAAGCCACTGCTGTCCAAAAAGAACATTGTTGCACGTTTACAGTTTGCACAAGAGCACATGGATGTTCCACAGCAGTACTGGCAAATATTCTGTGGACAGATGAAACCAAAGTTTAGTTGTTTTGAAGAAACACACAACACTGTGTGGAGAAAAATAGGCACAGCACACCAACATCAAAACCTCATCCCAACTGTGAAGTATGGTGGTGGGGGCATCATGGTTTGGGGCTGATTTGCTGCATCAGGGCCTGGACGGATTGCTATCATCGAAGGAAAAATGAATTCCCAAGTTTATTAAGACATTTTGCAGGAGAACTTAAGGCCATCTGTCTACCAGCTGAAGCTCAACAGAAAATGGGTGTTGCAACAGGACAACGACCCAAAGCATAGAAGTAAATCAACAACAGAATGGCTTAAACAGAAGTAAATACGCCTTCTGGAGTGGCCCAGTCAGAGTCCTGACCTCAACCCGATTGAGATGCTGTGGCATGACCTCAAGGAAGCGATTCACACCAGACATCCCAAGAATATTGCTGAACTGAAACAGTTCTGTAAAGAGGAATGGTCAAGAATTACTCCTGACAGTTGTGCACGTCTGATCTGCAACTACAGGAAACGTTTAGTTGAAGTTATTGCTGCCAAAGGAGGTTCAACCAGTTATTAAATCCAAGAATTCACATACTTTTTCCACCTGCACTGTGAATATTCACATGGTGTGTTCAATAAAAACATGGTAACATTTAATTCTTTGTGTGTTATTAGTTTAAGCAGACTGTGATTGTCTATTGTTGTGACTTAGATGAAGATCAGATCACATTTTATGACAAATTTGTGCAGAAATCTATATCATTCCAAAGGGTTCAACATACTTTTTCTTGCAACTGTATATGATAATAATTTCATGGAACATTAGGGGCTTGAGTAGGGGGGTAAAAAGAGCTGCTGTATTTGACGCAATTCAAAGGGCATTACCAGCATTACCATTACTCATCTGACGGATGAGACGAAGGGCGGGATAGATAGACCATGGATACAGTGCGCCTTCCATTCAGTTTATTCATCATATGCAAGAGGAGTAAGCATATTAATACATCGCGACATAGATATTAAGGGGATAAAAACAGTGATAGATACCCAAGGTAGCTATGTTTTTTTGGACTGCATACTGGAAGGAAAAGCATGGCTGATAGCAAATGTCTATATACTGCCCCCCTTTAAAACAGATGTTTTACTGAAAATCCATGACCTTGCGATTAAAGCGGGAGACAAGCCACTTTTGGTAATGGGGGATTTTAATAATATAATGGATGGAAATATAGATAGATGTAGGATAGGTAATCTACAGGGAAGAGGCACGGACACTAGGTTAAAAATTATCACTGAAGAGTTGGGATGGATGGATGCTTGGAGGATAATGCACCCAAAGTTAAAGAAATATTCATGTTTTTCAAAAACACATAGGTGTCTATCACGGATTGATTTAGTTTTCACTAACACTAAAGCTATATTAGATATTGAACAAGTTAAGTATGGTCAACGTGGGATTTCGGATCACAATCCCATAAACATAAATATAAAAAGGGAGGTGAAGAAAAAGAGGAATAAGAACATAAACTTAGGGTGGATAAATATAATGGGTATACATGACAAGGTTTGGCAAGCGATTAGGGAATATTTTGATATAAATGAGGGTTCAGCGGTAAACAACATGGTCTGGGAGGCCGCAAAGGCCTTCATTAGGGGAATTATCCCAAAATATACAGTACTATATCATATAAGAAAAGCTTAAGGAAGAAACTATTAGTATTGGAGCAGGACGCGGAAATGTATGAAAACAAATATGTTGAAAACCCTATAGAACTAAACTTTAAAGAATGGAGGAGCAGAGTCACTAAAATGGAAGATGAAATGTTTCTGCAGGCCGAACAACAAAAGGAAAATTATGTAAGGGACAATTATATCTACGCACATATACCGGGTAAAAAGTTAGCAGCTGTAGTCGCAGCACAGATAAAAAAAAAATATATATATTAATTTCCTGCTAGATAAACTAGGACATAAAACAACTGAACAAACAGCCAAAATATAACTATTTAAGGAATATTTTGAGGATGTATATAGCATCAAAATAAAAGAAAAATATTCCCCAAATACAGCTTTTTCTAGATAGAATTGCTATCACCACAATAACCCCAGAACAAAGAGGAAGTTTGGAAACTCCAATAGACCCCAAAGAAGTGGACAAGATACTATCAAAGATAACTAAAAAATAAGACGCCAGGGATAGATGGCATCCCATTTGAAGTGTACGCCCAATATAGAGAAATAATGATTCCAAAATTACTAAAGATGTGGATAATATTGAAAGAGTCAGGTAAACTGCCAGACTCATTGAGGGAAGCTTTAATTACACTTATTCTAAAGCCCGGGAAAGACCCAATGTTACCAGATTCCTATCGCCCTATCTCATTGATTAATACAGATAATAAAATACTAGCAAAGATTCTGGCAGCTAGGCTTGGGGGGTAATGCAAGGACTTGTGCATGAGGACCAGGCGGGATTCATGCCGGGTAGAACCACAACTGAAAACATTATGAGGTACTTTATGAACATCCAAATGAGTGTCACGACCGCTATCCCAGCAGCAGACGGAGGGGAAGGGGGACCCTTATCTACGGATGGGAATAGTATGGCCACCCCTGACTAACCCTAAGCTGGCACCTGTCTGCCCTGATACCCTAGACGGGGTGTGAACCCGTGCGGCGAGCAGGATGCCTAAACCCTCAGTCACCCTAACAAGCCTAGAGTGGGGAAAGGCCGATGGGAGCACTAGTCACTATCACTCATGTCTAGGAGAACAGCAGGGGAAGACAGCAACAAACAAACTATAGCAGAGAAAGACTTATCCAGTCACGAGCAGAGAAGGCGATCCAATCACGACAGTCCACGCCGGACAAGAGCTCCACAGCAACACCATCAAACGATCTCCTTCAAAGGTCAGAATAGAACTGGAAGTAAGGACTATATCTGGCAATGACTGCAAGTGAAACTGAAACTAATATAGTAGCTGGGAGTGGCAGACAGGACTCACCTGAGAAGGATGCCTACAAACTCCCAGTCAGGACAAAAAGGTTCACAAGGCAAAACCCGGATGACATACCCTGAACCATGGAGCAAACTCACAAGCTATCGCGAGAAGCAAGTCGCTGCGACCTTCTCCTCCCAGACCTGTCTGGATCAGTCACAGTCGTGACAATGAGGCGTCTAACTATAGACACCTCAAAAGCATTCAACATCATAGAGTGGCCCTTTTTAATGGCAACCCTGAAGAAAATGGGATTTGGTGAAACATTTGTTTCTTGGATAAAACTTTTATATACTGATATAACATCGAGGGTGATCTTGAATGGAATACACTCCGAAGGTATATCCATCTGCAGGGGGGTCAGACAGGGTTGTCCTCTTTCCCCCCTGCTATTTGCTATAGCTATGGAACCTCTGGCAGACTTAATTAGGCAAGATAAATATATTAAAGGCTTCAAGTATGGATCTTATGAAGAAAAATTGCCCTGTACGCAGATGATATCATTTATGGGTTTATGGGTTCCCATAGATCACTTACCAGGATTTTTGAGATCTTTGAAGAGTACAGCGAATATGTTGGACTCAACATAAATTGGTCTAAGTCGGCGTGTATCCCGATCGATCCTTTGAATGGGCTAATACCAGGTCAACTGGAAATTAGGAGAGTAGACGAACCAGTAAAATACCTAGGGATCCAAATAACGCCTAACTCCAAAGATTACACTCGATTAAATATAATACCTAAAATACAAGAAACTAGGAAGAAAATAGAAGTATTGAAAAAACTGCATGTCTCAATGGCAGGTCGAATTTCACTGGTGAAAATGTGCATTTTACCCGCTATGAATTATATATTATGGAATGCGCCGATAATAATCCCAAAAAAGATTTTCCAAAAAATAGCTTCCTTACTGGCGGACTTAATATGGCGTGGCAAAAAAAACGCAAATAAGAGCACAAATATTGCAGACCCGAGAGAAGGAGGGAGGACTATCAGCTCCGGATATGGAACTATATTTTCTCTCTGGCCACATTAGAAATATGATAATATGGAGCAACTCACAAAGATACAAAAACATGGTGGCAGGTATTAATAAAAAACTGGATAGATGCAGTATTTTTCAAATAGTGGAAGCTGATATTCTGTCACAGCAGCAAACCAGTAAAATACCGCTATTTGGGCTATGGACCAAAACCTATAAAGAAGTAAGACAATTGTGGGCTCAAACTAGGTTACATACAGATACCTTATTATGGGATAATATACTTCTCACAGAATTAAAATCAATTGAACAGAAGATTTGGTGGAGTTATAGAATTGTTAAACTGGGGCAAGTATGGCGGGAGGGAGATATAGTTACCTACTTGGACCTTAAAAATGAAGGCAGATTTGGAAATAAGGACCTGAACTTTTTTTATCTACAACTGAAACAACCCCTACGAGCATCGTTAGGCACGGGAACACAAACTGATACTCTCCCACTCCCCCTAGTCAATATCTACAAATTAAAAACAGGAAAGAAATTGGTGTCCAAGATATATGGCAGTTTGTTAAATCAAAAAACAAAAAGAAGTGCAGTTAACTGCCTAAGGCACAAATGGCAGGATGCTTTGGAGCCTCAACGGGAGGAATTTTGGGAGGGGGTGATGAGGGCCAAAAATGGGGTCTCAAGTAACTTCTCCCATAGAATTACGCAATTTAATATAATGTACCGCCTATACTATTCCCCTAAAAAGTTAATGCAATATTAAAAAAAAAAAAGGAGTTTAGTTGCAAAAAATGTGGGCAATTAGGGGTAGACGATATTTATATATTGTGGACATGTAAGAAGATCAGCGAATTCTGGTGGAAGGTAATTGAAACAACATATGAACAACATGGATTTAGAGCCCCCTGGGAATTTGAGACCTGTATATTGGGAGGGTTAGATGGGATAGGCTCCGTTAAACACCGGGAGATAGCGGCCAAACTCTTATTTCAAGCTAGAAGATGTATTGTAGCACATTGGAAAGACGGCGTGACCCCGGAGGTTAGGGAGTGGGAGAGCCAGGTTAGAACCTCACTTGCAAGAGAGAAATTTCATCTAGTATCTAAAAAAAAAAAAAAGCTAGATTCGATGAACTCTGGTAGAAATGGGTTAAAATGAAATCAGATGAGAGACTGGAGGGGGAGATGGGGGGATGGGGAGATGAGAGAGAGAAAGAATATCTTTGTTTGTCTTTTTTTTTCTTCTTTTCTTTTTTGTTGTTTTTTTTCTTCTTTTTTTCTTTTTTTTTTTTTTTTTTGTTCCATTATACAAGCAGTGGGGAGGGTGGAAATATTATATTTAAGTATATTATAGATAAGTTGTTTAATGCAGGGGGGGGGTGAAAGGGGAATGACTGAAAAGTATTGCAAAATGGATAAACTAAATGTAAATGATAATTTATGTGAAAAATAATAAAGAATATTTATAAAAAAAAAAAAAAAGTATCATATACTGTTACTCACTTCACGAGGGGGGTGGTTTATCAGGATAAGCACAATACACCTGTAAACCTAACACCCCCCCCCCCCCCCCAGCCTGGATCACTTCTAGGATGTTACAAGATGAAGGCAGCCAATCACAAAGGGGCTTCTGTTCAGTTGTCTTTATTGTAGTATAAAAATCAGGCTCAACGCGTTTCGGGACAGGCATGTCCCTTCATCAGGAACAATTGCATATAATCTACAAGTATGGGATATTTATACCCCGAGGGTAGTGGCAAAAAGACTGCCAAAAGTATGTGGGAGGATCCCTTTGCTGAATTTTCAGCCGTCCAGAAGCGGAAGTGCCAGGTTGTGGTGGTGCGCATGATCAGAAGGGTGCGCGATGCTGTGTGTGACCAGAGCTGATGCGTGTCAGTCTGGAAGGCATCTCTATCTCGTGCACATGCCCAGGAGCTTTGAGCATTGCGCTTCTTCCTGGAGTGATTCGGCGGCCTGTGCGCAGGATCGGAAGTTGGATTTCGGTGGTGGTGCGTTCCAAGCTGGAACGCATGTTCATTTTCTGGCCTATACGGTTTCCTTGGTTGCTTGGTCTCAGTTTATCATGTCTTTAGGATAATAGTGTTTACATTTGTTGTTGGGGCATGTAAAGGAGCCTCTTAAATAAAAAAATAATCGTGGTGGATTTTCTTGGGGAGGTTTGTTTCGAATTAAAAGACGATGTATAAAAAGTGAAATAAAATAACCTAAAAGTGGATATACTGCTTGCCTGTCACGAGGGTATCTAGAACCACGCCTGACTCCGTTATACCCGAGGTCAGGAAGTCGCAGCGGTTGGCTGCGCGCTCTATGTAAGATAGGGCTGTTTCCTTATGGTAGCTTTCTGGGTTTGCTTTGCAAACCCTTTTGGCTCACTCAGGGATCCGTAGCTCCTTCTCCTCAGCTGTTCCTTGTCCAGCACTCCCAACCTCCTTATATTCCCCTCGCACACTTCTCTGGTTGCCAGATATAGAGCTTCCTGCCTGGACATCTATTCTGACCCTCTGGAGCTGTGTTGCTGCGTTCTCTGGTTGTTGGTCCAGAACGCTACCCTCCGGATCCCTGTTGGACCTTTGTGGTCTGCTGTGGTCGCCCACCTGGGTGTATGTGTTTGTCTGTATTGTCTGTCCTCTCCCTGGTGTTTCCCTCTTAGTGTCAGTGGTGCGGACTAGCGATCCCACCGGCCCGTTCACTATCTAGAGCTCATTTTAGGGAAAGCCAGGGTTTAGGCACGTGATCGCCGCACGGGTGAGGAACCCGTCTAGGGACGTCAGGGCAGTCAGGTGCCAGCCGCAAGGTGAGTCAGGGGTCACCACCTTTCCCTCTCCCTTGGGCAGGGCTTTCCCTTTTCCCTCCCTGTGCGTGTCGCCGGTCGTTACATTATATATGGCCCTTATTTTGTGTAGGTAAAAAAAAAAAAACATTTTTTTTTTTACCTACTTAGAATCCAGTATGGATCAAATTGCTGCTCTGTCCAAACAGTTTCATGGTGTCACTACCAGAGCTTTGAGACGTTCTCACAGCTCTGTTTCTCCACCCCTGTGATGATGTCACTACTAGAGCTTGGAGGAGTTCTCACTGCTCTGTTTCTCCGCCCCTGTGATGAGCTCTTTACTTTCTGTTTCCTTCCTCCCAGCTGTTCCTCCTGTGTTTGATTTCCCTGCCTTTAAATCACCCCTCCTCCTTTTGTAGGCTGTGGATTATATTTCTCATTTGAGTTGTAGCTCTTGCTTGAGTATCTTCCCTTGTATGCTATCCTTTCACTGGACCTGTGTTCTGCTGCAGCAAGTACTCCGGATATTGCCAGCCTGTCTTTGGATCTGTCTTCACTACGGCTGCAGCTCCTTCAGCTAAGTGTGCAGACATTGTAGTGTATCTGTGTGTTTTCTGACTGGATCCGAGGCGACCACGGTTCCCTCCATATACTGAGCAGGGCACTGGTGGCCGTGCCCCTTCCACTATTGTAGGGGTTACAGTGGTCATCAGTCTTAGGTACGCGGGCATGCCTCGTTCCACCATTTGGATCCGGGCATGGGCTTAGCAGCATAGGGAGAGCTTTGAGGGTCTGACAGGGGTCACCCTTTATCCTCCCTAGTTTGGGTTCGGTCAGTAGCTCTATTTTCTGTGCATGCTCTTGTTGCTCACATACAGCCGTGACATTATAATTCACCAAAACCGTCTTTTTTGACATGGATCCGCTTTCTGGCCTGGTTGACCGCATGCAGGGTCTTTCTTTGGAGGTAGCGGATCTCCGTCAATCTATGACTCAGCTTCAAGCATTGGGCTCTGCTCCGGCCCATGGAGTCTGTTGCGAGCCAAAGGTCTCACTTCCGGAAACGTTCTCCGGGGGCAGTGAGAATTTTGTTCGCTTCAGAGAGGCATGCAAACTCCATTTTTGCTTGTGTCCCCACTCCTCTGGTAATCTGGAGCAGAGGGTGAGGATTGTCATCTCCCTGCTCAGGGGTAATGCTCAGACTTGGGCTTTTTCGCTGCCATCAGGGGATCCCTCCCTTCGATCCGTGGAAGGAATTTTTGTGGCCCTGGGGCAGATATATGATGACCCGGATCGTGTTGCTCTGGCCGAATCTAACTTACGTTTTTTATGCCAGAGCAAACTGTCTGCGGAGCTTTATTGTTCTGAATTTCGGAGATGGGCAGCTGATTCAGGTTGGAATGATGCTGCACTCCGGAGTCAGTTCTGTCATGGTCTCTCAGAGAGATTGAAAGATGCGTTTGCTTTCCATGAGAGACCAACGTCCTTAGAGTCTGCCATGTCATTGGCGGTACGCCTTGACAGGCGTCTAAGAGAAAGAAACGAGACCTCTCTGTCCAGCCATTGTCAGTCTAGGGGCAGTGGTGCGGACTCATTCAGTGTGCAGGGGCCTCATCCTGTCTCAGTCCCCTCTGAGGAGGAGCCCATGCAGCTAGGTCGACTTGCCCCTGATAAAAGAGGATTTAGTCCTCAGATTATGGTGTGTTTTTTTTGTGGGGGCATAGGTCATTTGGCAAATGTTTGTCCGTCTAGGAGATTCTTGAACTGTACTAAGAGCGATAATAAGAGAAAAACCTCAAAAGGTAAATCATCAAACTCTGCTTCATCTGCTACTTTGGGCAAAGTTGATGTAGGAATTGATGCTTTTCCTCTGACCTGCAGTTCCCGTTTTCTCCTGTCTGCCAGGGTGGCGCTAGAGAGCAAAGTCATTTCTTGTGAGATTTTTGTTGATAGTGGAGCGGCCGTCAATCTTATTGACACTCAATTTGTAGCCATGCATGGTTTTCAGGTTTGCACATTAAAAAAGGATATACCTGTTTTTGCTATTGACTTTGCTCCACTCTTACAGAGATCTCTGAAGGGCATTGTTCACAATATCCGGTTAGCTGTAGGTGACACTCATGTGGAGGATATATCTTGTTTTGTCCTTAACGGATTGCCTTCTCCTCTAGTTTTGGGGTTAGCCTGGCTCACTAGACATAACCCCACTATTGATTGGCAAGGAAGGCAAATAAATGAGTGGAGTGACTTTTGTAGAGAGAATTGTCTCACAGCGACTTTTGCAGAGGTGTCTACTAAAACTGTGCCATCATTTCTCTCTGATTTCTCGGACGTGTTTTCCGAGAGCGGTGTTCAGGAGCTACCTCCTCACCGGGAGTTTGACTGTCCCATTAACCTCATTCCCGGCGCCAAGCTGCCAAAAGCTCGCCTCTACAATCTCTCACAACCGGAAAGAATCGCAATGCAAACCTATATCTCCGAGAGTCTCGATAAGGGGCATATTCGTCCCTCAAAATCACCTGTTGCCGCTGTTTTTTTTTTTGTTAAAAAAAAAGATGGCTCTCTGAGACCTTGCCTAGATTTTAGGGAGCTGAACCGTATCACGATTCGCGATCCCTATCCCCTTCCTCTGATCCCGGACCTCTTCAACCAAATTGTTGGGGCCAAGGTTTTTTCCAAATTGGATTTGAGAGGCGCGTACAACCTGGTCAGGGTCAGAGAGGGGGATGAATGGAAAACGGCCTTTAATACCCCTAACGGGCATTTCGAGAATCTCGTTATGCCTTTCGGCCTGATGAATGCTCCGGCCGTCTTTCAGCATTTTGTTAACAGTATTTTCTACCATTTAATGGGGAAATTTGTATTGGTGTATCTTGATGATATTTAGATTTTTTCCCCTGATGTTCAGACCCATCAGGATAATCTTTTTCAGGTTCTGCAGATTCTGCGGGAAAATAAATTGTACGCCAAGCTGGAGAAATGACTTTTTATGGTATCGGAGATTCAATTTCTGGGTTTTCTCCTCTCTGCTTCTGGTTTTCGCATGGATCCGGAGAAGGTCCGTGCTGTACTTGAGTGGGAGCTTCCTGAGAATCAGAAGGCATTGATGCGCTTTCTGGGTTTTGCGAACTATTACAGAAAGTTCATTTTGAATTATTCCTCTGTTGTCAAACCCCTCACTGACATGACAAAAAAGGGGGCAGATTTTTCCTCTTGGTCGGAGGAGGCGCTTGCAGCTTTTTCTAAGATTAAAGAGAGTTTTGCATCTGCTCCCGTCTTGGTGCATCCCGATGTTTCCTTACCTTTTATTGTTGAGGTGGATGCTTCCGAGGTGGGTGTGGGTGCGGGTTTTGTCCCAGGGCCCTTCTCCTGCCAAATGGCGACCCTGTGCCTTTTTCTCTAAAAAACTCTCCCCGGCAGAGAAAAACTATGATGTGGGAGATAGGGAGTTGTTGGCCATCAAGTTGGCTTTCGAGGAATGGCGCCATTGGTTGGAGGGGGCCAGGCACCCTATCACCGTTTTTACCGACCATAAGAATCTGGCATACTTGGAGTCGGCCAGGCGTATGAATCCGAGACAGCCCAGATGGTCTCTGTTCTTCTCCAGATTCAATTTTGTCGTTACATTCCGCCCTGGGATCAAAAATGTGAAGGCTGATGCTCTCTCTCGCTGTTTTCCGGGAGGAGGAAACATTTTGGCGGAGGGGGTAGTTGTTTCTGCTCTATATTCTGATTTGGAGGCCGAGGTCCAGGCTGCCCAGACTGAGGCACCTGCCCGTTGTCCTTCTGGGAAGTTGTTTGTGCCTCCTGAGCTACGTCACAAACTCTTCAAAGAGCATCATGATACTGTTCTTGCTGGTCACCCTGGGAGTAGAGCCACGGTAGATCTCATTGCTCGGAGATTTTGGTGGCCGGCTCTTCGTAAGTCGGTGGAGGGTTTTGTGGCTGCTTGTGAGACGTGCGCTCGCGCTAAGGTCCCTCGTTCACGGCCTTCAGGTTCCCTTCTCCCATTACCCATACCTTCCTGTCCTTGGACACACCTGTCCATGGACTTTATCACGGATCTTCCTCGTTCCTCAGGGAAGTCGGTGATCCTGGTGGTGGTGGACCGTTTTAGCAAGATGGCTCATTTCGTACCTTTCCCTGGTTTACCCAATGCTAAAATGTTGGCGCAAGCTTTTGTCGACCATATTGTTAAATTGCACGGCATTCCCTCTGATATTGTTTCCGATAGAGGCACGCAGTTTGTGTCCAGATTCTGGAAGGCTTTCTGTTCTCGCCTGGGGGTTCGGCTGTCCTTCTCTTCTACTTTTCACCCGCAGTCGAATGATCAGACTGAGCGCCTCAATCAGAATCTGGAGACATATTTGCGCTGTTTTGTGGCAGAGAACCAGGAGGATTGGTGTTCATTTCTCCCTCTTGCTGAGTTTGCTCTGAACAACCGTCGTCAGGAATCTTCTGATAAGTCACCATTCTTTGGTGCATATGGGTTCCATCCGCAGTTTGGGACATTCTCAGGAGGGGCTCTTTCTGGTTTACCTGAGGAGGAGAGATTTTCCTCGTCTTTGTCTACCATTTGGCAAAAGATTCAGAGTAATCTTAGAAAGATGAGTGAGAAGTATAAGCGTGTGGCTGATAAGAGACGTGTGCCTGGTCCGGACCTGAATGTGGGTGATCTGGTGTGGTTGTCTACAAGAAATATTAAACTGAAGGTTCCCTCCTGGAAATTGGGTCCCAAGTTTATTGGGCCTTATAAAATCTTGTCAGTCATCAATCCTGTTGCCTTCCGTCTTGATCTTCCACGGGTTTGGAAGATACATAATGTATTTCACAGATCTCTCTTAAAACCATATGTCCAGCCCACGGTACCCTCCTCTTTGCCTCCTCCTCCGATTTTGGTTGATGGCAATCTGGAGTTTGAGGTTTCCAGAATTGTGGACTCTCGCATTGTCCGCGGTTCTCTTCAGTACCACGTTCATTGGAAGGGTTATGGTCCTGAGGAGAGGATGTGGGTTCCGGTGTCGAACATTAAAGCCACTCGCCTCATCAGGGCATTTCATAGGGCTCATCCTGAGAAGGTGGGTCCCGGGTGTCCGGAGTCCACCCGTAGAGGTGGGGGTACTGTCACTACCAGAGCTTTGAGACGTTCTCACAGCTCTTTTTCTCCACCCCTGTGATGATGTCACTACTAGAGCTTGGAGGAGTTCTCACTGCTCTGTTTCTCCGCCCCTGTGATGAGCTCTTTACTTTCTGTTTCCTTCCTCCCAGCTGTTCCTCCTGCGTTTGATTTCCCTGCCTTTAAATCACCCCTCCTCCTTTTTTAGGCTGTGGATTATATTTCTCATTTGAGTTGTAGCTCTTGCTTGAGTATCTTCCCTTGTATGCTATCCTTTCACTGGACCTGTGTTCTGCTGCAGCAAGTACTCCGGATATTGCCAGCCTGTCTTTGGATCCGTCTTCACTACGGCTGCAGTTCCTTCAGCTAAGTGTGCAGACATTGTAGTGTATCTGTGTGTTTTCTGACTGGATCCGAGGCGACCGCGGTTCCCTCCATATACTGAGCGGGGCACCGGTGGCCGTGCCCCTTCCACTATTGTAGGGGTTACAGTGGTCATCAGTCTTAGGTACGCGGGCATGCCTCGTTCCACCATTTGGATCCGGGCATGGGCTTAGCAGCATAGGGAAAACTTTGAGGGTCTGACAGGGGTCACCCTTTATCCTCCCTAGTTTGGGTTCGGTCAGTAGCTGTATTTTCTGTGCATGCTCTTGTTGCTCACATACAGCCGTGACACATGGCCTGTCTTTGGAGGTGTCAGGATTGAAGGCGTTGGTCCTCCAGCAACAGCAGCAATTACAACTGACCGCAAGCCCAGCGGTTGCTACTGGTAACCAGGTTGTTGCGGAACCCAAGGTCCCTCTCCCTGACAGATTTTCTGGGGGAAGGGACAAGTTTTTGACATTCCGTGAGGCCTGCAAATTATATTTTAAACTGCGCCCTTACTCCTCTGGTAATGAAGAACAGTGGGTGGGGGTTGTTATTTCCCTGCTGCAGGGGGACCCGCAGTACTGGGCGTTCTCTTTACCTACTGATTCCCAGGCTCTTCGGTCAGTGGATGAGTTTTTCGGGGCCTTGGGTCTCATATATGACGACCCTGACCGAGTCGCACTGGCTGAATCAAGATTACGGAGACTCCTACAAGGAGAGCAGCCGGTAGAGGAGTATTGCTCTGACTTCCATAGGTGGGCTACGGATACCCAATGGAACGACCCAGCTCTCAGGAGTCAGTTCTGCTCTGGGTTATCCAAAAGGGTTAAGGATGCGCTTGCATTATATGAGACATCCTTTTCCCTTGATGCGGTTATGTCCCTTTCTATCCGAATAGATAGACGTCTTAGGGACAGGTTGAAAAAACCGGAGCCATTGGTAACCCCTCCCAAGCAGCAGTTAGTCTGTACGGACTTAGACGAGCCTATGCAGCTAGGAGGAACTACTCATCAGGTCCGTCCTCCTGAGGCTCGCCGTAGGCGTGGGGTTTGTTTTTTTTGTGGGGAGAGGGGTCATTTCATTAATGTCTGTCCTTCTTTCCTCAGAAACAAAAGACCGTCGGAAAACTACTAACCCCAGGCTGTGTGGAGGATGTCAGCCGGGGGGTATACGTTTCCTCCATACGTACATCGCAATTTGTGTTGCCAGCGGTTATTGTTTTTGGTGATAAGACTGAGACTATTTCTTTCTTTCTAGACAGTGGAGCAGGGGTAAATTTGATAGAGGCCCATTTTGCCCGCACTATGTGTTTGTCTCTCTGTACGCTACAGAGACCTATTCCCATATTCGCTATTGATTCTGCTCCTCTGTCTCAGAGAAACCTCACCCACATTGTACATAATTTACACCTTCGGGTAGGGGACCACCATAACGAGATGCTTTCATGTTATGTTCTGGAGGGGCTTCCCACTCCAGTAGTGCTGGGTCTTCCCTGGTTGGTAGCGCACAATCCAGTGGTGGATTGGCAGGCCAGGGAGATATTGGAGTGGAGTGAGCAGTGCAGAGAAAATTGCTTAAATAGCAATTGCTTAGTCGCCTCCATAACTACCCTACCTACATTTATTTCGGATTTTGAGGACGTTTTTTCTGAAAAGGGTTGTCAGAAGTTACCACCTCATCGTCCTTATGATTGCCCGGTTAACCTTATTCCCGGCGCAAAATTACCCAAGAGACCAGGTTATATAATCTTTCAGGTCCAGAGAGACAAGCCATGAAAGATTATATCTCCGAGAGCTTGGCTAAGGGACACATCAGACCCTCTTCTTCACCCGTGGCTGCAGGGTTTTTCTTCGTTAAAAAGAAAGATGGGGGCCTGCGTCCTTGCCTAGATTTTCGCGAATTAAATCAGATAACCATCCGAGACCCATACCCTCTTCCTCTCATTCCTGACCTGTTTAACCAGATTGCGGGTGCTAGGTGGTTCTCCAAACTTGATCTTAGGAGGGCCTACAATCTGATTCGTATTAAGGAGGGGGATGAGTGGAAGACAGCGTTTAACACCCCTGAGGGGCATTATGAAAATCTAGTTATGCCTTTCGGTCTGACAAATGCTCCTGCCGTCTTTCAACATTTCGTTAATGACATTTTTAGTCATCTAATTGGCAGGTTTGTGGTAATATACCTAGATGATATTTTAAGTTATCCATCGGATCTGAAAACACATGAGGTGCATGTCAGACAGGTACTGCAGGTCCTACGGACGAATAAATTATATGCTAAAATTGAAAAATGTGTCTTCGCCGTTCAGGAGATACAATTCCTAGGTTATTTTTTATCTGTTTCAGGTTTCCGTATGGATCCCAGGAAGGTCCAGGCAATTTTAGATTGGGATCTTCCTGAGAACCTCAAAGCACTGCAACGGTTCTTGGGCTTCGCGAATTTCTATAGGAAATTCATTAAAAATGATTCACTTATTGTAAAACCCCTTACTGACATGACTAGGAAGGGGACTGATTTTTCTAAATGGTCTGACGCCGCTAAAGTTGCTTTTTCCGCTCTAAAAGAGAGGTTTACCTCAGCACCTGTACTAGTCCAACCTGATGTCTCTCAGCCTTTTATTGTTGAAGTCGATGCGTCAGAGGTGGGAGTGGGGGCGGTGCTGTCTCAGGGTCCGTCTCCTGGCAAATGGCGTCCTTGTGCTTTCTTTTCTAAAAAACTATCTGCAGCAGAAAAGAACTACGATATTGGCAATAGGGAACTATTAGCTATTAAACTAGCGTTTGAAGAATGGCGTCACTTTTTGGAGGTGGCAGTCCACCCCGTCACTGTGATTACGGACCACAAAAATCTTCTGTACCTCAAATCAGCTAAGCGTCTCACCCCTAGACAAGCTAGGTGGTCGCTATTTTTTACCAGGTTTAACTTTGTGATTACCTATCGTCCTGGGGCAAAGAATACCAAGGCTGATGCACTATCTCGTTGTTTCCCTGGAGGGGGTAATGTGAGTGATCCGGTGCCCATTCTTCAAAGAGGAGTGGTTGTTTCTGCGGTACACTCTGTTCTGGAGGGGAAGGTGTTAGAGGCCCAGGGGGACGCCCCGGTCTCTTGCCCCTCAGAGAAATTGTTTGTACCATTGAACCTGCGTTTCAAATTATTAAAAGAACATCATAATTCGGCACTTGCTGGGCACCCGGGTAGTAAAGCAACCTTGGAGCTATTGTCTCATCGTTTTTGGTGGCCAAGGTTGCGTCAGGATGTATTGGATTTTGTGTCTTCTTGTTTTACCTGTGCGCGCGCAAAAGTTTCACATACACGTCCTGCAGGGTCTCTATTACCACTCGTCATTCCCAATAGACCATGGACACATCTGTCAATGGATTTTATCACTGACTTACCTTTGTCTGCGGGTAAAACAGTTATTTTGGTAGTAGTGGACAGGTTTAGCAAAATGGTACACTTCATTGCGTTACCCGCACTACCTAATGCTAAGACTCTGGCTCAGGTATTCGTCAGTGAAATTGTGAAGCTTCACGGGGTCCCCTCCGATGTTGTTTCGGATCGAGGTACCCAGTTTATTTCTAAATTTTGGAAAGCTTTTTGTTCCCGTTTGGGGGTACACTTGTCCTTTTCCTCAGCTTTCCATCCTCAGTCGAATGGACAGACTGAGCGTACCAACCAAAACCTGGAGACATATCTAAGATGTTTTGTGTCTGAAAACCAAGAGTTGTGGTCATCATATTTACCGTTAGCTGAGTTTGCCATAAATAATCGTCGTCAGGAATCCACTGGCAAGTCACCATTTCTTGGTGCATATGGTTTTCATCCCCAATTCTGTACCTTCAAAGAGGGGGGGTCTTCTGGGGTTCCCGAAGAGGAACGTTTTCATCATCTCTTTCATCGGTATGGCAGAAGTTGCAAGCTAACTTGAAAAATATGGGAGGTAAATACAAATGCATGGCTGATAAGAGACGGTCGCCAGGTCCGGACCTAGGAGTGAATTACTATGTGTGGTTGTCTACTAGGAATATTAAATTGAAAGTTCCCTCTTGGAAACTGGGTCCTAGGTTTATTGGTCCTTACAAAATTGTAGCCATCGTCAACCCTGTGGCTTTTCGCCTGGAGTTAACACAGACTTTTAAAATCCATAATGTCTTTCATAAGTCGTTACTCAAGAAATATGTTCCACCTCTAGAACCGTCACCGCTGCCACCCCCTCCTGTTGTTGTGGATGGTAATCTAGAATTTCAGATATCCAAAATTGTTAATTCTCGTCGGGTCCGCCGCTCTCTTCAATATCTGGTGCATTGGAGAGGTTATGGTCCCGAGGAAAGAATGTGGGTTCCTGCGTCTGAGGTAAACGCCGACAGGCTAGTTCGGGTTTTTCATGCCTCTCATCCTGAGAGACCTGGTCCTGAGTGTCCGGAGGCCCCTCGTAGAGAGGGGTGTACTGTCACGAGGGTATCTAGAACCACGCCTGACTCCGTTATACCCGGGGTCAGGAAGTCGCAGCGGTTGGCTGCGCGCTCTATGTAAGATAGGGCTGTTTCCTTATGGTAGCTTTCTGGGTTTGCTTTGCAAACCCTTTTGGCTCACTCAGGGATCCGTAGCTCCTTCTCCTCAGCTGTTCCTTGTCCAGCACTCCCAACCTCCTTATATTCCCCTCTCACACTTCTCTGGTTGCCAGATATAGAGCTTCCTGCCTGGACATCTATTCTGACCCTCTGGAGCTGTGTTGCTGCGTTCTCTGGTTGTTGGTCCAGAACGCTACCCTCCGGATCCCTGTTGGACCTTTGTGGTCTGCTGTGGTCGCCCACCTGGGTGTATGTGTTTGTCTGTATTGTCTGTCCTCTCCCTGGTGTTTCCCTCTTAGTGTCAGTGGTGCGGACTAGCAATCCCACCGGCCCGTTCACTATCTAGGGCTCATTTTAGGGAAAGCCAGGGTTTAGGCACGTGATCGCCGCACGGGTGAGGAACCCGTCTAGGGACGTCAGGGCAGTCAGGTGCCAGCCGCAAGGTGAGTCAGGGGTCACCACCTTTCCCTCTCCCTTGGGCAGGGCTTTCCCTTTTCCCTCCCTGTGCGTGTCGCCGGTCGTTACATTGCCTTGTTTTTTTCTCTTTTTTCTTATTTTTATATTTTTGTATATATGTGGTTACCCTGTGTGATATAAGTATATATATTATATAAGTGTAGAAATACAATGATAGTCTTGGGATCTATGCATGTTATGAGAGAGATGTACAGAGAGCTATACAATAAGACCAGGGTCTAAGATGGTGTAAGAGGGGTTGGATTAGGGTTGTGACTTGGGGTTCTTGAGTTCTATCTATATTTAATACCATTAAACGTCATGACCTTAGGTCTAATGTACTTTAGTGCTTTGAGTACTAAGTTAATTAATGTGCTGTAATAAGCCATAATAAATTAATAGATCAATATATATATATAAATAAATAAATAGATAGATAAATACATATATCTATATATATATATATATATATACACTCACCTAAAGAATTATTAGGAACACCATACTAATACGGTGTTGGACCACCTTTTGCCTTCAGAACTGCCTTAATTCTACGTGACATTGATTCCACAAGGTGCTGAAAGCATTCTTTAGAAATGTTGGCCCATATTGACATGATAGCATCTTGCAGTTGATGGAGATTTGAGGGATGCACATCCAGGGCACGAAGCTCCCGTTCCACCACATCCCAAAGATCCTCTATTGGGTTGAGATCTGGTGACTGTGGGGCCATTTTAGTACAGTGAACTCATTGTCATGTACAAGAAACCAATGTGAAATGATTGGAGCTCTGTGACATGGTGAATTATCCTGCTGGAAGTAGCCATCAGAGGATGGATACATGTTCTCATTCTGTTTACCCCAAATTCGGACTCTACCATTAGAATGTCTCAACAGAAATCGAGACTCATCGAACCAGGCAACATTTTTCCAGTCTTCAACAGTCCAATTTTAGTGAGCTCGTGCAAATTGTAGCCTCTTTTTCCTATTTGTAGTGGAGATGAGTGGTCCCCGGTGGGGTCTTCTGCTGTTGTAGCCCATCCGCCTCAAGGTTGTGCGTGTTGTGGCTTCACAAATGCTTTGCTGCAGACCTCGGTTGTAACGAGTGGTTATTTCAGTCAACGTTGCTCTTCTATCAGCTTGAATCAGTCGGCCCATTCTCCTCTGACCTCTAGCATCCACAAGGCATTTTTGCCCACAGGACGGCCACATACTGGATGTTTTTCCCTTTTCACGCCATTCTTTGTAAACCCTAGAAATGGTTGTGAGTGAAAATCCCAGTAACTGAGCAGATTGTGAAATACTCAGACCGGCCCGTCTGGCACCAACAACCATGCCACGCTCAAAATTGCTTAAATCACCTTTCTTTCCCATTCTGACATTCAGTTTGGAGTTCAGGAGATTGTCTTGACCAGGAGCACCCCCCTAAATGCTGTAAGGGATCGCCTCTCATTCGGGGGTCATTCTCACAAGGATCTTCATAACCACTGGGTTTCAGGTCCAAACAGTGCAATTTATTTTACACTCTTCATACACAACATGGCATAAAACAAAAGCCTGCCCGGCTGGGCTCTACCTAAACATAATAAACATCGTATCCCTAACTCGGCTATACGATAGCGTTCACACATGGAACCAGGTGCGGCTTACCCCAGACATACAGTCCACCAGCCCTCAGGCTGTAACAAATGCAGTAACTTTGGAGGGGGTTGTGGTCTAGCAGTCCTCCTGACTCTGACCTTTCAATGCTTGTTCCTGGGTGTCGCTGAGTCCCCCAAAGTCCAGGCTATTGCATAGCCTCATGGCCCCTCAGCCTTGCCTAGCTGAGACCACACTGACAGAGCCTCACCAGGCCTCTGTCTGCACACTCTCCAGAGTGAGACACACCCAGGATCCATTAGCAGGATTAAATAGGATCCCTGGACATGAGCATGCCCTAAGTCCCGGACTGGAACCTGGGGAAACAACACCTAAATGTTCACATTGCCACAATGCATTGAAGCAACTGCCATGTGATTGGTTGACTAGATAATTGCATTAATGAGAAATAGAACAGGTGTTCCTAATAATTCTTTAGGTGAGTGTATATATATATATATATATATATATATATATATATATGGATTTTCACTTAAAAAAAATATATATATATAAAAAAATATATATATATGTAAAAAAATATATGGGGGAGCTAATGGGAATAAAACGATATAGGGCGATTGGTGCAAATAAAACAGAGAGTAACGTCTTATTGAGACTTGTATTTTGTTATTATTTATATATATACAATGTGGATATTTAGTAGTTGACGTGTTCAAGTGTTTCATTTAAACCATATGGAGTGAGGGGATCCAGAACATCTCCTTCCGACATAATTGTTGGAAAGAGGGGGTTGTTCAAATGTAATTACTTTAAGATCTAGGGGATTACCCTCATGTGACAAGGAAAAATGGCGTGATACACTGTGTGTCAGAACTTTTCTTTTTATATTTGATCTGTGCTCATTCATACGCTCTCTGAGGGTTTGTGTGGTGCGGCCAACATAATACAGGTTGCATGGGCATTGAAGCAAGTAGATTATATTTTTGCTTGCACATGTCATTGATTGTTGGAATATTATTTTCCCTATGGGGTGCGATAAGTGGATTTCTCTTTCTGCTGTTTTGATCATTTGGCAACATTTGTATTTTTTAGCGCCACATTTGGAGGAGCCCTTAGGCTACTTTCACACTAGCGTTGTTTGAATCCGGCGTTCAATTCCGACACCGGAACTGCCCGCCGGATCCGGAAAAACGTGTGAAAACGGATTACATTTGAATCCTGATCAGGATTTTGATCACAATGAAAAAATGCATTGGAAAAAACAGATCCGACATTTATGGACTTTAACTTTTTTATAAAAATTTTCGGGTTTAACATGCAAAAGCCGGATCCGGTTTGGCGTTAATGCAAGTCAATGGGAAAAAGGCCGGGTCCGGGGTTCAGTCAAAGTGTTCAGGATTTTTGGACGGAGGTAAAAATACAACATGCTACGGTTTTCTGAAAAGCCTGATCAGTCAAAAAGACTGAACTGAAGACATCCTGATGCATCCTGAACGGATTACTCTCCATTCAGAATGCATTAGGATAAAACTGATCAGTTCTTTTCCGGATTTGAGCCCCTAGGACGGAACTCAGCGCCGGAAAAGAAAAACGCTAGTGTGAAAGTACCCTTAAACTCTTATGTTTTTCTGTATGTCTGTTCTATTTTTTTGGGGTCTTGTTTTTTAGGGCATGATGGGGCCAGAATATTTTTAAGAGTTTTTGCTCTGCGGAAAGTAAGTCTGGGTATTTTCAGTATCTCTTTGCCTAATATGGGGTCTTTTAGTAGTACAGACCAGTGTTTCGTAAGTATTTGTCTAATTAATTTGTGGTTGTGATTGTACCTTGTTATCAGGCCTGGTTTGAAAGGAGTTTCTTTACGTTTTGTGTCTTTTGTTTTGGGTTGAAGACTTTGGTCAATTTGTGAAATTTTATTTTTGGAATCTTTAATGAGCTGTGGGGGTATCTCTTTTCTATGAACCTTTTGCTTGGGTCTCTAGTTGTTTTTTCATAGTGTCAGTGTTTGTGGAGTTGTGTCTTATTCGTTTCATCTGGCTAAAAGGTATGTTTGTCTTCCATTTGTGGTAATGACAACTGTTAAAATCTAAAAAACTATTCGCATCCACATTTTTGAAGTGTGTACTGGTGGAGATGATGTTATCTTTAAGATGGGGGTCTAAGAAAACTGCATTTTTTGGGTCGGATTCTAGTGTAAGGTTTAGGTTCCAATTGTTGTGTATCGATATAAGTCCTAAGGTCATCATTATTTCCCTGCCAGATGAAGATGATCTCATCAATATATCGTTTGTAAAATTTGATATTGGGGTGCTTTAGTAGGCGATGTTGGTCCTCGAAAGCACCCATAAATAGATTAGCATATAATGGTGCAAATTTTGTACCCATTGATGTTCCCTTTGTTTGGATATAAAAAATTTCTTTGTATAAAAAGTAGTTGTGGCATAAAATAAACTCTATAGATGTGAGGATAAAATCTTTTTGTGTGGGTGGCATGATTGTATCGGCATCTAGGAATATTTTAGTGGCTCTAAGGCCTATTGAGTGTATGATGTTGCTATAGAGTGATGTCACATCTAACGTGGCCCAAATGAAATCATCCTGCCAGGTAACTTCTTCAAGCCTCTGAATAAGATGTACTTTATCTCTCAGGTAAGATGGTAAAGTGTTCATATATCTTTGGAGGATGCCGTCGATATATTCAGATAGGTTAGAAGTTAGGGAGTCTATGCCCGAGAATATAGGTCTAACTGGGGGGTCCTTCAGGGATTTGTGTATCTTGGGGAGGAAATAAAAACGTGCAGTGGCGGGATGTGTTATATTTAGGTAATTATTTTCCTTTTTATCTAGGATTCCTAGAGACGACCCTGATCTATAAGGTCATGAAGTTGGATCTTAAAATTTTTTGTGGGGTCCTCTGTAAGGGGTCTCTAGTAGTCTGTATCTGTATTCTTTTAGGTCATCTAGAACCATGTTGTAGTAGTTTTCCAGGTGTGAACCTCTACTTTCTAAAGGATAAAATGAGGATTTCCTTTTTAATGGGGGTTTTATGGTATTCATTGGTTCTGGGGTGTATATATCATTGTCATCTAGGACCAGTGTTGATGAATTGGAGGCCGTAGCATCACCCGTTCTAGTGCAGTTGGGTCGTGGGTAGGGATGAGCGAACCCGAACTGTATAGTTCGGGTTTGTACCGAATTTTGGGGTGTCCGTGACACGGACCCGAACCCGAACATTTTCGTAAAAGTCCGGGTTCGGGTTCGGTGTTCGGCGCTTTCTTGGCGCTTTTTGAAAGGCTGCAAATCAGCCAATCAACAAGCGTCATACTACTTGCCCCAAGAGGCCATCACAGCCATGCCTACTATTGGCATGGCTGTGATTGGCCAGTGCAGCATGTGACCCAGCCTCTATTTAAGCTGCAGTCACGTAGAGCCGCACGTCACGTGCTCTGATCAGTGTAGGGATAGGATGCAGCTGCTGCTGTTAGGGCGAGATTAGGCAGTGATTTATTTATTGAAGTGATCGATATACAGCTGTGTATCATACAACCTCTGCAATTCAATTGCTCAATGTTTTAAGGCTGCCCAGAGCGTTTTTCAGTCACTTTTTTCTGGGGTGATCGGCGGCCATTTTGTGTCTTGTGGTGCGCCAGCACAAGCTGCCACCAAGTCCATTTTTAACCATCAATAGTGTTAATTATTTTTTTTGCTATATCCTACATCAGGGGCTTGGCTGTGCTTGCTATTTTATTGAGGGGTAAAATACAATTGCCAAAATAGCAGTACCCTAAATCTGGTGTTTCAGCTGTGGCTAGCCAATTGTAATACTGTCTGCTGTCTGCCAAAGCACAGTTTTTGTTCTGGGTTGAATACAATTCCCAACTTAGCAATTCCCAAAATAATTGTTTTCTGCTGTATCAGGCCAAGGTTAAATCTATCCATAAAAGGGTATATTAGATTGAAAGTGCGGATAGGGTCATCCTCAATAACTTCACACGCTACCGTGCATTTCCAAGTCTAATTCTGTCCATAAAAGGGATACCTGTCATCCAGGGCCTAAATACTAGGCCTACAATTTATATTCAGCTAAATCTGTTGTTACTGCTGTGGCTAGTCAATCTATTTAGTGTCCGCCAAAGCACAGTTTTTGTTCTGGGTTGAAATAGAATTCCCAACTTAGCAATTCCCTAAATCAGTGGTTTCTGCTGTATCAGGCCAAGGTTAAATCTATCAATAAAAGGGTATATTAGATTGAAGGTGCGGATAGGGTCATCCTCAATAACTTCACACGCTACCGTGCATTTCCAAGTCTAATTCTGTCCATGAAAAGGGATACCTGTCATCCAGGGCCTAAATACTAGGCCTACAATTTATATTCAGATAAATCTGTCGTTACTGCTGTGCCTGTATTAGTGTAATACGGTACCTAAATAGATAGCCAGATAGTGTTAGGTGCCTGTAAAAAAAGGCCTGAATTTGAATTCAATACATTGGGCCAAATAATTTTTTTCTTATTGTGGTGAACGGTAACAATGAGTAAAACATCTAGTAGCGGACGCGGACATGGTCGTGGTGGTGTTAGTGGACCCTCTGGTGCTGGGAGAGGACGTGGCCGTTCTGCCACAGACACACGTCCTAGTGAACCAACTACCCCAGGTCACAGTAGCCACCAGAATTTACAGCGATATTTGGTGGGGCCCAATGCCGTTCTAAGGATGGTAAGGCCTGAGCAGGTACAGGCATTAGTCAATTGGGTGGCCGACAGTGGATCCAGCACGTTCACATTATCTCCCACCCAGTCTTCTGCAGAAAGCGCACAGATGGCGCCTGAAAACCAAGCCCATCTGTCACATCACCACCATGCATATCAGGGAAACTGTATGAGCCTCAAGTTATGCAGCAGTCTCTTATGCTGTTTGAAGACTCTGCTGGCAGGGTTTCCCAAGGGCATCCACCTAGCCCTTCCCCAGCGGTGGAAGACATAGAATGCACTGACGCACAACCACTTATGTTTCCTGATGATGATGACATGGGAATACCACCTCAGCACGTCTCTGATGATGACGAAACACAGGTGCCAACTGCTGCGTCATTCTGCAGTGTGCAGACTGAACAGGAGGTCAGGGAGGAAGACTGGGTGGAAGACGATGCAGGGGACGATGAGGTCCTAGACCCCACATGGAATGAAGGTCGTGCCACTGACTTTCAGAATTCAGAGGAAGAGGCAGTGGTGAGACCTAGCCAACAGAGTAGTAAAAGAGGGAGCAGTGGGCAAAAGCAGAACACCCGCCGCCAAGAGAGTCCGCCTGCTACTGGCCACCGCCATCTGGGACCGAACACCCCAAAGGCAGCTTCAAGGAGTTCCCTGGCATGGCACTTCTTCAAACAATGTGCTGACAACAAGACCTGAGTGGTTTGCACGCTGTGCCATCAGAGCCTGAAGCGAGGCATTAACGTTCTGAACCTTAGCACAACCTGCATGACCAGGCACTTGCATGCAAAGCATGAACTGCAGTGGAGTAAACACCTTAAAAACAAGGAAGTCACTCAGGCTCCCCCTGCTACCTCTTCTGCTGCTGCCTCGGCCTCTTCCTCCGCCTCTGGAGGAACATTGGCACTTGCCGCCCAGCAAACAGAGGATGTACCACCAACACCACCACCTCCGTCACCAAGCATCTCAACCATGTCACATGGAAGCGTTCAGCTCTCCATCTCACAAACATTTGAGAGAAAGCGTAAATTCCCACCTAGCCAACCTCGAACCCTGGCCCTGAATGCCAGCATTTCTAAAGTACTGGCCTATGAAATGCTGTCATTCAGGCTGGTGGACACAGACAGCTTCAAACAGCTCATGTCGCTTGCTGTACCACAGTATGTTGTTCCCAGCCGCCACTTCTTCTCCAAGAGAGCCGTGCCTTCCCTGCACAACCAAGTATCCGATAAAATCAAGTGTGCACTGCGCAACGCCATCTGTGGCAAGGTCCACCTAACCACAGATACGTGGACCAGTAAGCACGGCCAGGGACGCTATATCTCCCTAACTGCACACTGGGTAAATGTAGTGGCGGCTGGGCCCCAGGCGAAGAGCTGTTTGGCGCACGTCATTCCGCCGCCAAGGATCGCAGGGCAACATTATTTGCCTCCTGTTGCCTCCTCCTCCTACTCAGCTTCCTCCTCCTCTTCTTCCACCTGCTCATCCAGTCAGCCACACACCTTCACCACCAACTTCAGCACTGCCCGGGGTAAACGTCAGCAGGCCATTCTGAAACTTATATGTTTGGGGGACAGGCCCCACACCGCACAGGAGTTGTGGCGGGGTATAGAACAACAGACCGACGAGTGGTTGCTGCCGGTGAGCCTCAAGCCCGGCCTGGTGGTGTGCGATAATGGGCAAAATCTCGTTGCAGCTCTGGGACTAGCCGGTTTGACGCACATCCCTTGCCTGGCGCATGTGTTGAATTTGGTGGTGCAGAAGTGTCAGAGCTGCTGCATAAAGTGCGGGCCGTCTGTGCGCGCTTCCGGCGTTCACATCCTGCCGCTGCTCGCCTGTCTGCGCTACAGCGTAACTTCGGCCTTCCCACTCACAGCCTCATATGCGACGTGCCCACCAGGTGGAACTCCACCTTGCACATGCTGGACAGACTGTGCGAGCAGCAGCAGGCCATAGTGGAGTTTCAGCTGCAGCACGCACGGGTCAGTCGCACTGCGGAACAGCACCACTTCACCACCAATGACTGGGCCTCCATGCGAGACCTGTGTGCCCTGTTGCGCTGTTTCGAGTACTCCACCAACATGGCCAGTGGCGATGACGCCATTATCAGCGTTACTATACCACTTCTATGTCTCCTTGAGAAAACACTTAGGGCGATGATGGAAGAGGAGGTGGCCCAGGAGGAGGAGGAGGAGGAAGAGGGGTCATTTTTAGCACTTTCATGCCAGTCTCTTAGAAGTGACTCAGAGGGAGTTTTTTTGCAACAGCAGAGGCCAGGTAAAAATGTGGCCAGACAGGGCCCACTACTGGAGGACGAGGAGGACGAGGATGAGGAGGAGGTGTAGGAGGATGAGGATGAAGCATGTTCACAGCGGGGTGGCACCCAACGCAGCTCGGGCCCATCACTGGTGCGTGGCTGGGGGGAAACACAGGACGATGACGATATGCCTCCCACAGAGGACAGCTTGTCCTTACCTCTGGGCAGCCTGGCACACGAGCGACTACATGCTGCCGTGACTGCGCAACGACAGCAGAGTTGCCCACATTTTAACGTGTGCGGACTACTGGGTTGCCACCCTGCTGGATCCCCGGTACAAAGACAATGTGCCCACCTTACTTCCTGCACTGGAGCATGATAGGAAGATGCGCGAGTACAAGCGCACGTTGGTAGACGCGCTACTGAGAGCATTCCCAAATGTCACAGGGGAACAAGTGGAAGCCCAAGGCGAAGGCAGAGGAGGAGCAAAAGGTCGCCAGCGCAGCTGTGTCACGGCCAGCTCCTCTGAGGGCAGGGTTAGCATGGCAGAGATGTGGAAAAGTTTTGTCACCACGCCACAGCTAACTGCACCACCACCACGGAACGTGTTAGCAGGAGGCAACATTTCACTAACATGGTGGAACAGTACGTATGCACACCCCTCCACGTACTGACTGATGGTTCGGCCCCATTCAACTTCTGGGTCTCCAAATTGTCCACGTGGCCAGAGCTAGCCTTTTTTATGCCTTGGAGGTGCTGGCCTGCCCGGCGGCCAGCGTTTTGTCTGAACATGTATTCAGCACGGCAGGGGGCGTCATTACAGACAAACGCAGCTGCCTGTCTACAGCCAATGTGGACAAGCTGACGTTCATAAAAATGAACCAAGCATGGATCCCACAGGACCTGTCCATCCTTTGTGCAGATTAGACATTTATAACTACCTCCCCTTAACCATATATTTTTGTACTCCAGGGCACTTCCTCATTCAATCCTTTTTTTATTTTCATTTTACCATTATATTGCGGGGAAACCCAAAGTTGAATGAACCTCTCCTCTGTCTGGGTGCCGGGGCCTAAAAATATCTGACAGTGGCCTATTCCAGTGTTGGGTGACATGAAGCCTGATTCTCTGCTATGACATGAAGCCTGAATCTCTGCTATAGGACCTCTCTCCTCTGTCTGGGTGCCGGGGCCTAAAAATATCTGACAGTGGCCTGTTCCAGTGCTGGGTGACATGAAGCCTGATTCTCTGCTATGACATGAAGCCTGAATCTCTGCTATGGGACCTCTCTCCTCTGTCTGGGTGCCGGGGCCTAAAAATATCAGACAGTGGCCTGTTCCAGTGTTGGGTGACATGAAGCCTGATTCTCTGCTATGACATGAAGCCTGAATCTCTGCTATGGGACCTCTCTCCTCTGTCTGGGTGCCGGGGCCTAAAAATATCTTACAGTGGCCTGTTCCAGTGTTGGGTGACATGAAGCCTGATTCTCTGCTATGACATGAAGCCTGATTCTCTGCTATGGGACCTCTCTCCTCTGTCTTGGTGCCAGGGCCTAAAAATATCTGACAATGGCCTGTTCCAGTGGTGGTTGACATGAAGCCTGATTCTCTGCTATGACATGAAGCCTGATTCTCTGCTATGGGACATCTCTCCTCTGTCTGGGTGTCGGGGCCTAAATATCTGACAATGGCCTGTTCCAGTGTTGGGTGACGTGAAGCCTGATTCTCTGCTATGACATGAAGCCTGATTCTCTGCTATGACTTAAAGCCTGATTCTCTGCTATGACATGAAGCCTGATTCTCTGCTATGGGACCTCTCTCCTCTGTCTGGGTGCCGGGGCCTAAAAATATCTGACAGTGGCCTGTTCCAGTGTTGGGTGACATGAAGCCTGATTCTCTGCTATGACATGAAGCCTGAATCTCTGCTATGGGACCTCTCTCCTCTGTCTGGGTGTCGGGGCCTAAAAATATCTGACAATGGCCTGTTCCAGTGGTGGGTGACATGAAGCCTGATTCTCTGCTATGACATGAAGCCTGATTCTCTGCTATGGGACCTCTCTCCTCTGTCTGGGTGCTGGGGCCTAAATATCTGACAATGGCCTGTTCCAGTGTTGGGTGACGTGAAGCCTGATTCTCTGCTATGACATGAAGCCTGATTCTCTGCTATGGGACCTCTCTCCTCTGTCTGGGTGCTGGGGCCTAAATATCTGACAATGGCCTGTTCCAGTGGTGGGTGACGTGAAGCCTGATTCTCTGCTATGGGACCTCTCTCCTCTGTCTGGGTGCCGGGGCCTAAATATCTGACAATGGCCTGTTTTAGTGGTGGGTGACGTGAAGCCTGATTCTCTGCTATGACATGAAGCCTGATTCTCTGCTATGACTTGAAGCCTGATTCTCTGCTATGACATGAAGCTTGATTCTCTGCTATGGGACCTCTCTCCTCTGTCTGCGTGCCGTTGCCTAAATATCTGACAATGGCCTGTTCCAGTGGTGGGTGACGTGAAGCCTGATTCTCTACTATGCCATGAAGCCTGATTCTCTGCTATGACTTGAAGCCTGATTCTCTGCTATGACATGAAGCCTGATTCTCTGCTATGGGACCTCTCTCCTTTGTCTGGGTGACGGGGCCTAAATATCTGACAATGGCCTGTTTCAGTGGTGGGTGACGTGAAGCCTGATTCTCTGCTATGACATGAAGCCTCATTCTCTGCCATGAGACCTCTCTCCAATTGATATTGGTTAATTTTTATTTATTTTAATTCATTTCCCTATCCACATTTGTTTGCAGGGGATTTACCTACATTTTGCTGCCTTTTGCAGCCCTCTAGCCCTTTCCTGGGCTATTTTACAGCCTTTTTAGTGCCGAAAAGTTTGGGTCCCCATTGACTTCACCCGAACATTTCCGGGAAGCTCGGCCGAACTTCTCGAACCCGAACATCCAGGTGTTCGCTCAACTCTAGTCGTGGGTTTGTGTTTATCTCCGAGTTTTTAATGCAGAAATGGCGTTGTAGGGTTAGTCTTCTAATAAATTGATTCAGGTCTACGAATATCTCAAATAGGTCTGATTTGCTGGTGGGGCAGAAGGAGAGGCCCTTGCTAAGTAGTTGGATCTCGGTTTCTTTTAGGGTGTAACTAGATAGATTAAAAATACCTATTTCTTTCAATGATTCCAGCTTGGAACGCACCACCACCGAAATTCAATTTCCGGTTGTGCACAGGCCGCCGAATCACTCCAGGAAGAAGCACTATGCTCAAAGCTCCTGGGTATGCGTATGAGATAGAGATGGGTTCCAGACTGACACGCATCAGCTCCGGTCACACACAGCATCGCACATTCTTCCGATCATGCGCACCACCACAACCTGGCACTTCCGCTTCCGGACGGCTGAAAATTCAGCAAAGTGATCCAGGCTGGGGGGGTGTTAGGTTTACAGGTGTATTATGCTTAGGCTACTTTCACACTAGCGTTCGGGGCTCCGCTTGTGAGTTCCGTTTGAAGGCTCTCACAAGCGGCCCCGATCCGTCCAGCCCTAATGCATTCTGAGTGGATGCGGATCCGCTCAGAATGCATCAGTCTGGCACCGTTTGTCCTCCGCTTCGCTCAGCAGGCGGACACCCGAACGCAGCTTGCAGCATTCGGGTGTCCGCCTGGCCGTGCGGAGGCAAACGGATCCGTCCAGACTTACAATGTAAGTCAATGGGGACGGATCCGTTTGAAGTTGACACAATATGGCTCAATTTTCTAACGGATCCGTCCCCCATTGACTTTCAATGTAAAGTCAAAACGGATCAGTTTGCATTATCATGCAAAACGGATCCGTTTGTTCATGGTAATGCAAACGGATCCGTTCTGAACGGATCTAAGCGTTTGCATATAGGTACGGATCCGTCTGTGAAGATAGCAGACGGATCTGCAGGTGTGAAAGTAGCCTTATCCTGATAAACTACCCCCCTCGTGAAGTGAGTGACAGTATATGATACTTTAGTATTTTATATGATACATGTATCTTTTTATACACACTTTTACCCATATGTTTTAACCTATATGCTATATTTACCTGCTATACATTGGCTTGGTTGATCATACGGACGACAGTCCCCTGGACACGTACCCGCGCCACATCTATTGTACTAAGTATTTCCACTATTTTATACCAGTATATATTATTATTTTACACACTTACCACTTACAAGTATTGGTCCTCGCATCGGGTTTTCAGGAACAGGCGGATTTGGGTGGAGTTACCACCCATTAACCCTCCTATCTCCTTCTATTCCCATTGGCTGAAAAACACCCCTAAAGCATTAGGTTCCCACCACCATGTTTGACAGTGGGGATGGTGTTCTTTGGGTTGAAGGCTTCTCCTTTTTTTTACGCCAAATGAAGGAAACATCATTGTGACCAAACAATTACATTTTTGTTTTATCTGACCATAACACAGAAGACCAGAAAGTCTTCTTTGTCCAGATGAGCTTTTGCAAAGGCCAAGCGAGCTTTGTGTGCCTTATTACTTGCTGGTTGAATAAAAGTAACTTTAAGTCAAAATTTGCCTGGGGTATGAATAATTATGGGCAGCACTGTACCTTTTTTGGTTTAAAATACAGTGTACTTGCCACTGTCAAAGGAATATGTAATAGTTAGAGATGAGCGAATTTCTCAAAAATTAGATTCGGCTGGTTCACCGAAGTTTCTGAAAAGATTTGATTCGATCCGAATTTATTTGCGGCGAATCGCGTTAAAAAACGGCTATTTCCGGGCTCAGTGGTGAATTCAAAGCCTGGTCTCAGGAGGGGCACTTCCAGATTGTTTTGTGGCGGCGGATAGAAAATAATGTGGTGCTTATAGAACAGACTACTTTATTTTACCTATCGTACAGCTCTAACCTAATTTAAAAACAGTCACATTTGTCTTTCCAAATTACGGATTTTAAAAATTACAAACAAATAGGTGATATTTAACCACATATAACTTTATTATTTGACAGTTTTGGAGACATTTGGGGCATCTGTGGGCGACTCTGTTATGGGGGGGAGAAGGGGGGAGGAAAGAGAAGAACTTGTGGAGGGGCCAGGGGTGTCCTGGAGGGGCCAGGGTGTGTACTGGAGCCAGCCAGTTCCCCCTTCACACAGTATTTATTAATCCCTAGTGGGGTTAATAAATACTGTGAATGGGGGACTGCTGAAAGGGGTTAATAACTACTGTGAAGGGCCTTTCACAATAGTTATTAACCCCTCCCACAGTATTTATTAGTCCCTTTCAGCAATCCCCAGCAGCCCAGACCAGTTAGTAGTTTCTAATTTCTCCCCTACCCTAGTTATTACAGTCAGCCCCCCACTACTCCCCCCATGAACAAACTTTCCCCCGGCCCTTTCAGTTTCAGCAATCCCCATTCTCCGGCCACAGCAAAGTCTTCAGTCTCAGTCTCAAACCAAGTTGACAGTAACACTACCTCAGCGCAGCTGCGCTCCTGAGAATACTGAGACTGAGTCTGTTCCTTCTGCTCGGAGCTGCTCCTTCCTTCCATTTCCCGGCCGGCCGCGCTCCTGCAAAACAGAATTAACTGGTCTGGTGCGAATCTGCAGGCAGCGTGTGACTTGATTCGGATATAAGTCAGCAACAAAAAAATATTTCAAGAGCTGTTTTGGTTATTCCACGTAATCTTTATGTTTTTTGGTGCGCTGAATCCGAAAATGACCTCCATTTTGTCATAGGACATCACATTTCTTGACAATTTAGGTAACTATGTTAAATAAGGCAATACCTCAAAATAAATGGAAACAGCCTTATAAAATTAAGGTTTTATTAAAAAAATTCATGAAAATCCTTTTTTGAACTGAAATGAGCTCACCTACACACACTAAACCCGATTCTTCTTCCTTGTGAGGCTCCTCTTGGTGCAATTACACTTGTGAGTAGCATCTGGAATGTCTCTCTGAAGCATCCAACAGTAGTCTGCCATCATTGTAATGCTCCATTTTCCCTGGTATCTCCTTTCTATCTCTTTAATGTCTTGGTGGAATCGCTCACCTTGTTCCTCACTCACAGCTCCCAAATTTTCAGGAAAGTAGTCAAGGTGGGATTGGAGGCAATGCACTTTTAAACTCATCAGGCAACTTAAAGCTTGAAATGCTTTCAGCATTCTTCCGACGATCTTTTCGTAGTGAGGATCTTTGTTATTGCCTAAAAATTTCTGTAAGACTTCTTTAAATGCAATCCACCCTTCTTTTTGAGGATCCGTCATGGTATTGACAAACTCTTGATCAACTATAAGCCTTCTGATGTCTGGTCCGACGAACACACCTTCCTTAAATTTTGCCTCAGACAGGCATGGAAACTTGGTGACCAAGTATTTGAAGCATTCTCCATCTCTTGGAAGTGATTTTACGAATTGCTTCATCAATCTCAATTTTATGTGGAGAGGTGGTAGAAGAACTTTATGGGAAGGTACCAAAGTTTCTCGGAGGACATTTTTTTCACCGACTGTTAGCACCCTCGGCTGCCAACTCTTCTTGGTCCAGTGATTTTGTCGCTCTCGACTGTCCCATAGACACAGAAAACTAGGGTGTTTGGTATGCCCTGTAGCTGGCCAGCTAAGACCTGTCCTAGGTTGCTAGTATAGCTTATACAGTGGATATAAAAAGTCTACACACCCCTGTTAAAATGTCAGGTTTCTGTGCTGTAAAAAAATGAGACAAAGATAAGTCATTTCAGAACTTTTTCCACCTTTAATGTGACCTATAAACTGTACCACTCAATTGAAAAACAAACTGAAATATTTTAGGTGGAGGGAAGAAAAAAAAAAAAGAAAATAATGTGGTTGCATAAGTGTGCACACCCTCTTATAACTGGGGATGTAGCTGTGTTCAGAATTAAGCAATCACATTCAAAATCATGTTAAATACGAGTCAGTATACACCTGCCATCATTTAAAGTGCCTCTGATTAACCCCAAATAAAGTTCAGCTGCTCTAGTTGGTCTTTCCTGAAATTTTCTTAGTCGCATCCCACAGCAAAAGCCATAGTCCACAGAGAGCTTCCAAAGCATCAGAGGGATCTCATTGTTAAAAGGTAAAGGTCAGGAGAAGGGTACAAAAGAATTTCCAAGGCATTAGATATACCATGGAACACAGTGAAGACAGTCATCATCAAGTGGAGAAAATATGGCACAACAGTGGCATCACCAAGAACTGGACGTCCCTCCAAAATTGATGAGAAGACGAGAAGAAAACTGGTCTGGGAGGCTACCAAGAGGCCTACAGCAACATTAAAGGAGCTGCAGGAATATCTGTCAAGTACTGGCTGTGTGGTACAAGTGACAACAATCTCCTGTATTCTTCAAATGCCTGGGCTATGGGGTAGAGTGGCAAGACAAAAGCCTTTTCTTACGAAGAAAAACATCCAAGCCAGGCTACATTTTTCCAAAACATCTGAAGTCTCCTAAAAGCATGTAGGAAAAGGTGTTATGGTCTGATGAAACGAAGGTTGAACTTTTTGGCCATAATTCTAAAAGATATGTTTGGCGCAAAAACAACACTGCACATAACCAAAAGAACACCATACCCACAGTGAAGCATGGTGATGGCAGCATCATGCTTTGGGGCTGTTTTTCTTCAGCTGGAACTGGGGCCTTAGTTGAGCTAGAGGGAATTATGAACAGTTCCAAATACCAGTCAATATTAGCACAAAACCTTCAGGCTTCTGCTAGAAAGCTGAACATGAAGAGGAACTTCATGTTTCAGCATGACAATGACCCAAAGCATGCATCCAAAATAACCAAGGATTGGCTTCACCAGAAGAAGATTAAAGTTTTGGAATGGCCCAGCCAGAGCCCAAACCTGAATCGGATTGAAAATCTGTGGGGTGATCTGAAGAGGGCTGTGCACAGGAGATGCCCTCACAATCTGACAGATTTGGAGTGTTTTTGCAAAGAAGAGTGGGCAAATCTTTCCAAGTCAAAATGTGCCATGCTGATAGACTCATACCTAAAAAGACTGAGTGCTGTAATAAAATCTAAAGGTGCTTCAACAAAGTATTAGTTTAAAGGATAACTGTCACACTTAGACCCTAATTTCAATTTTCATATATGTAGTTACTAATAACATGATATTCCGGGATCAGTTACTAGTAGACTGACTTACCCCATATTTAATAAGATTCAGCCCTTAGCAACCAGTCTGCATAAAACTGCAGTTTCACTATTCAGTTAAGATGGCCGCCACTGCCCTCACCCTGAGGCTAATCCCGCCTGCCCTCACTAGCAAGTAACAATAGCCGCCCAAAAGTGTCAGTAACCAGAGCCCCCCCCCCTAAAGGGTTAATCTCCTGCAGCACAAAGGGGTCCTCTTACCACATGTAGCTTTCATTTATACACTGAGCAGATGGCAGATCTCCCTTCCCTGGTCTGCGCTGATTCGACTCTGTCTTCTCCAGCTCTGCTGAGCGAGGGAACGTCTGCCAAGCGCAGGGACAGGGAGAAGTGCATACAGCCCAGGCACTGTTATCAGCTGCTAGGGAGGACCTGGCTTTAATCATTTATATACAGTCCCTGGCTGTCAGTAATCTGACCTTGCACGCAGCCTGCTTCTGCGTCCTCCGTCCTTCAACAGAGGACGGATCATGCCTAGCAACCCTATTTTAAGCACAGGTAAAAGTAGGCACTACAGGAAACAAAACTGTGGAATTAAGGGGTAATTGCATACACAGTGAAAAGTTGAAATAGGGCACCAAGGAGATATTAATCACCACAATCCAATACTCCAAAAAAAAAAAATATATGACAGTTATACTTTAAGGATGTGCACACTTATGCAACCATATTATTTTATTTTTATATTTATTCTTCCCTCTACCTAAAAGAAAAGAAATTATTTATCTTTGTCACTTTTTTTACATCACAGAAACCTGACATTTTAACAGGGGTGTGTAGACTTTTTATATCCACTATATGTGTATACAACTAAACCTGCTGGTAGCCTTGATGCAGTTCCTATGTTTATGTGTTAAAGACAAAAGCAGAGTTATGTACTGTGACATTATGTTTTGGATGTCATATAACTCTTATATTTTGTGTTCACAGAATCAGAAAAAGATAATATGCCTTTAAGATTAATTTTGTAATGTAAGGTAAGCTCAGTGACACAGCAGAAACAACAGAAAGCATAGTGTGAATTTGTTGTTGCTGGGCAGAAGTCTAGACCGATCACAACCAGCTTCTCACACAGCAAGAGTTTTCATCAATCACAGCCAGCCTCACACACAGCCTGTCTGGGAATTCCCCTAGCAGGAGCTGCTGGAATCACTACTCACCAGAGAGAGGAGCTGAACAGACACACAGTTCCAGTCAGAGTCCAGATTTATGGGAACAAGAGGCCAAAATAGGTATTTAGAACAGTTATATAATGTTCATATTGTTAGTATTGTGATTAGTACTGTATACTGAACAAGTTATATATGTGTTTACTTACAGTTCCACCAAATTGCAAGCATACAAACCAGATTCCATACAAATTGCATACAAACTGCTCATACCAGATCATAAGCAATTGCATACTGCAAACCAAGTTGAGCAAGCAGAACTATTAGTTAGACCTCAGATATGCCTCTCAGAGAGATCATAAAGTGCTTAAATAACTTAAAGTGAGAGTACAGATAATCAAGAGAGAAATATATCCACCATTTTATGTTGAATGACAAGATTGAACAGTTGAACCACCATCTTATGCATACCACCATTTTATGAATCTTTATGCAACATGTGTTTGGTACATGGCCTATCTGCTACGGAGGCGGCAGTGTTATATGAAGAAAAGTTGAAGTTAATAAAGAAGTTATTTGAAGCATTTGGTGTGCTCTTTAAACCTACTGTTTCCATAGAACGACACTAGAGGAATTACAGAGTAATAGACTGGTTAGACTAAAAGTCAGAGATATCAAAACTCTTCTAATGCCGCAAAAGGCACTTCATAGTGCTGCGCCTGCCACATACCCAGCTTGTTGCCCGAGCAGCATGCACAAGACCTTCAATTCCCCACACACTTGCCAACCATGGTCTTTATATTTAAGTTTACGAAGAACCAATTCCAAGTTCTCGTAGGTTTCCTTCAAGTGTACGGAATGACCTACAGGTATGGAAGCGTACGGCATACATATTAGGACATCGTCAGACATCATCCACAACTCCATCCTCCGTCAGGCAAAACTCCCTTCTACCTCAGACTTTAGACAAAACTCTGTCCTCCCTCATCCAAAACTCCATCAGACCTCAGACAAAACTCCCTCCTCCCTCAGACATCAGCCAAAACTCCATCAGACCTCAGACATCAGCCAAAACTCCGTCGTCCCTCATCCAAAACTCCGTCGTCCCTTAGCCAAAACTCCGTCGTCCCTCAGCCAAAACTCTGTCGTGCCTCAGCCAAAACTCCTTCAGACCTCAGACAAAACTCCGTCCTCCCTCATCCAAAACTCCCTCCTCCCTCAGACATCAGCCAAAACTCCATCAGACCTCAGACATCAGCTAAAACTCCGTCGTCCCTCATCCAAAACTCCGTCGTCCCTCAGCCAAAACTCCGTCGTCCCTCAGCCAAAACTCTGTCGTCCCTCAGCCAAAACTCCGTCGTCCCTCAGCCAAAACTCCGTCGTCCCTCAGCCAAAACTCCGTCGTCCCTCAGACAAAACTCCGTCCTCCCTCATCCAAAACTCCCTCCTCCCTCAGACATCAGCCAAAACTCCATCAGACCTCAGACATCAGCCAAAACTCCGTCGTCCCTCATCCAAAACTCCGTCGTCCCTCAGCCAAAACTCTGTCGTGCCTCAGCCAAAACTCCGTCGTCCCTCAGCCAAAACTCCGTCGTCCCTCAGCCAAAAGTCCGTCGTCCCTCAGCCAAAACTCCGTCGTCCCTCATCCAAAACTCTGTCGTCCCTCATCCAAAACTCAGTCGTCCCTCATCCAAAACTCTGTCGTCCCTCATCCAAAACTCCGTCAGCCAAAACTCCGTCGTCCCTCAGCCAAAACTCCGTCAGCCAAAACTCCGTCGTCCATCAGCCAAAACTCCGTCGTGCATCAGCCAAAACTCCGTAAGACATCAGCCAAACCTCCGTCAGACATCAGCCAAAACTCCGTCAGACATCAGCCAAAACTCTGTCAGACATCAGCCAAACCTCCGTCAGACATCAGCCAAAACTCCGTCAGACATCAGCCAAACCTCCATCAGACATCAGCCAAAACTCCGTCAGACATCAGCCAAAACTCTGTCCTCCCTAACTCAAAATATGCCCTACTACACACACTCTTCATCTGACAGAGCTGCTAGCTGCTGGAGAGGCAAAGGACCTGTGATGATGTCATGACCATGTGACGAGTCACGTGTGTGGGAGGGGTCAGATGTGCACAGCAGCTGGTAGAGTGTACAGAACTGTAGCCATCAAATAGAGCTGTGTACTAGAGATGTGTGTGTAACCTGCATGTAGCAGTGTTGTGTACTGTGTAGCCGAGCTGTATGTGTAACCTGCATGTAGCAGAGTTGTGTACTGTGTAGCAGAGCTGTATGTGTAACCTGCATGTAGCAGAGCTGTGAACTGTGTAACAGAGCTGTATGTGTAACCTGCATGTAGCAGTGCTGTGTACTGTGTAGCAGAGCTGTATGTGTAACTTGCATGTAGCAGAGCTGTGTACTGTGTAATAGAGCTGTATGTGTAACCTGCATGTAGCAGAGCTGTGTACTGTGTAGCAGAGCTGTATGTGTAACCTGCATGTAGCAGAGCTGTATGTGTACCCTGAATGTAGCAGAGCTATGTACTGTGTAGCAGAGCTGTATGTGTAACCTGCATGTAGCAGAGCTATATGTGTAACCTGCATGTAGCAGAGCTGTGTACTGTGTAGCAAAGATGTATGTGTAACCTGCATGTAGCAGAGCTGTATGTGTAACCTGCATGTAGCAGAGCTGTGTACTGTGTAGCAGAGCTGTATGTATAACCTGCATGTACCAGTGCTGTGTACTGTGTAGCAGAGCTGTATGTGTAACCTCCATGTAGCAGAGCTGTGTACTGTGTAGCACAGCTGTATGTATAACCTGCATGTAACAGTGCTGTGTACTGTGTAGCAGAGCTGTATATGTAACCTGCATGTAGCAGAGCTGTATGTGTAACCTGTATGTAGCAGTGCTATGTACTGTGTAGCAGAGCTGTATGTGTAACCTGCATGTAGCAGAGCTGTGTACTGTGTAGCAGAGCTGTATGTGTAACCTGCATGTAGCAGAGCTGTATGTGTAACCTGCATGTAGCAGAGTTGTGTACTGTGTAGCAGAGCTGTATGTGTAACCTGCATGTAGCAGAGCTGTGTACTGTGTAGCAGAGCTGTATGTGTAACCTGCATGTAGCAGAGCTGTATGTGTAACCTGCATGTAGCAGAGTTGTGTACTGTGTAGCAGAGCTGTATGTGTAACCTGCATGTAGCAGAGCTGTGTACTGTGTAGTAGAGCTATATGTGCCAGCTGCTAAAGAGGCAAAGAACCTATGATGATGTCATGGTCATGTGACGAGTCACGTGTGTGGGAGGGGTCAGATGTGCACAGCAGCTGGTAGAGTGTACAGAACTGTAGCCATCAAATAGAGCTGTGTACTAGAGATGTGTGTGTAACCTGCATGTAGCAGTGTTGTGTACTGTGTAGCCGAGCTGTATGTGTAACCTGCATGTAGCAGAGTGGTGTACTGTGTAGCAGAGCTGTATGTGTAACCTGCATGTAGCAGAGCTGTGAACTGTGTAGCAGAGCTGTATGTGTAACCTGCATGTAGCAGTGCTGTGTACTGTGTAGCAGAGCTATATGTGTAACTTGCATGTAGCAGAGCTGTGTACTGTGTAATAGAGCTGTATGTGTAACCTGCATGTAGCAGAGCTGTGTACTGTGTAGCAGAGCTGTATGTGTAACCTGCATGTAGCAGAGCTGTATGTGTACCCTGAATGTAGCAGAGCTATGTACTGTGTAGCAGAGCTGTATGTGTAACCTGCATGTAGCAGAGCTGTATGTGTAACCTGCATGTAGCAGAGCTGTGTACTGTGTAGCAGAGATGTATGTGTAACCTGCATGTAGCAGAGCTGTATGTGTAACCTGCATGTAGCAGAGCTGTGTACTGTGTAGCAGAGCTGTATGTATAACCTGCATGTAGCAGTGCTGTGTACTGTGTAGCAGAGCTGTATGTGTAACCTGTATGTAGCAGAGCTGTGTACTGTGTAGCAGAGCTGTATGTATAACCTGCATGTAACAGTGCTGTGTACTGTGTAGCAGAGCTGTATATGTAACCTGCATGTAGCAGAGCTGTGTGTGTAACCTGTATGTAGCAGTGCTGTGTACTGTGTAGCAGAGCTGTATGTGTAACCTGCATGTAGCAGAGCTGTATGTGTAACCTGCATGTAGCAGAGCTGTGTACTGTGTAGCAGAGCTGTATGTGTAACCTGCATGTAGCAGAGCTGTATGTGTAACCTGCATGTAGTAGAGTTGTGTACTGTGTAGCAGAGCTGTATGTGTAACCTGCATGTAGCAGAGATGTGTACTGTGTAGCAGAGCTGTATGTGTAACCTGCATGTAGCAGAGCTGTGTACTGTGTAGTAGAGCTATATGTGTAACCTGCATGTAGCAGAGCTGTATGTGTAACCTGCATGTAGCAGAGCTGTGTACTGTGTAGCAGAGCTGTATGTGTAACCTGCATGTAGCAGAGATGTGTATTGTGTAGCAGAGCTGTATGTGTAACCTGCATGTAGCAGAGCTGTGTACTGTGTAGTAGAGCTGTATGTGGAACCTGCATGTAGCAGAGCTGTATGTGTAACATGCATGTAGCAGAGCTGTGTACTGTGTAGCAGAGCTGTATGTGTAACCTGCATGTACAGAGCTGTATGTGTAACCTGCATGTAGCAGTGCTGTGTACTGTGTAGCAGAACTGTATGTGTAACCTGCATGTAGCAGAGCTGTATGTGTAACCTGCATGTAGCAGAGCTGTGTACTGTGTAGCAGAGCTGTATGTGTAACCTGCATGTAGCAGAGATGTGTATTGTGTAGCAGAGCTGTATGTGTAACCTGCATGTAGCAGAGCTGTGTACTGTGTAGTAGAGCTGTATGTGTAACCTGCATGTAGCAGAGCTGTATGTGTAACCTGCATGTAGCAGAGCTGTGTACTGTGTAGCAGAGCTGTATGTGTAACCTGCATGTAGCAGAGCTGTATGTGTAACCTGCATGTAGCAGTGCTGTGTACTGTGTAGCAGAGCTGTATGTGTAACCTGCATGTAGCAGAGCTGTATGTGTAGCCTGCATGTAGCAGAGCTGTGTACTGTGTAGCAAAGCTGTATGTGTAACCTGCATGTAGCAGAGCTGTATGTGTAACCTGCATGTAGCAGAGCTGTGTACTGTGTAGCAGAGCTGTATGTGTAACCTGCATGTAGCAGAGATGTGTACTGTGTAGCAGAGCTGTATGTGTAACTTGCATGTAGCAGAGCTTTATGTGTAACCTGCATGTAGCAGAGCTGAATGTGTAACCTGCATGTAGCAGAGCTGTATGTGTAACCTGCATGTAGCAGTGCTGTGTACTGTGTAGCAGAGCTGTATGTGTAACCTGCATGTAGCAAAGCTGTATGTGTACCCTGCATGTAGCAGAGTTGTGTACTGTGTAGCAGAGCTGTATGTGTAACCTGCATGTAGCAGAGCTGTTTGTGTAACCTGCATGTAGCAGAGCTATGTACTGTGTAGCAGAGCTGTATGTATAACCTGCATGTAGCAGTGCTGTGTACTGTTTAGCAGAGCTGTATGTGTAACTTGCATGTAGCAGAGCTGTGTACTGTGTAGCAGAGCTGCATGTGTAACCTGCATTTAGCAGTGCTGTGTACTGTGTAGCAGAGCTGTATGTGTAACTTGCATGTAGCAGAGCTGTGTACTGTGTAGCAGAGCTGTATGTGTACCCTGCATGTAGCTGGGCTGTGTACTGTGTAGCAGAGCTGTATGTGTAACCTGCATGTAGCAGGGCTGTGTACTGTGTAGCAGAGCTGTATGTGTAACCTGCATGTAGCAGTGCTGTGTACTGTGTAGCAGAGCTGTATGTGTAACTTGCATGTAGCAGAGCTGTGTACTGTGTAGCAGAGCTGTATGTGTACCCTGCATGTAGCTGAGCTGTGTACTGTGTAGCAGAGCTGTATGTGTAACCTGCATGTAGCAGAGCTGTATGTGTATCCTGCATGTAGCAGAGCTGTGTACTGTGTAGCAGAGCTGTATGTGTAACCTGCATGTAGCAGAGCTGTATGTGTAACCTGCATGTAGCAGTGCTGTGTACTGTGTAGCAGATCTGTAGGGGTAGCCTGCATGTAGCAGAGCTGTGTACTGTGTAGCAGAGCTGTATGTGTAACCTGCATGTAGCAGAGCTGTGTACTGTGTAGCAGAGCTGTATGTGTAAAACCTGCATGTAGCAGAGCTGTGTACTGTGTATATAGAGCAGTGTGTCTAACCGCATGTAGCAGGGCTGTGTACTGTGTTACAGAGATCTGTGTGTAACCTGGGAACTATAAAAAAGTGTAAAAAAAAAACATAAAAATTCAGATCACCCCCCTTTTCCCAAAATGAAAATAAAAGAACTAAAAAAATACACATCATGGGTTTCGCAATGTGTAAAAACACCCATTGTATAAAAATATATTCCCCATACGGCAAACAGCAAAACAGAAAAAAAAGAGTCCAAATGTCCGATTACCTGTTTTTGGTCGCTTCATTTGCTACAAAATTTTTAATAAAAAGTGATCAAAAAGTCTTAAACACCCCAGAATGGTTTCACTGAAAAGTTCAGATTGCCCCGCAAAAAATGAGCCCCCACCCAACTCCGTACACATAATTACAAAAAAGTTATAGGGCTCAAAATATGGCGACAAAAAAATAAATCAGATTTTTATTTAATTTTTTTATCACTATTAAAACGCAAGACAAACTATACATATAAGGTATCGCCGGATTCGATCTGACCTGTAGAATAAAAGTAACCAGTCAGCTTTATCGCACATCGAATGTCGTAAATAAAAATCCCGTAAAACTGTGGTGGAATTGCTTTTTTTTTTTCAACAGGAAGAATGGGCAGTTTTACCATCTGAGAAAATAAAGAGCCTCATCCACAACTACCACAAAAGACTTCAAGCTGTCATTGATGTTAAAGGGGGCAATACATGGTATTAAGAACTGGGGTGTGTAAACTTCTGATCAGGGTCATTTGGGGAGTTTGTGTTGTGATTATGATTTATAAAGAGTAAACACAGTTGTTTGACATAAATGGCTTCAGCCGACCACTAACCATGAGCGAGAGAAAAGTGTCCGTGTTATCATTCATATTCTCTGAACAATGGTTAAAGGGGTATTCTCATCTTAATGATCACTGTTAAATCTGTTAATGATTTGACAGTGATAATTTTTCTAAATACATTTTATTACCCAATTCCCACCCTTTTTTAGAAAATAAGTCACCTCTTACCTGATGTTGTCTTTGGTCTCCCCTGGTTACGGCCACCTCTCCTGTCGAATCCCGCCGGGCCGCGCTTGCGCAGAAGACTGAAGATGTTCTCCCGGCCGGGCCGCGTAATGTCCTGAAAGCGCATGCCGCCGCGCATGCGCCATGATGACTTCTTCCTGGCCAGTATAGTACAGAGCCGCGAACGCGCACGCCGACTCTGTACTATACAGGCCAGGAATAAGTCACCATGGCACATGCGCGGGGGTGTGCGCGTTCAGGACATTGAGCGGCCCGGCCGGGAGAAAATTTTCAGTCTTCTGCGCAAGCGCGGCCCGGCCGGGAGAAGAATCCAGGAAGTGAAAGTCGCGCTCAAGGAAGGTAAGTATGAAAAGGGAAGATGAGAATACCCCTTTAAGAAATCATAAATTCTGCAAGGGTATGTAAACTTATCAGCACAACTGTAAGTAGCTGTGTGATATAAATCTGTGGAATATGGGAAGCATAAGAGGATGTGCACCATAAATCCCATCTTTGTAAGGCCTCTTGCACATGGCCGCTGTGTGCCTGTGGTTGTATTGTGGACCACATACGGCAGTTCCGTAATACACAGGGCACCAGCCGTGTGCATCCCGCATCCGTGATGTCGACCCATTCACTTGAACGGAACGGAAACACGGATCGGATCCCCACAGAAGCACTACAGAGTGCTTTGTGGTGTTTCTGGCCGTGCCTCCGCACAGCAAAAAAGTAGAACATGCTCACGGACCCATTCAGGTTGAATAGGTCTGGATCTGTCCTGGCTGCTGCACGCACGTTTTCCGTGCATTGGGGACTGCAAATTGCTGTCCCCAATGCACGGAATGGACCAACAACGTTTATGTGCAAGAGGCCTAACACTTGTGATCTAGTTTTGTGTGATGCGGCATATATGCATTCATGTTGCATGTATTTATTAATTAGGGCTACCAATTCTGAGTAACTCGGAGTGACAGGAGATTTCCAGAATCTGATTTATTTTTTTTCTCGCCATATTTTGACCCCTAAAACTTTCTTGTAATTATGTGTACGGAGCTGGGTGGGGCTCATTTTTTGCAGGGCAATCTGAACTTTTCACTGATACCATTCTGGGGTGTTTAAGACTTTTTGATCACTTTTTATAAAAAAATTTGTAGCAAATGAAGCGACCAAAAACGGCGAATCGGACATTTGGACTTTCTGTTTTGCTGTTTGCCGTATGGGGAATATATTTTTATACAATGGGTGTTTTTACACATTGCGACACCCATGATGTGTATTTTTTTAGTTCTTTTATTTTCATTTTGGGAAAAGGGGGGTGATCTGATTATTTTTTTACACTTTTTTATAGTTCCCAAGTTACACACACATCTCTGTAACACAGTACACATCTCTGCTACATGCAGGTTACACACACATCTCTGTAACACAGTACACATCTCTGCTACACAGTACACAGCACTGCTACCTGCAGGTTACACATACAGCCCTGCTACATGCATGTTACACATACAGCTCTGCTACATGCAGGTTACACATACAGCTCTACTACACAGTACACAGCTCTGCTACATGCAGGGTACACATACAGATCTGCTACACAGTACACAGCACTGCAATATGCAGGTTACACATACAGCTCTGCTACACAGTACACAGCTCTGCTACATGCAGGGTACACATACAGATCTGCTACACAGTACACAGCACTGCTACATCCAGGTTACACATACAGCTCTGCTACACAGTAAACAGCTCTGCTACATGCAGGTTACACATACAGCTCTGCTACATGCAGGTTACACATACAGCTTTGCTACACAGTACACAGCACTGCTACATACAGGTTACACATACAGCTCTGCTACATGCAGGTTACACATACAGCTCTGCTACACAGTACACAGCACTGCTACATACCGGTTACACATACAGCTCTGCTACACAGTACACAGCTCTGCTACATGCAGGTTACACATACAGCTCTGCTACATGCAGGTTACACATACAGCTCTGCTACATGCAGGTTACACATACAGCTCTGCTACACAGTACACAGCACTGCTACATACCGGTTACACATACAGCTCTGCTACACAGTACACAGCTCTGCTACATGCAGGTTACACATACAGCTCTGCTACATGCAGGTTACACATACAGCTCTGCTATATGCAGGTTACACATACAGCTCTGCTACACAGTACACAGCTCCGCTACATGCAGGTTACACATTCAGCTCTGCTACATGCAGGTTACACATACAGCTTTTCTACACAGTACACAGCACTGCTACATGCAGGTTACACATACAGCTCTGCTACAGGCAGGTTACACATACAGCTCTGCTACACAGTACACAGCACTGCTACATACCGGTTACACATACAGCTCTGCTACACAGTACACAGCTCTGCTACATGCAGGTTACACATACAGCTCTGCTACATGCAGGTTACACATACAGCTCTGCTACATTCAGGTTAGACATACAGCTCTGCTACACAGTACACAGCTCTGCTACATGCAGGTTACACATACAGCTCTGCTACACAGTACATAGCACTGCTACATGCAGGTGACACATACAGCTCTGCTACACAGTACACCACTCTGCTACATGCAGGTTACACATACAGCTCGGCTACACAGTACACAACACTGCTACATGCAGGTTACACACACATCTCTAGTACACAGCTCTATTTGATGGCTACAGTTCTGTACACTCTACCAGCTGCTGTGCACATCTGACCCCTCCCACACACGTGACTCGTCACATGGTCATGACATCATCACAGGTCCTTTGCCTCTCCAGCAGCTAGCAGCTCTGTCAGATGAAGAGTGTGTGTAGTAGGGCATATTTTGAGTTAGGGAGGACAGAGTTTTGGCTGATGTCTGACGAGTTTTGGCTGATGTCTGAGGGAGGTTTGGCTGATGTCTGACGGAGTTTTGGCTGATGTCTGACGAAGTTTTGGCTGATGTCTGACGGAGTTTTGGCTGATGTCTGACGGAGTTTTGGCTGATGTCTGACGGAGTTTTGGCTGATGTCTGACGGAGTTTTGGCTGATGGACGACGGAGTTTTGGCTGATGGACGACGGAGTTTTGGCTGATGGACAACGGAGTTTTGGCTGAGGGACGACAGAGTTTTGGCTGAGGGACGACAGAGTTTTGGATGAGGGACGACAGAGTTTTGGCCGAGGGACGACGGAGTTTTGGCCGAGGGACGACAGAGTTTTGGCTGAGGGATGACGGAGTTTTGGCTGAGGGACGACGCAGTTTTGGCTGATGTCTGAGGTCTGATGGAGTTTTGTCTGATGTCTGAGGGAGGAGGGAGTTTTGGATGAGGGAGGACGGAGTTTTGTCTGAGGTCTGATGGAGTTTTGGATGAGGGAGGACGGAGTTTTGTCTAAAGTCTGAGGTAGAAGGGAGTTTTGCCTGATGGAGGATGGAGTTGTGGATGATGTCTGACGATGTCCTAATATGTATGCCGTAGAAGCGTAAAAACCACCGTTGAGGAGTAAAACTGCTTTGAGACTTCTTTTTGAAGAATCTATATAAAGACTTTGCTCTGAATCATATTGGATTTTAAATTGACCCATCAGACCTTCGACATCGATGCAATAAACCAACTTGTCTTCCTGGGCGAAGTCAGGAACGAACTCCTTTTCACGATGTCTGAACCATGAATATTAGACTCCTGGCAACAATAAATTCCTGCTATTCAGCCTTCATCCGAGTAACTCAGCAGCATCTTTGGGAAGATTCAAGTTTCTTACCAAATCTTTCATCTCCTCCTGAGAAAACAATTTTGGTCTTGTTTTATCTTCAAAGTCAGATTCTTTAGGAAAGATTAACCCCTTCTACCATTAGAAGCACAGACTCAGGGCTGAGGCTTACATATACAGCATGCTGCTGAGTATCCCAGTAGTCACACATGTCACTCAGAGCAGCACTTGTATTCACCCCCTTTGCAGGGGGAAGGGACAGAGATTGTTTACCTGCAAATGACAACAAAGGGCCAAGAAGAGAAGTAGGCAAATGAGGAAATATAATATTTTTTCCCCCTAAAACTTGTTTAGCTTATGTATATATTGCTGACCATCAGATTTACCGTGCTATATTTTTTTTTTACATAACTCGGATAACCCCTTTAAGTTTTTTTTTTGGCATTTTATATCTTAAATGCACTTATGTGAATTAATTAATAGTAATCTGGACTTTAAATTTGGTTAAAAACCCATAATATAAAAAAAAAATACCCAAAATTTTTAAAAAAATTATAAATTTGAAGACAATTTAGCATTTTGTGGCAAATCATGAGATGTAGAAGTTTTTTCAATATTTTATTTGTTTTCAGCACACCAAAATACATGGAAATTAGATTAAAATAATCAAACAGCTTTTTAGTCGCAGACTTGTATTATAGGATCATGTGAGTATATAGGTGATCAGAAGCCCTCTCTCTCACTATATCCCCCCCGGGATCTGCCAGTGTCTGAGCCTTTATAGGGGTGTAAAACACTGTGCCTTGCAGTAACATTCATAGGGAGTGTGCTCTGGTAGTGAAATAATACTGTGAGTCAGTATGACATGCAGAAGACAGGCATCACTCTTAGAATCACTGCACACTTCACTTATTTGGGCAGTCACAGGGCCAAAATCAAGTATGAACTCAACCTTACTGGTCAATGTTAGCGTCAAGAAGCGCACTCCTTTTACCCCGTCGCCAGCTGATTCCACATAGATGTAGACAGAACCTGTTCTATTAAACGGTTATACAAGTAAAGTAGATTCCCCCCCCCCCCCGACAGAGTGGAGAGGGTGTCAGCAGTAAATTTGTGTTGACGTCACTGATTAATTTGCCCTTCCTTTGATCCGTCAGAACAATAATTCACAAAAATCGCATCCTGTCTGTGGAGCATACACCTTCACTCGGTCAGCATTTGTTCAATGATCCATCAGTATTGCTGATGCAAAAAAAAAAAAACAGGAGTGGATCCAAAACAGATGACACGGGAATGGAATTTTTGCATGTCTTCTGTGTTTTGTACCCACTCCTGATTTTGGCTACCAAATCATAAGCCAATTCTGATGGGACTATACAGGGCTTACAGCTGCTACACAGACAGGATCCGTTGTACGTCCTTTTTTTACTTCCTTCTGACAGATCAGAAGAAGGGTCAAACAAATGATGTTAGCCAGATCGAAAGGCAAAATAGTGGGCCAGTCTTGAAGTGGGGAGGGTGGGAACAGCATGAGGAGACCACAAAGTGGCCCAATGACAGGGTCTGGAGGTTGCGACAGCATCAGGAGGTCACATAGTGGCACAATGAAAGAGTCTGGAGGTCGTGACAGCATGAGGAGACCACAGAGTGGCACAATGACAGTCTGGAGGTGGTGGCAGCACCAGGAGGCCGCAGAGTGACACAATGAGTCTGTAGGCTGTAGGTGGTGGCAGCAGCAGTAGCAGCATAAGGAGAAGGCCACCGAGTGGCACAGTGACAGAGTCTGGAGTTTGCATCAGTATGAGGAGGCCACCGAGTGGCACAATGACAGAGTCTGGAGTTGGCAGCAGTATGAGGAGTACAACCTATTAAACTTCATCGTCGTCACTGGGCATGCGCCGAGCCCAGTGACGTCAGATGCTCGCTCTTCCCTCAGTCTCTAGCAAATCGCACTGGCGCAGCCCTCAGTGGGTACTGCATCTGCGCAAGACTTCGCTCGGCCGTCAGGGAGGGGGAGGAGAGGGATGAGACGCTGTGGGCGGTTAGGGATTCTGGAGGAAGGCGTTTTGGGCACTGTAAGAGGGGCGTTTTTGGGCACACAAAGGGGAACATAACGCCCCTCTGGGCACCTTCAGGGTTAATTTGCATAATTATAAAAGTTGTTTTTCTGCAAAACTACTGGACGGATTACAATATGGAACAGCACAGCCGATTCAAGGTAAGCTGTGGAGCATGACTGGTTTAAAATCTGAATTTGTGTTATGAGAGGTGACAGAATCCCTTTAATAAATTTAGTCTTCAGTTTATTCGACAACATGGTTACGATGGAGAAAGCATTCCAAAAAAACAATTTCTCTCCACCTGGAGACAAATCCTGTCAAGATTGATGCAAGTGCGGTATTGGCTGCTCATTGACCCAGAAACTTCTGAGGAAACCTACCTGGCATGAACAGGCCTCTAGTAGCTACAGATAATAAGAAGATAAAGTGTCAAGATAGCTGTAGCTTTGAGCCCGGAAGAGTCCCAAAGTTCATCAAGATATGTCACTAAAGATTTTACCTCATATAACCGCAGCGCTGACCGCTGAATAAATTTTGTTTTTTGAACGAAATACTTCAATAAAGATTTTGCCACATATAACCGCAGCGTTAACTTCTGAAAAAAATTTGTTTTTCGACCGAAATAGTTCAATAAAGATTTTACCACATATAACCGCAGCGCTGACCACTGAATTAATTTTGTTTTTCAACCGAAATAGTTCAATAAAGATTTTACCACATATAACCGCAGCGCTGACCGCTGAATAAATTTAGTTTTTCAACTGAAATAGATCAATAAAGATTTTACCGCATATAATCCCAGCGCTGACCACTGAATTTATTTTGTTTTTCGACTAAAATACATCAATAAAGATTTTACCACATATAACTGCAGCGCTGAACGCTGAATCAAATTTGTTTTTCGACCGAAATACGTCCCAAAAGGGGACTCTATCATTAGGAGGACAGACAGGGTCATCTGTAGCCGAGACCGTGAAGGCCGAACAGTGTGTTTCTGCCGGGTGCTCGGGTTCAGTATCTTGCGGATCAGATTGACAGATTGCTGGGGCTGGAGAAGACCTGGCGGTCATTGTATACATTGGCACCAATGACAAAGTCAGGGGTAGATGGAAGGTCCTTAAAAATTATTTTAGGGAACTAGGAGAGCAGCTCAACTCCAGGACCTCCAAGGTAGTGTCTTAATAAATACTACCAGTGCCACGAGCGTCACCAGAGAGACAACAGCTTAGGGAGTTAAATAAGTGGCTCAGAAGCTGGTGCAGGAAGGAAGGGTTTGGGCCGACTTCTCTGTCGGTTACAGGCTCTACAGTAGGGACGGGCTGCACCTTAATGGGGAGGGTGCAACTGCCCTGGGGGGAAAAATGGGGATTTTGTGTATATAGCTGAAGACATGGGTTGCTAGATGGTCGCTAGCACATCCGCAATAGCCAGTCCCCATAGCTCTGTGTGCTTTTATTGTGTAAAAAAACTGATTTGATACATATGCAAATTAACCTGAGTTGATTCCTGTCAGGGACAGGACTCATCTCAGGTTCATTTACATATGCATTAAATCGTTTTTTTTTACACAATAAAACCACAGAGAGCTATGGGGACTGGGTATTACTGATGTGCTAGCGGCCATCTAGCAACCCATGTCCTCAGCTCTATACACAAAATCCCGGTGACAGGTTCCCTTTAAGGTCTTGCACGTACTCAGATTAGGGACCGCCGTCAAGTTGTACACCATCGCCTAGGGCAGACCGTGCAAGTAGGCAGGGACAGAGGTGAGGGTGGAGCTCAGGGCAGCACACACTCCTCCCGTACGTGACATAATCACAGGCCTTACCTTCATTATGGACCCGATGCAAGTGTTTACTGATTAGGTCCATAACCTTGCTCAAATGGTGCAGGAGTTGGCGGAAAGGTTACAGCCACAGGAATCGGTTCAGACCCCACCTGTAGGTACTTCCTCCCTGCAGAATATCGAGCCCCATGTTAAGCTGCAGGATTGTTTTTCAGTGGATCATAGATCTTTTCTTGCATTTAGGGAAAGCTGTAAATTGTACTTTCGTTTATGCACTCATTCTTCAGGGTCTGAACAACAAAGAGTAGTGATTATTATATCTTTGTTGCAAGGCGACCCACAAGAATGGGCATACTCCCTCCCCACGGACTCCCCTCTTCTAGCTTCAGTGGAATAGGTTTTTCAGGCCTTAGGTGAACTTTATGATGATCCTGATAGGGCGACTGTGGCAGAATCTCAGTTGAAGTCTCTTACTCAGGGGGACAAACCAGTAGAGGAGTACTGTACCCAATTCTGCCAGTGGTGTGTTCCAGTTCTCAAGTGTCAGTTTAGATCAGGGTTCTCTGAAAGTCTCAAAGACATGTTGGTCAGCTATCCCTGTCCTGACACCTTAAAGCAGACTATGACCCTAGCCGTTAGACTGGACCGACGCACCAGAGAAAGGAAGCTGGAAAATCTGTTCTTTCCACAGGCGGTGGGCAAACCAGACTTCTTACCTATGGGAGTCAAGGTGGAAAATCATCTTGAAGAACCCATGTAATGACCAGAAGAGATCAAAGATGCCAAAGGGGTACATACTTCTACTGTGGAGACTCTGACCACTGGGTATGACTATGTCCCAAGGTCCCTTCCTCCGGGAGATCATCCAAATCGGACGTTCCTAAGGATAAGGTACTCCTAGAGGTGGCAAAAATGAAATTACTAGTACCGGTGGTTATTTCTTTGAGTTCTTGTAAGGGTCACTGGGAGGCCTTTATTGATTCAGGCTCCGCCTCTAATTTTCTTGATCAGAATTTTGCTTTCTCTTGGCTACCGGCGAGTAAGATGCATGCTGCCAGATTGGTAAAAAAATTCCATCTTGCCCATCTAGAGAAGCCCACTCCAGGGACTATGGGTCCGGTGGCCCTTCGTGGAAGGGGGGGTACTGTAACGAGGGGCCAGCGACACGTGCTCCCTTCACAGCGCCGCCAGTGCCCTGCGCAAGGAGAGGGTCGAGAACGCAGCCTGCGTCCTCATCTCTATGGCAGCAGACGAGCAGCAGAGGAGCTGAGCGCCGATAATGATGATCGGTGCTCAGCTGTGTTGGCTGTGTTCTGTGAGTCACATGTTGCTGGCCACGACATGTTATTTTCTCCTTTATTGTATTCTTACCTTTAAGGCCCTGCACGTACTCAGATTAGGGACCGCCATCAAGTTGTACACAGTCGCCTAGGGCGGACCGTGCAAGTAGGCATGGACAGAGGTGAGGGTGGAGCTCAGGGCGGCACACACTCCTCCCGTACGTGACAATAGGTAGTGGGATATAGAAGGGGACAGTGGGGATTTAGTGGGGGCTGCGGTTAGCCAGGAAAGTAGGCAGAAGACTGGACATAACAATACACTTATGAAAAATAGAACTGCTGGTAACAAGAACCTGTTACATACAAACATCAACCAAGGTAACCCAAAAATCCCAGATATCCACTTTACAGGTAATAGTAATTTAAAATGTATTTTCACAAATGCCAGAAGTCTAGCTAGCAAGATTGGGGAGCTGGAGGCTATGGTACTAGAAGAACACATAGATATAGTTGGTGTGGCCGAGATTTGGTTGGATTCTTCACATGACTGGGCTGTAAATATTAAGGGTTTTACGCTATTTAGGAAAGATAGGGTCAATAGAAAAGGAGGTGGTGTGTGCATGTATGTGAGGAGTGATCTGAAGACAAGTGTGAAAGAGGCAATTGTGGGTGAGTTCAAAGGGATATAAACACTGAAAAAATAATACTTGGTGTAATCTAGAGATATCCTAACATCACAGAGGAGATAGAAAAGCAACTGTATAACCAAATAGAGAGGGCTGCACTAGCTGGTACAGTGGTCCAGTGGCATACTGCCAATATAGGCACACCACGCAGCTGCTATGGGGCCCGCGGCACAGGGGGGCCCGGAGCGCATGGGAGGCCCCGCCCCATACCCATACATGACACGTCTACTCTGCCAGTTTATTCATAATTTACTCCCCACTTTCTCCCAACTGTTCCATTCCTAACTTGCTATGCTCAGTCAGGGCCCCCCTGGCTCGCCCCCCCTCCCATGTGTAGTTTCACTCTGTGTCGGATGGGCTAGGAGAGCACATGCCTTACACCCATACGTCTCCTTCCATCCAGCAATGGAAGCGGATGTGCCTTGTAAATGTCTGAGGTAACTCCACTGATTACAGCCTATACCTATGTACACAGACACAGTAATTTCTGGCTGTACAGTCTATCACTGGGATGGTGTGTTCCTGCCAGCGGTTTAACCCCTTGTGTTCTGCAGCAGCATGGCCCCCACCAATATACAGCTTATACCTATGTACAGCCTATGCCTATATACAGTCTACACCTAAAGTACAGACCAAAAGTTTGGACACACCTTCTCATTCAAAGAGTTTTCTTTATTTTCATGACTATGAAGGCATCAAAACTATGAATTAACACATGTGGAATTATATACATAACAAACAAGTGTGAAACAACTGAAAATATGTCATATTCTAGGTTCTTCAAAGTAGCCACCTTTTGCTTTGATTACTGCTTTGCACACTCTTGGCATTCTCTTGATGAGCTTCAAGAGGTAGTCCCCTAAAATGGTCTTCCAACAGTCTTTAAGGAGTTCCCAGAGATGCTTAGCACTTGTTGGCCCTTTTGCCTTCACTCTGCGGTCCAGCTCACCCCAAAACATCTCGATTGGGTTCAGGTCCGGTGACTGTGGAGGCCAGGTCATCTGGCGCAGCACCCCATCACTCTCCTCCATGGTCAAATAGCCCTTACTTTCAAAGTTTTCCCAATTTTTCGGCTGACTGACTGACCTTCATTTCTTAAAGTAATGATGGCCACTCGTTTTTCTTTACTTAGCTGCTTTTTTCTTGCCATAATACCAATTCTAAGAGTCTATTCAGTAGGACTATCAGCTGTGTATCCACCTGACTTCTCAACGCAACTGATGGTCCCAACCCCATTTATAAGGCAAGAAATCCCACTTATTAAACCTGACAGGGCACACCTGTGAAGTGAAAACCATTTCAGGGGACTACCTCTTGAAGCTCATCAAGAGAATGCCAAGAGTGTGCAAAGCAGTAATCAAAGCAAAATGTGGCTACTTTGAAGAACCTAGAATATGACATATTTTCAGTTTTTTCACACTTATTTGTTATGTATATAATTCCACATGTGTTAATTCATAATTTTGATGCCTTAATAGTCATGAAAATAAAGAAAACTCTTTGAATGAGAAGGTGTGTCCAAACTTTTGGTCTGTACTGTATGTACAGCCTATTCCTATATAAAGCCTATACCTATATACAGCCTACAACTATATACTGCCTATAGCTATATACAGCCTATACCTATATACAGTCTACACCTATGTACAGTCTAGCGTGTAGACTGTACATAGGTGTAGACTGTATATAAGTGTAAACTGTATATAGATATAGGCTGCATATAGGTATAGGCAGTATATAGTTGTAGGAGGTATATAGGTATATCTATCTATCTATCTATCTATCTATCTCATATCTATCTATTTATCCCACAGGGGTTATATTGTTCGGCATGGTGTAACCTCCATACATTTGCTGTACAGTATACATTATAATCACTGCACCATGCCGTGCAATATACATTATAATCCCTGCACCATGCCGTACAATATACATTACAATCCCTGCACCATGCCGTACAATATACATTATAATCCCTGCACCATGCCATACAATATACAGTATAACACCTGCACTGTGGGGTTATGTTGTATATTGTACAGCATGGTGTATGGATTACACTGTATATTTTACTGTATGGTGTATAGATTATAATGTATATTGTACAGCATAGTGGAGGGGTTATAATTAGGGATGAGCGAACCCGAACTGTATAGTTCGGGTTCGTACCAAATTTTGGGGTGTCCGTGACACGGACCCGAACCCGAACATTTTCGTAAAAGTCCGGGTTCGGGTTCGGTGTTCGGCGCTTTCTTGGCGCTTTTTGAAAGGCTGCAAAGCAGCCAATCAACAAGCATCATACTACTTGCCCCAAGAGACCATCACAGCCTTGCCTACTATTGGCATGGCTGTGATTGGCCAGTGCAGCATGTGACCCAGCCTCTATATAAGCTTGGGTCACATAGCGCTGCACGTCACTCTGCTGATACAAGTGTAGGGAGAGGTTGCAGCTGCGACGTTAGGACGAGATAAGGCAGATTAACTCCTCCAAAAGACTTCATTCTGTGATCGATCTACAGCTGTGGATCATTGAACTGCTTCTATTCAATTGCTAATTGTTTTTAGGCTGCCCAGAGCGTTTTTCAGTCACTTTTTTCTGGGGTGATCGGCGGCCATTTTGTGGCTTGTGGTGCGCCAGCACAAGCTACCACCAAGTGCATTTAACCATCAATAGTGTGGTTATTTTTTTGCTATATCCTACATCAGGGTCAAGCTTTCATCAAGTGCATTTAACCATCAATAGTGTGGTTATTTTTTGGCCATATACTACATCAGGTGCAGGCTGAGCCTGTGTCACCCAAGTGCATTTAACCATCAATAGTGTGGTTATTTTTTGCTATATCCTACATCAGGGTCAAGCTTTCATCAAGTGCATTTAACCATCAATACACTGCATGCAGAATTATTAGGCAAATTAGTATTTTGACCACATCATCCTCTTTATGCATGTTGTCTTACTCCAAGCTGTATAGGCTCGAAAGCCTACTACCAATTAAGCATATTAGGTGATGTGCATCTCTGTAATGAGAAGGGGTGTGGTCTAATGACATCAACACCCTATATTAGGTGTGCATAATTATTAGGCAACTTTCTTTCCTTTGGCAAAATGGGTCAAAAGAAGGACTTGACAGGCTCAGAAAAGTAAAAAATAGTGAGATATCTTGCAGAGGGATGCAGCACTCTTAAAATTGCAAACCTTCTGAAGCGTGATCATCGAACAATCAAGCGTTTCATTCAGAATAGTCAACAGGGTCGCAAGAAGCGTGTGGAAAAACCAAGGCGCAAAATAACTGCCCATGAACTGAGAAAAGTCAAGCGTGCAGCTGCCAAGATGCCACTTGCCACCAGTTTGGCCATATTTCAGAGCTGCAACATCACTGGAGTGCCCAAAAGCACAAGGTGTGCAATACTCAGAGACATGGCCAAGGTAAGAAAGGCTGAAAGACGACTACCACTGAACAAGACACACAAGCTGAAACGTCAAGACTGGGCGGCCAAGAAATATCTCAAGACTGATTTTTCTAAGGTTTTATGGACTGATGAAATGAGAGTGAGTCTTGATGGGCCAGATGGATGGGCCCGTGGCTGGATTGGTAAAGGGCAGAGAGCTCCAGTCCGACTCAGACGCCAGCAAGGTGGAGGTGGAGTACTGGTTTGGGCTGGTATCATCAAAGATGAGCTTGTGGGGCCTTTTTGGGTTGAGGATGGAGTCAAGCTCAACTCCCAGTCCTACTGCCAGTTTCTGGAAGACACCTTCTTCAAGCAGTGGTACAGGAAGAAGTCTGCATCCTTCAAGAAAAACATGATTTTCATGCAGGACAATGCTCCATCACACGCGTCCAAGTACTCCACAGCGTGGCTGGCAAGAAAGGGTATAAAAGAAGAAAATCTAATGGCATGGCCTCCTTGTTCACCTGATCTGAACCCCATTGAGAACCTGTGGTCCATCATCAAATGTGAGATTTACAAGGAGGGAAAACAGTACACCTCTCTGAACAGTGTCTGGGAGGCTGTGGTTGCTGCTGCACGCAATGTTGATGGTGAACAGATCAAAACACTGACAGAATCCATGGATGGCAGGCTTTTGAGTGTCCTTGCAAAGAAAGGTGGCTATATTGGTCACTGATTTGTTTTTGTTTTGTTTTTGAATGTCAGAAATGTATATTTGTGAATGTTGAGATGTTATATTGGTTTCACTGGTAAAAATAAATAATTGAAATGGGTATATATTTCTTTTTTGTTAAGTTGCCTAATAATTATGCACAGTAATAGTCACCTGCACACACAGATATCCCCCTAAAATAGCTAAAACTAAAAACAAACTAAAAACTACTTCCAAAAATATTCAGCTTTGATATTAATGAGTTTTTTGGGTTCATTGAGAACATGGTTGTTGTTCAATAATAAAATTAATCCTCAAAAATACAACTTGCCTAATAATTCTGCACTCCCTGTAGTGTGTTTATTTTTTTTGCTATATACTACATCAGGTGCAGGCTGAGCCTGTGTCACCCAAGTGCATTTAACCATCAATAGTGTGGTTATTTTTTGCTATATCCTACATCAGGGTCAAGCTTTCCTCAAGTGCATTTAACCATCAATAGTGTGGTTATTTTTTGGCCATATACTACATCAGGTGCAGGCTGAGCCTGACATTTATATTCATCCAAATCAGTACTGTTTTAGCTGGTCAAGTTATTTTTAGTGACCGTAAAAGCACAGTTTTTGTTCTGGGTTGAAAAACAATTCCCAAATTTGCCATTCTCAAAATTAGTGGTTTCTGCTGTATCAGGCCTACTTTAAACATTTTCGTAAAATTCCGGGTTCGGGTTCGGTGTTCGGCGCTTTCTTGGCGCTTTTTGAAAGGCTGCAAAGCAGCCAATCAACAAGCATCATGCTACTTGCCCCAAGAGGCCATCACAGCCATGCCTACTATTGGCATGGCTCTGATTGGCCAGTGCAGCATGTGACCCAGCCTCTATATAAGCTTGGGTCACATAGCGCTGCACATCACTCTGCTGATACAAGCGTAGGGAGAGGTTGCAGCTGTGGCGTTAGGGCGAGATTAGGCAGATTAACTCCTCCAAAAGACTTCATTCTGTGATCGATCTACAGCTGTGGATCATTGAACTGCTTCTATTCAATTGCTCATTGTTTTTAGGCTGCCCAGAGCGTTTTTCAGTCACTTTTTTCTGGGGTGATCGGCGGCCATTTTGTGGCTTGTGGTGCGCCAGCACAAGCTACCACCAAGTGCATTTAACCATAAATAGTGTGGTTATTTTTTGCTATATCCTACATCAGGGTCAAGCTTTCATCAAGTGCATTTAACCATCAATAGTGTGGTTATTTTTTGGCCATATACTACATCAGGTGCAGGCTGAGCCTGTGTCACCCAAGTGCATTTAACCATCAATAGTGTGGTTATTTTTTGCTATATTCTACATCAGGGTCAAGTTTCATCTTGTGCATTTAACCATCAATAGTGTGGTTATTTTTTGGCCATATACTACATCAGGTGCAGGTTGAGCCTGTGTCACCCAAGTGCATTTAACCATCAATAGTGTGGTTATTTTTTGCTATATCCTACATCAGGGTCAAGCTTTCATCAAGTGCATTTAACCATCAATAGTGTGGTTATTTTTTTGCCATATACTACATCAGGTGCAGGCTGAGCCTGTGTCACCCAAGTGCATTTAACCATCAATAGTGTGGTTATTTTTTGGCCATATACTACATCAGGGGCAAGTTGAGCCTGTCACCCAGCACCTAAAAAATAGGCCTCACATTTATATTCCTCCAAATCAGTACTGTTTTAGCTGGTCAAGTTATTTTTAGTGACCGTAAAAGCACAGTTTTTGTTCTGGCAGTATATAGTTGTAGGAGGTATATAGGTATATCTATCTATCTATCTATCTATCTATCTATCTCATATCTATCTATTTATCCCACAGGGGTTATATTGTTCGGCATGGTGTAACCTCCATACATTTGCTGTACAGTATACATTATAATCACTGCACCATGCCGTGCAATATACATTATAATCCCTGCACCATGCCGTACAATATACATTACAATCCCTGCACCATGCCGTACAATATACATTATAATCCCTGCACCATGCCATACAATATACAGTATAACACCTGCACTGTGGGGTTATGTTGCATATTGTACAGCATGGTGTATGGATTACACTGTATATTTTACTGTATGGTGTATAGATTATAATGTATATTGTACAGCATAGTGGAGGGGTTATAATTAGGGATGAGCGAACCCGAACTGTATAGTTCGGGTTCGTACCAAATTTTGGGGTGTCCGTGACACGGACCCGAACCCGAACATTTTCGTAAAAGTCCGGGTTCGGGTTCGGTGTTCGGCGCTTTCTTGGCGCTTTTTGAAAGGCTGCAAAGCAGCCAATCAACAAGCATCATACTACTTGCCCCAAGAGACCATCACAGCCTTGCCTACTATTGGCATGGCTGTGATTGGCCAGTGCAGCATGTGACCCAGCCTCTATATAAGCTTGGGTCACATAGCGCTGCACGTCACTCTGCTGATACAAGTGTAGGGAGAGGTTGCAGCTGCGACGTTAGGACGAGATAAGGCAGATTAACTCCTCCAAAAGACTTCATTCTGTGATCGATCTACAGCTGTGGATCATTGAACTGCTTCTATTCAATTGCTAATTGTTTTTAGGCTGCCCAGAGCGTTTTTCAGTCACTTTTTTCTGGGGTGATCGGCGGCCATTTTGTGGCTTGTGGTGCGCCAGCACAAGCTACCACCAAGTGCATTTAACCATCAATAGTGTGGTTATTTTTTTGCTATATCCTACATCAGGGTCAAGCTTTCATCAAGTGCATTTAACCATCAATAGTGTGGTTATTTTTTGGCCATATACTACATCAGGTGCAGGCTGAGCCTGTGTCACCCAAGTGCATTTAACCATCAATAGTGTGGTTATTTTTTGCTATATCCTACATCAGGGTCAAGCTTTCATCAAGTGCATTTAACCATCAATACACTGCATGCAGAATTATTAGGCAAATTAGTATTTTGACCACATCATCCTCTTTATGCATGTTGTCTTACTCCAAGCTGTATAGGCTCGAAAGCCTACTACCAATTAAGCATATTAGGTGATGTGCATCTCTGTAATGAGAAGGGGTGTGGTCTAATGACATCAACACCCTATATTAGGTGTGCATAATTATTAGGCAACTTTCTTTCCTTTGGCAAAATGGGTCAAAAGAAGGACTTGACAGGCTCAGAAAAGTAAAAAATAGTGAGATATCTTGCAGAGGGATGCAGCACTCTTAAAATTGCAAACCTTCTGAAGCGTGATCATCGAACAATCAAGCGTTTCATTCAAAATAGTCAACAGGGTCGCAAGAAGCGTGTGGAAAAACCAAGGCGCAAAATAACTGCCCATGAACTGAGAAAAGTCAAGCGTGCAGCTGCCAAGATGCCACTTGCCACCAGTTTGGCCATATTTCAGAGCTGCAACATCACTGGAGTGCCCAAAAGCACAAGGTGTGCAATACTCAGAGACATGGCCAAGGTAAGAAAGGCTGAAAGACGACTACCACTGAACAAGACACACAAGCTGAAACGTCAAGACTGGGCGGCCAAGAAATATCTCAAGACTGATTTTTCTAAGGTTTTATGGACTGATGGAATGAGAGTGAGTCTTGATGGGCCAGATGGATGGGCCCGTGGCTGGATTGGTAAAGGGCAGAGAGCTCCAGTCCGACTCAGACGCCAGCAAGGTGGAGGTGGAGTACTGGTTTGGGCTGGTATCATCAAAGATGAGCTTGTGGGGCCTTTTTGGGTTGAGGATGGAGTCAAGCTCAACTCCCAGTCCTACTGCCAGTTTCTGGAAGACACCTTCTTCAAGCAGTGGTACAGGAAGAAGTCTGCATCCTTCAAGAAAAACATGATTTTCATGCAGGACAATGCTCCATCACACGCGTCCAAGTACTCCACAGCGTGGCTGGCAAGAAAGGGTATAAAAGAAGAAAATCTAATGGCATGGCCTCCTTGTTCACCTGATCTGAACCCCATTGAGAACCTGTGGTCCATCATCAAATGTGAGATTTACAAGGAGGGAAAACAGTACACCTCTCTGAACAGTGTCTGGGAGGCTGTGGTTGCTGCTGCACGCAATGTTGATGGTGAACAGATCAAAACACTGACAGAATCCATGGATGGCAGGCTTTTGAGTGTCCTTGCAAAGAAAGGTGGCTATATTGGTCACTGATTTGTTTTTGTTTTGTTTTTGAATGTCAGAAATGTATATTTGTGAATGTTGAGATGTTATATTGGTTTCACTGGTAAAAATAAATAATTGAAATGGGTATATATTTCTTTTTTGTTAAGTTGCCTAATAATTATGCACAGTAATAGTCACCTGCACACACAGATATCCCCCTAAAATAGCTAAAACTAAAAACAAACTAAAAACTACTTCCAAAAATATTCAGCTTTGATATTAATGAGTTTTTTGGGTTCATTGAGAACATGGTTGTTGTTCAATAATAAAATTAATCCTCAAAAATACAACTTGCCTAATAATTCTGCACTCCCTGTAGTGTGTTTATTTTTTTTGCTATATACTACATCAGGTGCAGGCTGAGCCTGTGTCACCCAAGTGCATTTAACCATCAATAGTGTGGTTATTTTTTGCTATATCCTACATCAGGGTCAAGCTTTCCTCAAGTGCATTTAACCATCAATAGTGTGGTTATTTTTTGGCCATATACTACATCAGGTGCAGGCTGAGCCTGACATTTATATTCATCCAAATCAGTACTGTTTTAGCTGGTCAAGTTATTTTTAGTGACCGTAAAAGCACAGTTTTTGTTCTGGGTTGAAAAACAATTCCCAAATTTGCCATTCTCAAAATTAGTGGTTTCTGCTGTATCAGGCCTACTTTAAACATTTTCGTAAAATTCCGGGTTCGGGTTCGGTGTTCGGCGCTTTCTTGGCGCTTTTTGAAAGGCTGCAAAGCAGCCAATCAACAAGCATCATACTACTTGCCCCAAGAGGCCATCACAGCCATGCCTACTATTGGCATGGCTCTGATTGGCCAGTGCAGCATGTGACCCAGCCTCTATATAAGCTTGGGTCACATAGCGCTGCACATCACTCTGCTGATACAAGCGTAGGGAGAGGTTGCAGCTGTGGCGTTAGGGCGAGATTAGGCAGATTAACTCCTCCAAAAGACTTCATTCTGTGATCGATCTACAGCTGTGGATCATTGAACTGCTTCTATTCAATTGCTCATTGTTTTTAGGCTGCCCAGAGCGTTTTTCAGTCACTTTTTTCTGGGGTGATCGGCGGCCATTTTGTGGCTTGTGGTGCGCCAGCACAAGCTACCACCAAGTGCATTTAACCATAAATAGTGTGGTTATTTTTTGCTATATCCTACATCAGGGTCAAGCTTTCATCAAGTGCATTTAACCATCAATAGTGTGGTTATTTTTTGGCCATATACTACATCAGGTGCAGGCTGAGCCTGTGTCACCCAAGTGCATTTAACCATCAATAGTGTGGTTATTTTTTGCTATATTCTACATCAGGGTCAAGTTTCATCTTGTGCATTTAACCATCAATAGTGTGGTTATTTTTTGGCCATATACTACATCAGGTGCAGGTTGAGCCTGTGTCACCCAAGTGCATTTAACCATCAATAGTGTGGTTATTTTTTGCTATATCCTACATCAGGGTCAAGCTTTCATCAAGTGCATTTAACCATCAATAGTGTGGTTATTTTTTTGCCATATACTACATCAGGTGCAGGCTGAGCCTGTGTCACCCAAGTGCATTTAACCATCAATAGTGTGGTTATTTTTTGGCCATATACTACATCAGGGGCAAGTTGAGCCTGTCACCCAGCACCTAAAAAATAGGCCTCACATTTATATTCCTCCAAATCAGTACTGTTTTAGCTGGTCAAGTTATTTTTAGTGACCGTAAAAGCACAGTTTTTGTTCTGGCAGTATATAGTTGTAGGAGGTATATAGGTATATCTATCTATCTATCTATCTATCTATCTCATATCTATCTATTTATCCCACAGGGGTTATATTGTTCGGCATGGTGTAACCTCCATACATTTGCTGTACAGTATACATTATAATCACTGCACCATGCCGTGCAATATACATTATAATCCCTGCACCATGCCGTACAATATACATTACAATCCCTGCACCATGCCGTACAATATACATTATAATCCCTGCACCATGCCATACAATATACAGTATAACACCTGCACTGTGGGGTTATGTTGCATATTGTACAGCATGGTGTATGGATTACACTGTATATTTTACTGTATGGTGTATAGATTATAATGTATATTGTACAGCATAGTGGAGGGGTTATAATTAGGGATGAGCGAACCCGAACTGTATAGTTCGGGTTCGTACCAAATTTTGGGGTGTCCGTGACACGGACCCGAACCCGAACATTTTCGTAAAAGTCCGGGTTCGGGTTCGGTGTTCGGCGCTTTCTTGGCGCTTTTTGAAAGGCTGCAAAGCAGCCAATCAACAAGCATCATACTACTTGCCCCAAGAGACCATCACAGCCTTGCCTACTATTGGCATGGCTGTGATTGGCCAGTGCAGCATGTGACCCAGCCTCTATATAAGCTTGGGTCACATAGCGCTGCACGTCACTCTGCTGATACAAGAGTAGGGAGAGGTTGCAGCTGCGACGTTAGGACGAGATAAGGCAGATTAACTCCTCCAAAAGACTTCATTCTGTGATCGATCTACAGCTGTGGATCATTGAACTGCTTCTATTCAATTGCTCATTGTTTTTAGGCTGCCCAGAGCGTTTTTCAGTCACTTTTTTCTGGGGTGATCGGCGGCCATTTTGTGGCTTGTGGTGCGCCAGCACAAGCTACCACCAAGTGCATTTAACCATCAATAGTGTGGTTATTTTTTTGCTATATCCTACATCAGGGTCAAGCTTTCATCAAGTGCATTTAACCATCAATAGTGTGGTTATTTTTTGGCCATATACTACATCAGGTGCAGGCTGAGCCTGTGTCACCCAAGTGCATTTAACCATCAATAGTGTGGTTATTTTTTGCTATATCCTACATCAGGGTCAAGCTTTCATCAAGTGCATTTAACCATCAATACACTGCATGCAGAATTATTAGGCAAATTAGTATTTTGACCACATCATCCTCTTTATGCATGTTGTCTTACTCCAAGCTGTATAGGCTCGAAAGCCTACTACCAATTAAGCATATTAGGTGATGTGCATCTCTGTAATGAGAAGGGGTGTGGTCTAATGACATCAACACCCTATATTAGGTGTGCATAATTATTAGGCAACTTTCTTTCCTTTGGCAAAATGGGTCAAAAGAAGGACTTGACAGGCTCAGAAAAGTAAAAAATAGTGAGATATCTTGCAGAGGGATGCAGCACTCTTAAAATTGCAAACCTTCTGAAGCGTGATCATCGAACAATCAAGCGTTTCATTCAAAATAGTCAACAGGGTCGCAAGAAGCGTGTGGAAAAACCAAGGCGCAAAATAACTGCCCATGAACTGAGAAAAGTCAAGCGTGCAGCTGCCAAGATGCCACTTGCCACCAGTTTGGCCATATTTCAGAGCTGCAACATCACTGGAGTGCCCAAAAGCACAAGGTGTGCAATACTCAGAGACATGGCCAAGGTAAGAAAGGCTGAAAGACGACTACCACTGAACAAGACACACAAGCTGAAACGTCAAGACTGGGCGGCCAAGAAATATCTCAAGACTGATTTTTCTAAGGTTTTATGGACTGATGAAATGAGAGTGAGTCTTGATGGGCCAGATGGATGGGCCCGTGGCTGGATTGGTAAAGGGCAGAGAGCTCCAGTCCGACTCAGACGCCAGCAAGGTGGAGGTGGAGTACTGGTTTGGGCTGGTATCATCAAAGATGAGCTTGTGGGGCCTTTTTGGGTTGAGGATGGAGTCAAGCTCAACTCCCAGTCCTACTGCCAGTTTCTGGAAGACACCTTCTTCAAGCAGTGGTACAGGAAGAAGTCTGCATCCTTCAAGAAAAACATGATTTTCATGCAGGACAATGCTCCATCACACGCGTCCAAGTACTCCACAGCGTGGCTGGCAAGAAAGGGTATAAAAGAAGAAAATCTAATGGCATGGCCTCCTTGTTCACCTGATCTGAACCCCATTGAGAACCTGTGGTCCATCATCAAATGTGAGATTTACAAGGAGGGAAAACAGTACACCTCTCTGAACAGTGTCTGGGAGGCTGTGGTTGCTGCTGCACGCAATGTTGATGGTGAACAGATCAAAACACTGACAGAATCCATGGATGGCAGGCTTTTGAGTGTCCTTGCAAAGAAAGGTGGCTATATTGGTCACTGATTTGTTTTTGTTTTGTTTTTGAATGTCAGAAATGTATATTTGTGAATGTTGAGATGTTATATTGGTTTCACTGGTAAAAATAAATAATTGAAATGGGTATATATTTCTTTTTTGTTAAGTTGCCTAATAATTATGCACAGTAATAGTCACCTGCACACACAGATATCCCCCTAAAATAGCTAAAACTAAAAACAAACTAAAAACTACTTCCAAAAATATTCAGCTTTGATATTAATGAGTTTTTTGGGTTCATTGAGAACATGGTTGTTGTTCAATAATAAAATTAATCCTCAAAAATACAACTTGCCTAATAATTCTGCACTCCCTGTAGTGTGTTTATTTTTTTTGCTATATACTACATCAGGTGCAGGCTGAGCCTGTGTCACCCAAGTGCATTTAACCATCAATAGTGTGGTTATTTTTTGCTATATCCTACATCAGGGTCAAGCTTTCCTCAAGTGCATTTAACCATCAATAGTGTGGTTATTTTTTGGCCATATACTACATCAGGTGCAGGCTGAGCCTGACATTTATATTCATCCAAATCAGTACTGTTTTAGCTGGTCAAGTTATTTTTAGTGACCGTAAAAGCACAGTTTTTGTTCTGGGTTGAAAAACAATTCCCAAATTTGCCATTCTCAAAATTAGTGGTTTCTGCTGTATCAGGCCTACTTTAAACATTTTCGTAAAATTCCGGGTTCGGGTTCGGTGTTCGGCGCTTTCTTGGCGCTTTTTGAAAGGCTGCAAAGCAGCCAATCAACAAGCATCATACTACTTGCCCCAAGAGGCCATCACAGCCATGCCTACTATTGGCATGGCTCTGATTGGCCAGTGCAGCATGTGACCCAGCCTCTATATAAGCTTGGGTCACATAGCGCTGCACATCACTCTGCTGATACAAGCGTAGGGAGAGGTTGCAGCTGTGGCGTTAGGGCGAGATTAGGCAGATTAACTCCTCCAAAAGACTTCATTCTGTGATCGATCTACAGCTGTGGATCATTGAACTGCTTCTATTCAATTGCTCATTGTTTTTAGGCTGCCCAGAGCGTTTTTCAGTCACTTTTTTCTGGGGTGATCGGCGGCCATTTTGTGGCTTGTGGTGCGCCAGCACAAGCTACCACCAAGTGCATTTAACCATAAATAGTGTGGTTATTTTTTGCTATATCCTACATCAGGGTCAAGCTTTCATCAAGTGCATTTAACCATCAATAGTGTGGTTATTTTTTGGCCATATACTACATCAGGTGCAGGCTGAGCCTGTGTCACCCAAGTGCATTTAACCATCAATAGTGTGGTTATTTTTTGCTATATTCTACATCAGGGTCAAGTTTCATCTTGTGCATTTAACCATCAATAGTGTGGTTATTTTTTGGCCATATACTACATCAGGTGCAGGTTGAGCCTGTGTCACCCAAGTGCATTTAACCATCAATAGTGTGGTTATTTTTTGCTATATCCTACATCAGGGTCAAGCTTTCATCAAGTGCATTTAACCATCAATAGTGTGGTTATTTTTTTGCCATATACTACATCAGGTGCAGGCTGAGCCTGTGTCACCCAAGTGCATTTAACCATCAATAGTGTGGTTATTTTTTGGCCATATACTACATCAGGGGCAAGTTGAGCCTGTCACCCAGCACCTAAAAAATAGGCCTCACATTTATATTCCTCCAAATCAGTACTGTTTTAGCTGGTCAAGTTATTTTTAGTGACCGTAAAAGCACAGTTATTGTTCTGGGTTGAAAAACAATTCCCAAATTTGCCATTCTCAAAATTAGTGGTTTCTGCTGTCTCAGGCCTACTTTAAATCTATCCCTAAAAGGGTATATTAGATTCAAGGTGCTAATAGGGTCATTCTGAAAAACTTAACACACACGCTACAGTGCAGATACAAGTCTAATTCTGTGATTAAACGTATACCTGTCACACAGCGCCTAAAAAATAGGCCTCACATTTATATTCAGCTAAATCTGTCATTACTGGTGTGCCTGTATTAGTGTAATACGGTACCTAAATAGATAGCCAGACAGTGTTAGGTGTCTGTAAAAAAAGGCCTGAATTTTAATTCAATACATTGGCCCGAATAATATTTTTCTTATTGTGGTGAACGGTAACAATGAGGAAAACATCTAGTAAGGGACGCGGACGCGGACGTGGACATGGTCGTGGTGGTGTTAGTGGACCCTCTGGTGCTGGGAGAGGACGTGGCCGTTCTGCCACAGCCACACGTCCTAGTGTACCAACTACCTCAGGTCCCAGTAGCCGCCAGAATTTACAGGGATATTTGGTGGGGCCCAATGCCGTTCTAAGGATGGTAAGGCCTGAGCAGGTACAGGCATTAGTTAATTGGGTGGCCGACAGTGCATCCAGCACGTTCACATTATCTCCCACCCAGTCTTCTGCAGAAAGCGCACAGATGGCGCATGAAAACCAAGCACATCAGTCTGTCACATCACCCCCATGCATATCAGGGAAACTGTCTGAGACTCAAGTTATGCAGCAGTCTCTTATGCTGTTTGAAGACTCTGCTCCCAGGGTTTCCCAAGGGCATCCACCTAGCCCTTCCCCAGCAGTGGAAGAGATAGAATGCACTAACGCACAACCACTTATGTTTCCTGATGATGAGGACATGGGAATACCACCTCAGCACGTCTCTGATGATGACGAAACACAGGTGCCAACTGCTGCGTCTTTCTGCAGTGTGCAGACTGAACAGGAGGTCAGGGATCAAGACTGGGTGGAAGACGATGCAGGGGACGATGAGGTCCTAGACCCCACATGGAATGAAGGTCGTGCCACTGACTTTCACAGTTCGGAGGAAGAGGCAGTGGTGAGACCGAGCCAACAGCGTAGCAAAAGACAAAGAGGGAGCAGTGGGCAAAATCAGAACACCCGTCGCCAAGAGACTCCGCCTGCTACTGACCGCCGCCATCTGGGACCGAGCACCCCAAATGCAGCTTCAAGGAGTTCCCTGGCATGGCACTTCTTCAAACAATGTGCTGACGACAAGACCCGAGTGGTTTGCACGCTGTGCCATCAGAGCCTGAAGCGAGGCATTAACGTTCTGAACCTTAGCACAACCTGCATGACCAGGCACCTGCATGCAAAGCATGAACTGCAGTGGAGTAAACACCTTAAAAACAAGGAAGTCACTCAGGCTCCCCCTGCTACCTCTTCTGCTGCTGCCGCCTCGGCCTCTTCTGCTGCTGCCGCCGCCTCGGCCTCTTCCTCCGTTGGGGCGTTGGCACTTGCCGCCCAGCAAACATGGGATGTACCACCAACACCACCACCTGCGTCACCAAGCATCTCAACCATGTCACACGGCAGCGTTCAGCTCTCCATCTCACAAACATTTGAGAGAAAGCGTTAATTCCCACCTAGCCACCCTCGGTCCCTGGCCCTCAATGCCAGCATTTCTAAACTACTGGCCTATGAAATGCTGTCATTTAGGCTGGTGGAGACAGACAGCTTCAAACAGCTCATGTCGCTTGCTGTCCCACAGTATGTTGTTCCCAGCCGGCACTACTGCTCCAAGAGAGCCGTGCCGTCCCTGCACAACCAAGTATCCGATAAAATCAAGTGTGCGCTGCGCAACACCATCTGTGGCAAGGTCCACCTAACCACAGATACGTGGACCAGTAAGCACGGCCAGGGACGCTATATCTCCCTAACTGCACACTGGGTAAATGTAGTAGCGTCTGGGCCCCAGGCGGAGAGCTGTTTGGCGCACGTCCTTCCGCCGCCAAGGATCGCAGGGCAACATTCTTTGCCTCCTGTCTCCTCCTCCTCCTACTCAGCTTCTTCCTCCTCTTCTTCCACCTGCTCATCCAGTCAGCCACACACCTTCACCACCAACTTCAGCACAGCCCGGGGTAAACGTCAGCAGGCCGTTCTGAAACTCATATGTTTGGGGGACAGGCCCCACACCGCACAGGAGTTGTGGCGGGGTATAGAACAACAGACCGACGAGTGGTTGCTGCCGGTGAGCCTCAAGCCTGGCCTGGTGGTGTGCGATAATGGGCGAAATCTCGTTGCAGCTCTGGGACTAGCCGGTTTGACGCACATCCCTTGCCTGGCGCATGTGCTGAATTTGGTGGTGCAGAAGTTCATTCACAACTACCCCGACATGTCAGAGCTGCTGCATAAAGTGCGGGCCGTCTGTTCGCGCTTCCGGCGTTCACACCCTGCCGCTGCTCGCCTGTCTGCGCTACAGCGTAACTTCGGCCTTCCCGCTCACTGCCTCATATGTGACGTGCCCACCAGGTGGAACTCCACCTTGCACATGCTGGACAGACTGTGCGAACAGCAGAAGGCCATAGTGGAGTTTCAGCTGCAGCACGCACGGGTCAGTCGCACTGCGGAACAGCACCACTTCACCACCAATGACTGGGCCTCCATGCGAGACCTGTGTGCCCTGTTGCGCTGTTTCGAGTACTCCACCAACATGGCCAGTGGCGATGACGCCGTTATCATCAACGTTACAATACCACTTCTATGTCTCCTTGAGAAAACACTTAGGGCGATGATGGAAGAGGAGGTGACCCAGGAGGAAGAGGAGGAAGAGGGGTCATTTTTAGCACTTTCAGGCCAGTCTCTTCGAAGTGACGCAGAGGGAGGTTTTTTGCAACAGCAGAGGCCAGGTACAAATGTGGCCAGACAGGGCCCACTACTGGAGGACGAGGAGGACGAGGATGAGGAAGAGGTGGAGGAGGATGAGGATGAAGCAGGTTCACAGCGGGCTGGCACCCAACGCAGCTCGGGCCCATCACTGGTGCGTGGCTGGGGGGAAACACAGGACGATGACGATACGCCTCCCACAGAGGACAGCTTGTCCTTACCTCTGGGCAGCCTGGCACACATGAGCGACTACATGCTGCAGTGCCTGCGCAACGACAGCAGAGTTGCCCACATTTTAACGTGTGCGGACTACTGGGTTGCCACCCTGCTGGATCCCCGGTACAAAGACAATGTGCCCACCTTACTTCCTACACTGGAGCGTGATAGGAAGATGCGCGAGTACAAGCGCACGTTGGTAGACGCGCTACTGAGAGCATTCACAAATGTCACAGGGGAACCAGTGGAAGCCCAAGACGAAGGCAGAGGAGGAGCAAGAGGTCGCCAACGCAGCTGTGTCACGGCCAGCTCCTCTGAGGGCAGGGTTAGCATGGCAGAGATGTGGAAAAGTTTTGTCACCACGCCACAGCTAACTGCACCACCACCTTATACGGAACGTGTTAGCAGGAGGCAATATTTCAATAACATGGTGGAACAGTACCTGTGCACACCCCTCCACGTACTGACTGATGGTTCGGCCCCATTCAACTTCTGGGTCTCCAAATTGTCCACGTGGCCAGAGCTAGCCTTTTATGCCTTGGAGGTGCTGGCCTGCCCGGCGGCCAGTGTTTTGTCTGAACGTGTATTCAGCACGGCAGGGGGCGTCATTACAGACAAACGCAGCCGCCTGTCTACAGCTAATGTGGACAAGCTGACGTTCATAAAAATGAACCAGGCATGGATCCCACAGGACCTGTCCATCCCTTGTGCAGATTAGACATTAACTACCTCCCTTTAACAATATATTATTGTACTCCAGGGCACTTCCTCATTCAATCCTATTTTTATTTTCATTTTACCATTATATTGCGGGGCAACCCAAAGTTGAATGAACCTCTCCTCTGTCTGGGTGCCGGGGCCTAAATATGTGACAGTGGCCTGTTCCAGTGGTGGGTGACGTGAAGCTTTATTCTCTGCTATAACATGAAGACTGATTCTGTGCTGACATGAAGCCAGATTCTCTGTTACAGGACCTCCCTCCTCTGCCTGGGTGCCTGGGCCTAAATATGTGACAGTGGCCTGTTCCAGTGGTGGGTGACGTGAAGCCTGATTCTCTGCTATGACATGAAGACTGATTCTCTGTTGACATGAAGCCAGATTCTCTGTTACGGGACCTCTCTCCTCTGCCTGGGTGCCTGGGCCTAAATATGTGACAGTGGCCTGTTCCAGTGGTGGGTGACGTGAAGCCTGATTCTCTGCTATGACATGAAGACTGATTCTCTGCTGACATGAAGCCAGATTCTCTGTTACGGGACCTCTGTCCTCTGCCTGGGTGCCTGGGCCTAAATATGTGACAGTGGCCTGTTCCAGTGGTGGGTGACGTGAAGCCTGATTCTCTGCTATGACATGAAGACTGATTCTGTGCTGACATGAAGCCAGATTCTCTGTTACGGGACCTCTCTCCTCTGTCTGGGTGCCGGGGCCTAAATATGTGACAGTGGCCTGTTCCAGTGGTGGGTGACGTGAAGCCTGATTCTCTGCTATGACATGAAGACTGATTCTGTGCTGACATGAAGCCAGATTCTCTGTTACGGGACCTCTCTCCTCTGTCTGGGTGCCGGGGCCTAAATATGTGACAGTGGCCTGTTCCAGTGGTGGGTGACGTGAAGCCTGATTCTCTGCTATGACATGAAGACTGATTCTGTGCTGACATGAAGCCAGATTCTCTGTTACGGGACCTCTCTCCTCTGTCTGGGTGCCGGGGCCTAAATGTGTGACAGTGGCCTGTTCCAGTGGTGGGTGACGTGAAGCCTGATTCTCTGCTATGACATGAAGACTGATTCTCTGCTGATTCTCTGCTATGGCATGAAGCCAGATTCTCTGCTATGGCATGAAGAGACCTCTGTCCAATTGATATTGGTTAATTTTTTAATTTTTTTTATTTTAATTCATTTCCCTATCCACATTTGTTTGCAGGGGATTTACCTACATGTTGCTGCCTTTTGCAGCCCTCTAGCTCTTTCCTGGGCTGTTTTACAGCCTTTTTAGTGCCGAAAAGTTCGGGTCCCCATTGACTTCAATGGGCTTCGGGTTGGGGACGAAGTTCGGGTCGGGTTCGGATCCCGAACCCGAACATTCCCGGGAAGTTCGGCCGAACTTCTCGAACCCGAACATCCAGGTGTTCGCTCAACTCTAGTTATAATGTATACTGTACAACATGGTGCAGGGAATATAATGTATACTGTACAGCAGTGCAGGGATTGCAATGTATATTTTACAGCATGGTGCAGGGATTATACTGTATATTGTACAGCATGGTGCAGGGATTATAATGTATATTACACAGCATGGTTCAGGGATTATAATGTATTCTGTACAGCATGGTGTAGGTATTATAATATACAGGGTGGGCCATTTATATGGATACACCTTAATAAAATGGGAATGGTTGGTGATATTAACTTCATGTTTGTGGCACATTAGTATATGTGAGGGGGGAAACTTTTCAAGATGGGTGGTGACCATGGCGGCCATTTTGAAGTCGGCCATTTTCAATCCAACTTTAGTTTTTTCCATAGGAAGAGGGTCATGTGACACATCAAACTTATTGGGAATTTCACAAGAAAAACAATGGTGTGCTTGGTTTTAACTTAACTTTATTCTTCCATTAGTTATTTACAAGTTTCTGACCACTTATAAAATGTGTTCAATGTGCTGCCCATTGTGTTGGATTGTCAATGCAACCCTCTTCTCCCACTCTTCACACACTGATAGCAACACCGCAGGAGAAATGCTAGCACAGGCTTCCAGTATCCGTAGTTTCAGGTGCTGCACATCTCGTATCTTCACAGCATAGACAATTGCCTTCAGATGACTCCAAAGATAAAAGTCTAAGGGGGTCAGATCGGGAGACCTTGGGGGCCATTCAACTGGCCCACGATGACCAATCCACTTTCCAGGAAACTTTTCATCTAGGAATGCTCGGACCTGACACCGATAATGTGGTGGTGCACCATCTTGCTGGAAAAACTCAGGGAACGTGCCAGCTTCAGGGCATAAAGAGGGAAACACATCATCATGTAGCAATTTCGCATATCCAGTGGCCTTGAGGTTTCCATTGATGAAGAATGGCCCCACTATCTTTGTACCCCATATACCACACCATACCATAAATTATTTTGTTCCAACAGTCTTGGAGGGATCTATCCAATGTGGGTTAGTGTCAGACCAATAGCGGTGGTTTTGTTTGTTAACTTCACCATTCACATAAAAGTTTGCCTCATCACTGAACAAAATTTTCTGCGTAAACTGAGGGTCCTGTTCCAATTTTAGTTTTGCCCATTCTGCAAATTCAGTGCGCCGATCTGGGTCATCCTCGTTGAGATGCTGCAGTAGCTGGAGTTTGTAAGGGTGCCATTTGTGAGTAGCTAATATCCGCCGAAGGGATGTTCGACTTATGCCACTCTCCAGTGACATGCGGCAAGTGCTACGCTGTGGGCTCTTGCTGAATGAAGCTAGGACAGCCACTGATGTTTCTTCATTAGAGACAGATTTCATGCGTCCACATTTTGGCAAATCCAACACTGAACCAGTTTCACAAAACCTAGCAAGCAGTTTGCTAACTGTAGCATGGGAGATGGGTGGTCTCGTAGGGTGTCTTGCATTGAAATCTGCTGCAATGACCCGGTTACTGCGTTCACCAGACATCAACACAATTTCTATCTGCTCCTCACGTGTTAACCTCGGCGACATGTCAATGGCTGTAAACAAAGAGAAACTTGTAAATAACTCATGGAAGAATAAAGTTACGTTAAAACCAAGCACACCATTGTTTTTCGTGTGAAATTCCCAATAGGTTTGATGTGTCACATGACCCTCTTCCTATTGAAAAAACAAAAGTTGGATTCAAAATGGCCGACTTCAAAATGGCCGCCATGGTCACCACCCATCTTGAAAAGTTTCCCCCCTCATATATACTAATGTGCCACAAACAGGAAGTTAATATCACCAACCATTCCCATTTTATTAAGGTGTATCCATATAAATGGCCCACCCTGTATATTACACAGCATGGTGTAGGGGTTATACTGTATATTGTATAGCATTGTGTATGAACTATACTATATATGGTATGGCATGGTACAGGGATTATAATGTATTCTGTACAGCATGATGTAGGGATTATACTGTATATTACACAGCATGGTGCAGGGATTATACTGTATTGTACGGGATGGTGCAGGGGTTACACTGTATGCTCTTTAATGTGACAATTATCTTAGGTTTTCCTATTGCCCACCATTGCTGGCACTGTGCCCAGCTCTGAGCTGACCCCGCTCAGCAGCTGACAAGGCTTAGAGGGAGCACTGCTTGTGGACGGTTCTTCATGTGGTGTTTGGGTTTTGATCCTCCTTATTACGGGTAACGGCTGCTTATTTGTGTGACATGATGTGATCTGCTCGGCTTTGCTGCTTCATGTGATTGTAGTAAATGTGCACAGAGCGCCCTCCTGTCTCCGCTGCTTGCGTCTTATTTCTAGCGCTTGTCTGTCAATGGGTTACTCCACTTTTAAGGCAGTTTACTAAGCAATAAGCTCTATTGAATACTTTGAATGAATGGCGTGCCACTATAGCAGCTTATAACCTCAGGGTCACCCTTCTTCTTGCCGGCTCACCGTTTCATGTTTTGAAGTTATTTTTTTTATTCCTTTATTAACCATTAATGTTCTGGTATTTACGGCCAGGCTATAGGCTTTCTGGCACATTTCTGAGATTGTTCGTTCTTGTAGTCTGCAAACAAAGGGTGCTGGGTCCAGAGTGCGGTTTATTATTGGACACCCGATTCCAACCCCTCCCTTTCTGACCTGCTGTGTATGATCCAGGCACACTAAGCATCAGCAGCAAGGTGTTAAAGGGGTTATCCAACCCCTATAATGCCTCTCAAAATGCCCGGGCACCTTGCTTACCTCACTCCCCAGCACCCGCATCGCCCCTGATGCCCGCACAGCTGCTACTGCATCCCCTGCCCCCCGTCAAGTGGATGAAAACATCCAGCGATGTGGGGGGCAGTCAATAGAAGGCCACGATAGGAACAAGCCTCTCTAGCACTGCGGGTGATGCTAGGGAGGCTCATTTCCGACACGGCCTGCTATTGGCTGCACCCTCCCATCGGGCATAAGTATTATCTGTATGCGGTGCCCGGGCATTTTGGGGGGGCATAATAGGGGTTAGATAACCCTTATAGCCCTTAAGATACCAGAGATTTTTTTGTTTAGTTTTTTTCCCTATTTTCCTTGAGCCATCACTTTTTTTTTTTTTTTTTCTTTGTTCACATAGCTATATGAAGGCTTATTTTTTGCAGGACAAGTTGTACTTTAATATGGCATACAATGTAGTGGTAAGCGGGCACATTTTTTTTAAAATGGGGTGGAATTGGCAAATGAGGGTGTGGCAGGGGAGGAGCCAGGAAAGGAGGTGGGATGGGCCAGGGGTGGGTAGTGGCGGAGTTAGGGGGCCCAATTCAGATTCTTGATATAGGGCCCAATGATTTCTATGTACGCCCCTGAAGTGGTCATAATGGGAGATTAGAACTTCCCAGACATTGACTGGGGACATGATTCTGCCTCAACTGCAAAGGGGAGAAGATTCCTCAACTTGCTGCAGGACCATTTTATGGGCCAGTTTGTAGAAGCTCACACTATGGGCAATGCTCTTTTGCATCTGGTAATCTCTAATGATGCAGAGCTTGTTGGAAATGTTACTGTTTGAGAAATACTAGGTAATAGTGACCACAATATAATTATATTCCCCCTAAACTATAAGAAGCAAAGTCTGTCAGGCAGAGCAAGGACACCAAATTTCAAAAATGCTAATTTCCCTGGGTTGAGGGCAGCATTTTAGGGCAAAGACTAGGAGCAGCTACTGTCACATAATAATACTGAGGATAAATGGAACAGCTTTAAATCCACATTGAGTAATTGCACTAAAAAATTTATTCCTTTAGGTAACAAATATAAACGGCTAAAATTAAAACCCCCATGGCTTACAGCTACTAGAAAAAGGGCATTTAAAAATAAAAATCTGAGGGGTCAGCTGGAGCGTTTGAAGATTACAAAGGGCTTAATAAAATCTGTAAAAAGGAGATAAAATTAGCAAAAATATAAAATGAACAGCAGGTAGCAAATTTTTGGGTGTAAAGTACCTCTGAGGCCTGCACATGTGACAGGCAGGCACATTAATTCAGCAAACCCATCTGTTCCATTGTAGGGGTGACATATCCACCATTTTTTAGGTAAAAAACAACCTGTGCCTCATTTGTGAGAGTGAAATATAATCTCAGTTAAATCCATCTGTTTCATTTAGGGTTAAAAAAAACTTTTTGGGGGGCAATAAAGTATCTTTTTGCCCTGTGCTGCATTTCTGACAATCCAATAAAACCGCCAAATAATGCAGTGACATTTTTGGTTAAAAAATTAAACTTTTTGTTGCTAGAAAGTACATTTGCGGCCTACACTGCATTCCTGTCAGTCAAATAAAACCATTAAATACAGCTGTTACATTTTTGGGCTTCAAATTCCCATATTTGGGTGTAAAGTACCTCTGAGGCCTGCACATGTGACAGACAGGCACATAAATTCAGCAAATCCGTCTGTTCCATTGTAGGGGTGACATATCCACCATTTTTTATGTAAAAAAAAAACTGTGCTTCATTTGTGAGAGTGCAATATAATCTCAGTTAAATCCATCTTTTTCATTTCGGGTTAAAAAAAAACTTTTTTTGGAACAATAAAGTACCTTTTTGCCCTGTGCTGCATTCCTGACAGTCCAATAAAACCGCCAAATACTGCAGTTACATTTTTTGTTGAAAAATGAAAATTTTTGTTGCTAGAAAGTACATTTGCGGCCTGCACTGCATTCCTGTCACTCAAATAAAACCAGTAAATACCGCTGTTACATTTTTGGGCTTCAAATTCCCATTTTTGGGTGTAAAGTACCTCTGAGGCCTGCACATGTGACAGACAGGCACATAAATTAAAAATTTATAAAATAAATCCATCTGTTCCATTGTAGGGGTGACATATCCACCATTTTTTTTATGTCAAAAACCCCAGTGCTTCATTTGTCAGAGTGAAATAGAATCTTAGTTAAATCCATGTGTTTCATTTAGGGTTAAAGGATAACTGTCATATTTCTTTTTTTTTTTTTTTTATATAATTGGATTTGTCTCATTGTGTTTACATTAGTGCCCTAGTTTATACTTTTGGCTAGGTACTAAATTACCATGTAATTCCTGCATGTCCGGTCCTCCCTCTGGCATCTTAGCTTTGCTGCTAAAAGAGCGTTGCTAGGTGTCCTCCGTCTCCCAGCTTCTTCATTCAGAAGACGGAGGATGTAGAAGTGGGCAGTGCCTCACCCAGCGTGCTCGCTCCCGTCTGAACCAGGAAGTTACTTCCTGCATAGAGAGCTGTAAATCACATTCTAATCATTACACCAGGTACCCAGCCACGTGTAAAAAAAGGAAATATACATAAACCCCTGTACTGACGTTCAGCAGCGCGGCTCCGATCCCCTCAGTGAGTGTTTTGGAGATAGGGCTGTGCTGCTGTGTTTTCTGTGCCCTGATCTCCCGTTCAGGATGGCCAAGCCGGAGAAAACGTTTATTTCAGACAGGGAGGCAGTCCATCCCCCCACCCCTCCTCTCTCCTGCAATTGAACAGGATGGCCGAGCGGTTTAGTAGATTGTCAGCTGTAACATACAGCTGTAAATCTACTGTAACTGTGGACCTCAGTGGATGTCTGCCGTTTAACCCCTACCCCGCTGCGGTCCATGTATGTAAGGGGTTAATGATGAGGTAGCTCCCCCGGCCCCCCTCCCCTCACCTCCCAGCGCTTCGCTTCTCTGCTGCGGCAGGCTCCGGATTTCACATAACAGAAGGAGGGAGCTCCCTCCTTCCCCCCTCCTATCAGAGGCTGCTCTGTTGTGGCAGCGTGTGATGGTTACCATGGCAACTAGACGCCATACACAGGCATCCAGCCTTGCCATTGTATGTAAGCTTGAAAGGCTCCTGCCAGAGGCAGCAGTCTGATCAGGCTTCCTATGAATGGAAAATACACTGCAGTACACTATACAGTGTACTCCAGTGTATTTTAGAACCCTCAGACCCACTGGATCTTCAAGAACAAACTGGGTCTGAGTAAAGAAAAGTGTAAAAGAAAAGTGTAAAAAAAAAAGTAAAATAATTTTATTTTATTTTTTTCCCATATACGCATATTTATAATTTACAAACAATTAATAAAAGAAAATAACATGTTTGGTATCGCCGCATCCCTAATAAATATACTCTGTAAAAATATCACCTTACCTAACCCCTCAGGTGAACAGATAAAAAAAAAAAAAAAAAAACAATGCCAAAAAAAGACATTTTTTTGTTACCTACCATCACAAAAAGTGAAACACCAAGCGATCAAAAGGGCAAGTGCCCCTAAAATAGTACCAATCAAATCGTCACCTCATCATGCAAATAATGAGACCCTACATAAGACATATTATGTATTGCCGCGTAAGTATCTACCTGCTCTATAAAGATATCACATGACATAACACCTCAGGTGAACGCAATAAAAATAAATAAATAAATAAATAAAAAATGTGCAAAAATAAAAAAAAAGTGTAATAATGATTGATCAAAAAATCATATGTACCCAAAAATGGTACCAATAAAAACGGCAACTCTTTATGCAAAATATGAGCCCAGTCATTAAGGGGTTAAATGTAACAGCCCACACAAACTCCAATTATATAATTCAATATATATAAAAATATATAGACCGGCTAGTATGTTTATATGTGGGTGTGTGCAGGGATAGTGTGTACGGTGATGTCACAGTGCAAGGATAGTGTGCACAGTGATGTCACAGTGCGCGTGTGATGTCAGGGTGCAGGGATATACCTGCATCAGAGATGTTCTCAGGACTGTTGACACTTCCCTTCCCCCACAGGCTTCAGTAGGTTGACATCTCTAGGCTGATATCTTCAGTAGGCTGATATCTTTCATGATGGACCCTTAGAACACATCGATAGAGTACATAATTGGATTCGATATATCGATGACGTTCTGTTTATATGGGAGGGAACCATGGAAGACCGTAATAAATTTATGGGCATGTTGAACAACAACACGCGTAATATCAAACTTTCTTTCAAAGCAGGACGGGAACTTGAGTTCTTGGACTTGAGGATCAAAGCAGATGAGAAGGGAAAACTACAGACTGAGATTTACAGGGAAAAAAATGCTGTTAACTCTATTCTGCATGCCAGTTCAGCACATCCAAGATCTACATTAGATGGAATCCCGAAAGGTCAGTTTATTAGACTTAGGCCTCATGCACACGACCGTATTTTTTTGCGGTCCGCAAAACGGGGTTCCGTTTTCCCGTGATCCGTGACCTTTTTTCCGTCCGTGGGTCTTCCTTCATTTTTGGAGGATCCACGGACATGAAAAAAAAGTCGTTTTGGTGTCCGCCTGGCCGTGCGGAGCCAAACGGATCCGTCCTGAATTACAATGCAAGTCAATGGGGACGGATCCGTTTGACGTTGACACAATATGGTGCAATTTCAAACGGATCCGTCCCCATTGACTTTCAATGTAAAGTCTGGAGTCCCTTTTATACCATCAGATCGGAGTTTTCTCCAATCCGATGGTATATTTTAACTTGAAGCGTCCCCATCACCATGGGAACGCCTCTATGTTAGAATATACTGTCGGATATGAGTTAAATCGTGAAACCTCATTTCCGACAGTATATTCTAACACAGAGGCGTTCCCATGGTGATGGGGACGCTTCTAGTTAGAATATACTACTGTCACGGCTGAGGATGGGGGAAATCCTCAGCCGTGTGGAGCCGGGTGATGTTTCGGCTGCTTGGCCATGAAGACAGGATTAGGGAGCAGGTCACCTCCTAAGGCATCCCTAACCTGACCCTAGCTCCTAGCTGCATGGGCCAACCTTGATGGTAGGAGGGCCCATGCTCCGGAACCTAAAAGTCCCTGCTAGCCCTCAAGATGACCCTCACCTAGGAGCTAAGTAAGACAAGCCCACTCCTCCTAGACACGGAGGAGCAGGAGTCTCAACGGCCAAGCTGCAGGAAAAGGGGAGACATAAACAGCTCTATGGATATGGCAGGTGAACAAAGAGTTCCACCTACCTGCCACAGCCTTGCTGACTGGATCCCTGTGTTAGCAGGGTGCAGAACACAAACGCATCCCCACACAGGGACCCAGATCCATAGCTGCACAAAATCACATATAAAACATCACACGGACATCACACATAACTAGAAATAACTTAAAACGACATTATGGTTATGACATTAAGGTTTAGACATAAAGGTTTATGACCACAGGGGTGGCTCTTACTGGCAGGTAATAAATACATGAGGCTGCTCTCAGCTAAGCATGGCTGAAGCAACCTGAAGGCCTGCAAAAGCAGTGAGGCTTTATAGGCCAAGAAGCCACACCCCACAGTCGGACACACCCAGTGATCACACACACTAGGAAGGGGATTAACCCTTCCAACACCAGGGAAGGGAAAACACCACTTAAAGGGAACGTGCACACAATAACATAAAACACAGTGCACACATCCACACATCACACACAAAACCGCATGCGCAGCGTAGCGAGCTGCATGGCACAGCTCAGCCTGCTACGCTGCCACATACATACTGTTGCCAGCGGCAACCACAGGTGAGGCCAATACCACAGCCCTCACCTGTGATTGAACACCAATGAAAACCGCTGACAACCGCATGCGGTTCAGGAGTCACGGTCATAGCCATGGCCGTGACAACTACAAACTGTGTACATGACTGCCCCCTGCTGCCTAGCAGCATCCGATCTCTTACAGGGGGCCGTGATCAGCACAATTAACCCCTCAGGTGCCGCACCTGAAGGGGTTAATTGTACTATCATATCCCCCTGTAAGAGATCAGGGCTGCCAGGCAGCAGGGGGCAGACCCCCCCCCTCCTCCCTCTATTGTAATAATTCGTTGGTGGCACAGTGTGCCCGCCCCTTCCTCCCTCTATTGTAATAATTTGTTGGTGACACAGTGTGCCCCCCCTTCCTCCCTCTATTGTAATAATTCGTTGGTGGCACAGTGTGCGCCCCCCCCCCCCTTCCTCCCTCTATTGTAATAAATCGTTGGTGGCACAGTGTGCCCCCCCCCCTTCCTCCCTCTATTGTAATAATTCGTTGGTGGCACAGTGTGCGCCCCCCCCCCCTTCCTCCCTCTATTGTAATAAATCGTTGGTGGCACAGTGTGCGCCCCCCATTGGCCCCCCCTCCCTCTATAGCATTAACAACATTGGTGGCCAGTGTGCGGCCTCTCATCTCCCCCCCCCCCTTCCCCCCCGATCATTGGTGGCAGCGGGTTACTAGCAATAGTACAATAGTAAAAGATTCATACTTACCTGGGAGCTGCGAGGTTCGTGTCCGGCCGGGAGCTCCTCCTACTAGTAAGTGACAGTTCATTTAGCAATGCGCCGCACAGACCCTGTCACTTACCAGTAGGTGGAGCTCCCGGCCGGACACGAACATCGCAGCAGCAGCCAGCAGCAGGTAAGTATGAATCTTCTACTATTGTACTATTGCTAAGTAACCATGGCAACCAGGACTGTAGTAGCGTCCCGGTTGCCATGGTTACCGATCGGAGCCCCAGCGATTAAACTGGGACTCCGATCGGAACTCCGCTGCCACCAATGATGGGGGGGGGGGGAGATGGGAGGCCGCACACTGGCCACCAATGTTGTTAATGCTATAGAGGGAGGGGGGGCCGATGGGGGGCGCACACTGTGCCACCAACTAATTATTACAATAGAGGGAGGGGGGGGGGCGCACACTGTGCCACCAACGAATTATTACAATAGAGGGAGGGGGGGGGGGCGCACACTGTGCCACCAACGAATTATTACAATAGAGGGAGGGGGGGGCCGCACTGGCCACCAATGATATTCAAACTGGGGAGGGGGGGAGGGTCTGCCCCCTGCTGCCTGGCAGCCCTGATCTCTTACAGGGGGCCGTGATCAGCACAATTAACCCCTTCAGGTGCCGCACCTGAAGGGGTTAATTGTGCTGATCACGGCCCCCTGTAAGAGATCGGATGCTGCCAGGCAGCAGGGGGCAGTCTTGTACACAGTTTGTAGTGTATTCTAACTAGAAGCGTCCCCATCACCATGGGAACGCTTCTGTGTTAGAATATACTGTCGGTTCTGAGTTTTCACGAAGTGAAAACTCAGCTTTGAAAAAGCTTTTATGCAGACGGATCTTCGGATCCGTCTGTATAAAAATTAACCTACGGCCACGGATCACGGACACGGATGCCAATCTTGTGTGCATCCGTGTTCTTTCACGGACCCATTGACTTGAATGGGTCCGTGAACCGTTGGCCGTGAAAAAAATAGGACAGGTCATATTTTTTTCACGGCCAGGAAACACGGCTCACGGATGCGGCTGCCAAACGGTGCATTTTCCGTTTTTTCCACGGACCCATTGAAAGTCAATGGGTCCGCGAAAAAAAACGGAAAACGGCACAACGGCCACGGATGCACACAACGGTCGTGTGCATGAGGCCTTAAGAGAATATGTTCTAATCAAACCACCTTTTTTGCTGAATCAGAAGAACTGAAAAGAAGATTTAAAGAGAGAGGATTTAGCAACAGACAGATCAAAAGAGGTATCCAGATGGCCAAAGCACGCAAAAGAGAAAAATTGTTATGCCCTAATGAGAAAAAAACTACAGCTATTGAAAAGCAGGACATTAGATTTATTACTAATTTTAACAACCAATGGAAGTCCCTGTATGAGATTTTAAATAAACACTGGAGCATATTAAAAACAGATCCCAAATTGAGTAAATGTATTACTGAGAAACCATTGATGACAGCCAGACGATCTAGAAATTTGAAGGACCTGCTAGTCCGTAGCCATTATGCATCAGCAACAAAAACAGAGGGCCAAACAGCCATCAAAGGGTCCTTTTCGTGTGGCTCCTGTAAAGCCTGTAGCAACATGGATAGATCTACGCAATTTACAGACTCTGATAAAGTAAGAACGTACGACATCAGAGAGTATATTTCCTGCACTTCGACTGGGATTATATACTATGCAGTATGTCCTTGTGAAAAAATTTATATTGACTTAACAACTAGAGAATTTCGAAAAAGGATACGGGAGCACGTTAGGGACATTGAAAAGGCAAAAGACATAGAGGATCTCAATGATCTGAAGACCATACCCAAACATTTTAACCTCTACCATCAAAGTAATCCCAATGGATTTCGATTCAGGGGCATTGACTGTGTACACTTAGGGATTAGAGGGGGCAATTACAGTAAAATCTTGGCCCAGATAGAAAGTAAATGGATATTTAGGCTTAAAACCCTGACCCCTAAGGGACTGAATGAAAGTCTTGGCTTTGGCTCCTTTCTTTAAATAGTGGCATTATTTTAGGGGTATATGGGGTTATATATAGTTTTAAGGCCTTTTTTTTTTGCCTTATGATTAACTTGTATATAATACTGTTATTTCTTTATTCTTAGTCTGCCTATTTACCATGAATTTGAAAATTGTCCATGAATGTCCGTCCTTGGAGGTGACGCCAAATATATCATTGGATGAAAAAACTTCTCTCCCTTCTGTTGGATATTAGAAAACGTCATTATTCCTATATTGTTAGTAAATAACACTTACCGGTAGTTTTATTTCATTATGGTTTAGATACATTACACATTGATGTTGCACTGGTTGTACAGTTGGCATTTTGTTTAGTCTACTATGAACACTGGGTTATTAGTGCTTCATAATATTTGTATTTTAATCGTCATTCCATTCATTATTAATTTATGTATCCGTATAATATGAAGTAAGAAAGGCATTTATTTATGTACTGATTAATCACATATTGTATTAATTGTTATCATTGTACTATCACCTATGTAAATATACTGTAAATATTTTTTGTAATCATGGACACATGACGTAATAATGAAGTACGTCTTTCATTGTAATTACACACTGTAGCACTTATGCACTTTTACGTATACATGTAATGTCTTTAATTCTTGTACTATATATAGGATAAGGCGTAATTTCTTTCCTTTTTATTTCTTTTGGGTATCTCTGAGCTGTTCGGTGTTAATCTTATTGTTTAGATGGTTCACATGATCACTTAAGGATATGTTCCATCCATAATACACTGAAGCTTATAATATAAGATGCACCTTTTGGCTATCCCTATTACTGATCTCTATTGCTGTTGCCAACATGGGCGCCACTTGTGCGCATGACTGTCCGGCCCGCACGCCTGCTTCCGCCCATTCTCCGCTTGGATATGATGGTGGCGACGGCCATCCACATCATCATTGTATGACCGCCCTCTTCTACACCAGCCTCAGGGGAAGGGTGGAAGCTGTATGACACGGCGGGTTTTGATTGGTCATGCGCCGTTTGTATGGCGAAGACACCTGTGAGGCATCACATGCTTCTAATTCTGCCGATTCATAGGTAGGCTTTTCTTTTTAAACCTGTCATCTTCCCCTGACCTTTTACTCCTCGCGTCGAGGAGCGCCACCACCTGGTCTTAATCTCTCTCTTTATTGGTATGTTGCCATTCATGCTGTATGTGTAACTTAGCAAGTAAACTTGTTAGTTATTTTGCTGCTCGTATTATGCACAGGTCACTTTCTGGCATACTTACCAATGCATACGCACTTTATATATATATGACCGTTCTCACCCTGTATATGGGATAAGTTATTTACATCTTTAGAGGTTGTTTTTCATTGCTGCTAATGCTATAGTCTAGAGGCTATTATCGAGGTGGTGAGCCACTGTGTTTTTGTCACTGCTTGTTCACAAGTTTGTATTGTGGATAATATTTTTATCATTGTTATTAATAAACATTACCTTTTAATATTCAATGTTGGTGTGTTTTCGCACTCCTTGCTGTTGTTATTCAGTAGGTTGACATGTAAGGTCACCAGCCACCTGAGACAGCAGAGGAGACCCATGAGGGAAACAAGCAGAGAATAATAAAACCGATATAAGGACTAAAAGCAAACAAAACCCAAACCGCCATGAACCAGCCACTAACAACAGGTGCTCTCTAACACCCTATGCTGCAAGTCATCAGCCCTTCTTATCAAGGCCAGTGAGCACTACTACCCCTATCATCCTCTGGCCATACCGGCACAGGTGACACAGCTCTAACTAGAAGTCCGTGCTTCACCACTGAGCGGTAAACGTGTTATCATAGGGGTTCTCCGTGCCAGGACACACGTGGCGAGCAGTAATCACCCACTGCCCCTTCACACATGCAGCGCAGCCACTTACCAGCATTCCGCCAATAACCAGCAGCTCTGATCTTTACTGCCGCTCGCGCACGCCTCCTCCACTGCCAGCCGCTATGCACACAGCGTCGGATCATAGTGCGCGCTTACGTGCACTATGACCTGACCATGTGTCAGGATCCAGTACAGCGCGGTGCGGACCGGTGGGTGACTACGGAGCGGTGAGTAATGGCAAGTGCTTCACTCCCGCACTGTGGTCACATGACACAATCAAATACCCAATAGAGATGTCGCAAACATAAAATTTTCCGTTCGCGAACGTCGAACGCGGATTTTCGCAAATGTTCGCGAACGGGTGAACCGCCATAGACTTCAATAGGCAGGCAAATTTTAAAACCCACAGGGACTCTTTCTTGCTACAATAGTGATGAAAAAGTTGTTTCAAGGGGACTAACACCTGGACTGTGGCATGCCGGAGGAGGATCCATGGCAAAACTCCCATGGAAAATTACGTAGTTGACGCAGAGTAGGGTTTTAATCCATAAAGGGCATAAATCACCTAACATTCCTAAATTGTTTGGAATAACGTGCTTTAAAACATCAGGTATGATGTTGTATCGATCAGGTAGTGTAAGGGTTACGCCCGCTTCACAGTGACAGACCAAACTATGACAGACCAAACTCCCCATTTAACACACCGCAAACAACCGCAAACTCCCCATTTGCACAAGGTTGGATACCAAGCTAGCCATGTCCCGTTCCTTGTCCTCACTGACGTCATTGAAGGTCTCTTCCTCCACCCAGCCACGTACAACACCAAGGGTCCCTGAAAGGTGACAACAAGCCCCCTGGGACGCCTGCTGTGGTTGGTCTTCCACCTCCTCAAAGCCACCTTCCTCCTCTGACTCCTCTTCTTCAGACTCCCCTCTCTGCGTTGCCGCAGGTCCAGCAATCGACGACGACAAGGCTGCTTTTGGTGGTGATGGTGACCACAACTCTTCCTCTTCATGCTCATCTACGGCCTGATCCAGCACTCTTTGCAGGGCACGCTCCAGAAAAAACGCATATGAGATGAGGTCGATGATGTTGCCTTGGGTTTGACTGACCAGGTTTGTCACCTCCGCAAAAGGACGCATGAGCCTACAGCCATTGTGCATGAGCGTTCAGTAACGCGGCAAAAAAATACCCAGCTCCGCAGAGGCTGTCCTCTTTTCTTTTAAATTAAAAAAATCTGTTCTTACCAGTTTAATCTCTGTTTTGTCCCCTATGAGGGGGCGGTGTGGTGTATGGAATAGATTTTAGGAACCGGGAGATGGAAAAAGATGCTTGGTCGGTCCTCTTACTTCCAATTTGGGGCACTGCGCGTGCGCCGTGCAATGTACTGTGCTACCCTATATGAGTGGTATGTTAAGTAGTACTATTCCTATCAGTTTAATCCCTGTTAAGTCCCCTATCAGGGGCCGGTGTATGAAATAGATTTTAGGAACCGGGAGATGGAAAAAGATGCTTGGTTGGTCCTCTTACTTCCAATTTGGGGCACTGCACGTGCGCCGTGCAATGTACTGTGCTACCCGATATGAGTGGTATGTTAAGTAGTACTATTCCCATCAGTTTAATCCCTGTTACGTCCTTTATCAGGGGACGTGTATGGAATAGATTTTAGGAACCGGGAGATGGAAAAAGATGCTTGGTTGGTCCTCTTACTTCCAATTTGGGGCCCTGCGCGTGCGCCGTGCAATGTACTGTGCTTCCCGATATGAGTGGTATGTTAAGTAGTTCTATTCCTATCAGTTTAATCCCTGTTACGTCCCCTATCAGGGGCCGGTGTATGGAATAGATTTTAGGAACCAGGAGATGGAAAAAGATGCTTGGTTGGTCCTCTTACTTCCAATTTGGGGCCCTGCGCGTGCGCCGTGCAATATACTGTGTTACCCGATATGAGTGGTGTGTTAAGTAGTACTATTCCTATCAGTTTAATCCCTGTTACGTCCCCTATCAGGGGCCGGTGTATGGAATAGATTTTAGGAACCGGGAAATGGAAAAAGATGCTTGGTTGGTCCTCTTACTTCCTGTGACAAACTGCCATTTGCCACTGGGCATTGTAGAGGACTGATGGCTAGCCTCCTGCCCTACGATTATGGCCCCGGGACATATTACCCTTCAAGAACAGAACTATGCCGCATGTCTGGACTGTTCTTAGGACCGAACGCGGTCAGCGGTGTATACTAAAGAATCTATGGAACTGTTTTGGGCAGGAAATTGTGCTTGCGGTCGGTCATAAAGGACTTCCACTAAACTTTTGATCCGCTGGAGGGATTTGTGTGATTTTTGGAAGTGTTTATGTTTGATGTAAGCTGAGTTTAAATATGTAATTTTTATGGAGATGGAATGTAGGGTTTTAAAGTTACAGTGTATGTTTAAAAACTGTATTTTTACTGTCTGTGATAGTTATGTTAATCCATAATTATATCACAGACAGAAAGGGAGGATTTTGTGTGTTTGGGTGTGGATTCCTGTTCTGTTGTCTCTCTGTGTGTATTGGCGATGTCCTTTGTCCTGAGAGATAATTGAATTACTTCTCGGTTGTCTCCAGGACAGAGGATATTATGTATTCGTCTGTCTGTGGTGATTGCATCAACCCAGTGTGAGGTAATTCTATCACGGACAGAGGGAAGGATTTTGTGGGGATGTGTTGTAATATATTGATTGGTTGTATTTCAAACCCTTGTGGGCAGTACTATGTTTTTGGTTTGTGAATAAAAGAGGCTGTACGTTCAGTTCAGCTCAATTCCTTTTTGTCTAACCCTTCAAAACGCAGCCTCGTCTCGTTATTGGAGGGAATTGCTGCATCACGCTGGGGATTGCTATGCTCTGCATATTCCCTGGAGGAGAGATCTTTCCCACACGGTCCTGAATGCTGGAGGTTCATTCAGGGTGGAAGGAAGACGGCGCGGCTCCAGTTAAGCTACGGCAGTTGTGGAGTCTGCGGTGGTCGTGGTGTCCAGTGCGGTGCTTGTGGACCTCGGCGCAAGCTAGGAAGCGTCCATTAACGGAAGCGGATCCGTTACACTTCCAATTCGGGGGCACTGCGTGTGCGCCGTGCAATGTACTGTGCCACCCTATATGAGTGGTAATTTAAGTAGTACTATTCCTATCAGTTTAATCCCTGTTACGTCTCCTATCAGGGGACGTGTATCGAATAGAGTTTAGACAACCGCAAAGAGTTGTCAATAGTTGACACACTCATGACATCAATCTTGGTGTAGTGATGACTGTGCTCGTGCGCACGTTTGGGAGATTGCAGGCGATGGCAGTTTTTCAAAGCCTATGGTCATGCTGAGGTAGTTCAGTGACAGTTAAGTGACCCAGACAACAATGATTCTGCAGTGTGGGCCCATTGTTGGCATAGTAGGCTTTAATGATCATCTTAGATCAGTGGTCGGCAAAGTGCGGCTCGCGAGCCACAAGCGGCTCTTTAGACCCTTCAATGCGGCTCTTTCCCACGGCGACCCATCCTGCACTACAGAGGAATCGAATCTTGCCTGTGGGACGCATTTGCATTCCACAAAGCAAGCGCACGCGCATCACAGTAGGGCCTACTGTGATGCGCGTGCGCTAATACTAGTTAGCAGACACGCCCTCTCTTGCTTTGTGGAACGCAAATGCGTCCCACAGGCAAGATAACTAGTATTAGCGCATGCGCATCACAGTAGGGCCGGCAGTACGCACCTCCTTCCGGAGTAGACGTCGGAACGAGGAGGAAGTGACGAGGGGTATTGAAAACTTCCCGTGCGCATGAGCCTACAGGCATTGCGCATGAGCATCCAGTAACGTGGTAAGAAAATACCCAGCTCTGCAGAGGCTGTCCTAGCACCCCGGTCATACAAATACTCGTTGACGGCTTTTTCTTGTTGGAGCAAGCGGTCGAACATTAGGAGTGTTGAATTCCAACGTGTCGGGCTGTCGCAAATCAAGTGCCTCACTGGCATGTTGTTTCGCCGCTGAATATCTGAAAAGTGCGCCATGGCAGTGTATGAACGCCTGAAATGGCCACACACCTTCCTGGCCTGCTTGAGGATGTCCTGTAAGCCTGGGTACTTATGCACAAAGCGTTGTATAATCAGATTCAACACATGTGCCATGCACGGCACATGTGTCAACTTGTAGTAATAGAGTAATGAGCGAGCACTCATACACTTGGCAACCAAATTGACATGTGCAGAAAATATTTATTATATCCCCATAAAATACAAGTAATAAAATTTATAAGAACAATGTAGCAATAATATACAACATTACAGTCACATATATTGTGGTAGATATGATCAACACTATATTCATATGACTCAATAGTGTCGATAAATTCAATAATATATATCACACCAAGAAACTTCAAGTATATGCTGTTATTTGGGAAAGAGGGGGTATTATCTTCTAGCGCTCTATCCCAATTTGGGAAACTGAATGTCACTGAAAATGCTGTAGGTGTATTCACTGGGAGCGCAATATGTTCATAAAGTGTCCACAGGAATCCTGAGAATGTGAAAAGTCTCTTATAGCATATCCTTTTAAGGTCGATATGAGCTTTGGATTGAAGAAAACTTTAAATCAATATTTGGCTTACCGTCTAGCGTCTGCTTTCTCCCTATTGCTTCAATGGAGCTTTAAATATTTGCCGGCTTATTCAGTCGCTCCATACAGCAAGCTGGTTTAAATTTCGCGGGAGTTCCAAAGATCGCGGGAGTTGCCACTCTGTTCCGCAATTTCCTTTGGTGCAGCTTTCGACGATAAGAATAGTTAATCCTTTACTGTAGAGATTTTCTTCTGTATGGCCATACAGTATTATCGGAGGCTTTTCAATGCAGGTACATCACTTGTTTCACCATACGCGTTACGGGTAGATTCACTCTCCCTTCCTCAGTGGACCAGTGGCCGGTGCAAGAGTAGGAGCAGGAGAATCCCGGAAGTGACGTCAGCTGTAGCTGAAGACCGCGTCACTCGGGAGCTCGCTGCTCCTACCTTTTGTAGTCCTGCTGGCGCCTCCCCTCACACAAATGCGGCGTCTGCCGCGCCTATACTTGTGATCGGATCGGCTAGCAGATGATGAGCCCTAACCTTAGCAGTGGGGGTGTGGCGGAACTGCTTGTGTAAGGAAAGCCTAAAGGGGGCCAAAAATGACTTATAGTAATACCTTCTGAAAAGCGCAAGAGCTTTCGGAGCGTGGATTGGGAATGTACCTGGTATAGCATGACGCCTGCCACCTGACCTAGTTACATTATGATGTGCGCTGGGGTGCTATATTTTGAAGCTGCAGAAGCTGCGCCTATCCTAAAGGAATGCCCCGTGATAGATCGCGGGTTTACCTTTAGCTTGGAGAGGAGGATCCGGACGTGCTTTGGGAAGACTAGAATGCTGAGGGGAACGGAGCCAAGAGCTAGTAGGGGAGATCAGCTGAATCATCGTCAGTCGGGGCCCACTGGTGCGTGTAATCAGCCTTGTAATCAGCCTCCCCTCCCACAAATGCCGCAATATATTTGCTTAATACCTGTGGTCGGATAGGCTATCAGAAAGGCGGGCCTACCCTATCTACCATGAGCAGTAGAGTTATGCCATGACCGCCGTGGTAGGGTGGCCTAAAGAGGCCAAAAAGAGCCGACCTTGTTTAGAGTAAATATATACATACCGTTACGACACCCGATTTTGAACGGAAAAAAGACCCTTCACGATGGAGGTGCGGAATATACCGTATATATCACAGTGACTACCATCTACCTTACCTCTTTGTCATGTGTACCGCCACATCGTTCTTGGAGATGGTTAATGCAGATGCAATTGAAAGAGTGGCCAGTAACCAGAAACGATTTACTCCTATGTTGACTAACGTATGACCATATTACGAGAAGGTCTGAATCCTGAGAGCTGCAGACTGAAACAAACAATGGTGAATCTGTTGGTCGGGCCTAGATGACTTCCAACCATCCGCCCAGGGCCCAGATCGGGCACCAACTGTTCCTGGTGGCAAAATACTTTACCTCTACTTATTCCCCAGGCCACACTTCCTATTAAGGCCCACGAGTCAGAACATGGTGTCTGCCGTCTTACTGTAGTAGTAAATTAAGTGAAATGTGTAAGCCCACCAGGCCTGGGGAACCATCCACAGGAAAACATGCTATATCGATTAACGAGCTAATGTTGCCTGTAATGAGGACAGAACGTACACGATACCTGCAGTTGTGACAGAAAAATGCTTAAGGTCGTGATGAACTGTGTATGCTGCGCCTATAGTCGTGATAGGACTAGTCGTGTCAGAAGACATGACGGACTTCGTAAGCTGCGCCTTATTACTGTACCTCCTACTGGAAGATGGACCGAGACCCAGGACTTAGGCCGGACACCAACACCCTCAGTCTGAGTTTGTAGATGAAGTAAGCATGCCTGGGAGAAGATGATGTCCGCAAAGGCAGGCCTGGGATGACTGCTAATAAAGAAAGCAATGAAACCCAACAACCTAGAAAATAAAAGTCAGGGAGAACAATAACGTGAGTGAGACTCTAATGGCATGAGTCACATGTGCGAGCCGCCACGAGAAATTGTATTGCGAGCCACAGATTGCCGAGCCATGCGAGCGGGTCTGAACGCAGAATAAGACATGGAACTTACTTGTTGTGGGACTACGCAGCCGGCCTCGAATGGCGTTGTTGTGTGTAAAATTTAACGGAGAAGCCATACGTGAGAGACTCTAATGGCGGAGCCATGCGTGAGAGACTCTAATGCAAGAGACCTGTGTAACACTGAAAGGGAGAAGCCATGCGTGAGAGACTAATGGCGGAGTCATACGTGTAACACTAAAACGGAGAAGCCATGCGTGAGAGACTCTAATGGCTAAGCCATGCGTGAGAGACTCTAATGGCTAAGCCATATGTAACACTAAAAGGGGGGGAAGCCATGCGTGAGAGACTCTAATGGCTAAGCCATGCGTGAGAGACTCTAATGGCTAAGCCATATGTAACACTAAAAAGGGGGAAGCCATGCGTGAGAGACTCTGATGGCTAAGCCAAGCGTGAGAGACTCTAATGGCGGAGTCATATGTAACACTAAAAGGGGGGAAGCCATGCGTGAGAGACTCTAATGGCGGGGCCATGCGTGAGAGACTCTAATGGCGGAGTCATATGTGTAACACTAAAACGGAGAAGCCATGCGTGAGAGACTCTAATGGCTAAGCCAAGCGTGAGAGACTCTAATGGCGGAGTCATATGTACCACTAAAAGGGGGAAGCCATACGTGAGAGACTCTGATGGCGGAGCCATGCGTGAGAGACTCTGATGGCGGAGTCATGTGTGACACAAAAAGGGAAAAGCCATACGAGAGAGACTCTAATGGCGGGGCCATGCGTGAGAGACTCTAATGGCGGAGTCATATGTGTAACACTAAAACGGAGAAGCCATGCGTGAGAGACTCTAATGGCTAAGCCATGCGTGAGAGACTCTAATGGCGGAGTCATATGTGTAACACTAAAACGGAGAAGCCGTTCGTGGGAGACTAATAGCGGAGTTGTATGCGTAAACCTGAAACGGAGAAGCCATGCGTGAGAGGCTCTAATGGCGGAGTCATGTGTGTAAACTGAAACGGAGAAGCCATAAGAGAGACTAATGGCTAAGCCATGCGAGAGAGACTAATGGCGGAGTCATATGTGTAACCTAAAAACGGCGAAGCCATGCGAGAGAGACTAATGGCGGAGTCATATGTGTAAACCTAAAACCCGAAGAAGCCATGCGTGAGAGACTAATGGCGAAGCCATGCGTGGGAGGCTCTAATGGCGGAGTCATGCGTGTGAAACTAAACAGAGAGCCATGCGTGAGAGACTCTAATGGCGGAGCCAAGTGTGAGAGACTCGTGGCGGAGTCATATGTGTAAACCTGAAAACGGAGAAGCCATGCGTGGGAGACTCTACCGGTGGAGCCATATGTGTAACACTAAAACGGAGAGGTCATGCGTGAGAGACTAATGGCGGAGCCATGTGAGAGAGATTCTAAGGGCGGATTTTTAATTATATATATTTTATTTATTTATTTATTTTTTGACCACTTATGCAGCTCCAGTATGACTTGGGGACTCGCATAACCATGACCCTCTCCAACAACCTGGGACTCTAACCAGCCTACACCCTATTGTACCCCTAACGGACAACATGAAGAACGGTCATCGGGCCCCCTAAGCCATGAGGCCCCCTGAGCCAAGAGACTGACCTGGATGACCTTACAGTGACGATAAGTAATTTAAAACGTAAGCCAGACCTAATGGAAAATGCATAGACATAAATGATCCGAACCACTTGCATAAATGAAACATTAACCAACCGTGAAATTGATGACAACCGAATGAACACCTGTGAAACATTGTAGGAACTTACTCCTATTGCCCACTGTCCACTAGGGAGCTATTTGGTTAACTGGGGCAGGGGATCAATCTGAGTGAATGCGAACCCGAAGTAAAGGAGACCAGTCTGAGTGAATGCCAACCAGGATTTAAAGAACACCAACAGAAAAAGGGGGTAGGCCTAAGGAATGTAACAAACCATCGAGGAAAGAAACGTAAGCCTGAAAAGAAAGCAGCTATGTTTATCGGAAGAGCGGTATCAGAGCGGTGTGCTGATAGCCCTAGTAAATGCAGAGTAACCATTATGTAGCAATGAAAGAAATGCAGCTTTAGGTGGAAGCGGAGTATAACACATGATGTAAGAAAAAGTGGGTGAATGCAGCTCTGGATGTGAGTGGAGCCTAAACATGGTATGGGCACAGCTCTGAGTATGAATATGAGGAGCATGGTATCAAGCAGCCGTATGAATGCAATCTGAAGTGAGCAGAGTATTAATGTAATGCAACAGCGAACGCTGCTCTGGTAGTGAATGGCGTATAGGACAAAATGTAAATGCAGACACACGGATGTAGCTTTGAAGATAACAATCCTAACCCCGATCTTTTGACCATTGGAGCCCAACCCCCTTCACCCCAGAGCGCTACACGTCATGGACCACTTTTAAATCATTAACCGTTGATCCACATTTACCATTATTTAACCCAGCACGCGTGCTTAAGCCAACTGCAAATACGCGCCCCGCGTGCGCTAAGCGTATTTGGGTACTCAGAGAGGACAGACACGTGAACCTGATAATACATGGTGATGCGCGACTAGCGCCCCGGCGATGAGGGGGCGCAGCTGATTGTTGCAGAATACCTGGGCCGTACGCCCCTTATGAGAATTTCCCCTACATGACCTATCAGCAGCAGGATAATGTCACCATCGCCAATATTTCCTCTTCCCCCCCCCCCCCTCTCCCACGGGCAGATGCTCCCCTTATTTATATTTAATTTTCCCCTTATCACTGAAACTGGCGCCCTGTAAGGGACAATGTACTTGATGGTGGACTCCCATGTTTGCATTGCCACACCCTATTATCCCCAGACAATGCCTTTAACTCACCCACAGTAGCGCTGCTATAGTGAGGGATACCGAACTGCCACTAGCGGCAACCTGTTGGAAGAACACATGTGAGGAAGCGGGTAGATGCGCCGCAAGGACCGGGCGTGCGTGCCAGTGATCCGGCGCCGCTGGTAAGTGTGAAAACGTGTCTGGCTGGTGTCTGCGCCGTGCCGCCCCCCCTCCCCACTTACCCTCCGTGTGTACCGATGTACGGTCCCTCGCTTCGGCTGCACGCCCTATACTTACCCACCGGAGGAAGTATCGGGGGATCGCGTTCCACGCCGACGCCGGTGCAAGAGTAGGAGCAGGAGAATCCCGGAAGTGACGTCAGCTGTAGCTGAAGACCGCGTCACTCGGGAGCTCGCTGCTCCTACCTTTTGTAGTCCTGCTGGCGCCTCCCCTCACACAAATGCGGCGTCTGCCGCGCCTATACATGTGAAAATTGAATTTTGAGTTAAAATATGACAGTTATCCTTTAAAAAAAACTTTTTTTGGGCAATAAAGTACCCTTTTGCCCTGTGCTGCATTCCTGACAGTCCAATAAAACCGCCAAATACTGCAGTTACATTTTTTGTTGAAAAATTAAAATTTTTGTTGCTAGAAAGTACATTTGCAGTCTACGCTGCGTTTCTGTCAGTCAAATAAAACCAGTATAAATACTGCTGTTACATTTCTGGGTTTCAAATTCCCATTTTTGGGTGTAAAGTACCTCTGAGGCCTGCACATGTGACAGACAGACGCATAAATTCAGCAAATCTATCTGTTCCATTGTAGGGGTGACATATCCATCCTTTTTTACGTAAAAAAACCCTATGCTTCATTTGTGATAGTCAAATATAATCTCAGTTAATGGCATCTGTTTCATTTAGTGTTAAAAAAAATAGTTTTTGGGAGGCAATAAAAGTACCTTTTTGCCCTGTGCTGCATTTCTGACAGTCCAATAAAACCGCCAAATACTGCAGTTACATTTTTTGTTGAAAAATTCTAATTTTTGTTACTAGAAAGTACAAAACCCCTGTGCTTCATTTGTGAGAAGAGTGCAATATAGTCTTAGGGGGAACAGGGGAACATAAACAGACATATGGCAATGACAGGTAAGTGTGGTACTAGTCTCACTTACCTGTCATTGCCATATGTCTGTTTATGTTCCACTGTCTTTGTAGCTTGGCCAGTGAGACTCCTGTTCCTCCGCATCTAGCAGGAACAGGTCGTCTTACCCTGCTCCTAGTCTAGGGCCACACTGAGGGCTAGAAGGGACTACGAGGTTCCGGAGTATGAGCCCTCCCACCATCAGGGTCAGCTCATACGGCTAGGAGACAGGGTCAGAATTAGGGATTGATAGGAGGTGACCTGCTCCCTGATTCCTGTCCTGGCCTTGCACTGAGCATCTATATGCTGATACCGCACGGCTGAGGGTTTTCCCCATCCTCAGCCGTGACAGTATGACCACAAGGGTGGCCCCCACTGGCAGATGGTATAACAGGAGGATGTCTCCAGCAAGCATGGCTGAAGAACCCCTCAGCTAACTGAAAACAGCAGAGGCTTTATAGCCCAAAGTAGCCACACCCACACTCAGACACACCAGGTGATCAAACACACAGAAGGGAGTTAACCCTTCCAACACAAGGCAAGGGAAGACGGCCACTTAAAGGGGAAGTACACACATAAACACACACTTCACCTGTTGCCGCGGGCAACGGCATGCGTGGCAACCATGTCCTGGGGATCAGCCATCGGGCTGAGACACTGCCACCACATGCACACAACACCACACGTTGCCATGGGCAACCAAGTGAAGGAAAGTGTCACAAAACACACCGTAGGCCGTGACATGCTGGTATTGGTTGAGCTCCTGTTGCAGGGAGAGTACGTGGGCTATCTGTGCCAGCTACACGCCCAAGTGAAACACCTTCCTCAGGTGCAAGTAGGCGACAGAACCTTCAGCGTTATTTGGTAGGGCCGAATGCGGCTCTACAAATGGTGAGACCAGAACAAGTACAGGAGATAGTAGATTTGTAGGCTGACAGTGCCTCCAGTTCCTTCACATTGTCTCCCACCCAGTCCCCTGCTGAAAGATCAGAGTTGGCACCTGCAGCCCATGGCCATCAGTCTTTCACCTCACCCCCTTGCAAATCAGCCAAGCAGTCTGAGCCCCACATCATGCAGTAGTCTCTTTGGTTTTTTGATGACTCTGCTGGCAGGGTTTCCCAGGGCCATCCACATAGCCCTTCCCCAGAAGTGGAAGAGATTCAGTGCACTGATGCCCAACCACTTATGTTTCAGGATGAGTACATGGGAGGACCACCGCAGCACGTCTCGGATGATGATGAAACACAGGTGCCAACTGCTGTGGCTTTCTGCAGTGTGCAGACTGACAAGGAGGGCAGGGGTGAGTACTGGGTGGAAGATGATGTGGAGGACAATGAGGTCCTCGACCCCACATGGAATCAAGGTCATGCGAGTGACCTGTGTAGTTCAGAGGAAGATGCGGTGGTAGCACAGAGCCACCAGCACAGCAAGAGAGTGAGCAGGGTGCAAAAGCGGAGCTGTCGTCCCCTAGACAGTATGCTTCCTATTGCCCACCGCACCGAGGGACCAAGCACACCAAAGCCAGCTCTAAGGAATTCCCTGGCATGGCAGTTCTTCAGACAATGTGCTGACGACAAGACACAAGTGATTTGCACACTGTGCAATCAGAGCCTGAAGCGAGACATAAACGTTCTAAACCTGAGCACAACCTGCATGACCAGGCATCTAAGTGCAAAGCACGAGCTGCAGTGGAGTAGACGCCTCAAAAACCAAGAAAGGTCTTTGGCTCCTCCTGCTTCCTCTTCTGCTGCAGTCTTGGCCTCTTCATCCCTGATTCCTATTCAGAGTGGTCCCGGGTTATAAGTGGTGTACCCCAAGGTTCAGTGCTAGGCCCGTTATTATTTAATTTATTTATTAATGATATCGAGGACGAGATTAATAGCACCATTTCTATTTTTGCAGATGATACTAAGCTATGTAGAACTGTACAGTCTATGGAAGATGTCCATATACTACAAGCTGACTTGAACACTCTGAGTGATTGGGCATCAACTTGGCAAATGAGGTTCAATGTGGACAAATGTAAAGTTATGCATCTTGGTAGCAGTGGCATCTCTAGCTTTCAAATTTTGGGGGGGCACACTGGGGGCCAGGACAAAAGTAGGGGGGGCAGCTATAACAACGATACATTTACACAAGTACGCTTAGAAATTCTGCGATACTTTACCCAATACCTAAAACCGCAACAGGGAAGAAAAGTCCTGCTGTCTGTGGTTTAAAAAAAATAATAATAATCACTCAGATTTCAACATGTCCTAGTTGCCTGTGGATGACACTTTTATAGGGAGGGGGATCTGTGGATGACACTGCTATGGGGGGGGATCTGTGGATGACACATACCATATATAGCATCTTATGCTATATGTGTCATCCACAGATCCACCCCATTACAGTGTCATCCCCATTTCCCCCTACATAACAGTGTCATCCACAGATCTCCCTCCCCACCTCTCACAGGAGTGTACATTTGACATTTGTAAACTGTAATCCATATCCTGCAGTAACTTTAACTTTAAATCAGGATTAAGCGGCCGCTCATCTCTACTAGTACCTTAACCTTACACCACTCGGCTAGCTTCGGTAACAGGGCCAGGCTACAGCCTACAGGTACTGCCTGTTAGTTGTTACCGAGCGAGTGCTGATTTCTGCAGGTCAGAGGATACGGATTACAGTTTAGAAGAAATGTACACTCCTGTGAGCGGTCCAGACCAGTGGCGGATACAGAGCCTGGTCTCAGGAGGGGCACTTCCAGATTATTTTCTGTCCGCCGCCACAGAACAAGTCTCCCAACCACTGCACAAGTGGCACATAACACAGCAGACTTACTGCACTACTACATACATATATTCAATGTACAGCACCTCAACCAGCCTATGTTCATATAAAAGATTATTATAGACACGATCAGAGCTGAGATTACTTCTAGGTATAGAGGAAAGCTGCCAGTATTCTCTTCTCCCCAGGACCCACCTTCTCAAAGTTGCTGCAGGGAGCCCCATATTCAATCATCTGGTAGCATCTTCCTGCTGTGTGAGCAGGTAATATTTGAATGTATCCGTATGGTGGGCCCCCAAAATAAATTTTACTGGTGGGCCCTAGGCACCTCAGTCCGACACAATATTCTGCCCAAACATCAGGTAGTGTAAAGGGACCTTAAGGAAATTAGAGAACAGATAATACATCAGGACTAAATTCAACTCTTCATCCTTGACACTTGGGTTTGCATATTGTGATTGCCTACCTACTGTAGAATCACGTTGAGAAACCACCAATATTTCTGGTCCTGCATCACAACTTCCATTCCATATTATTAGTCATCAAAACTTTGAAGTATTAGGATGTGTTTCAAAGAACCTTCTAAACTTGACCAATTACAGTCCCACTTAAAAGAATTGCATAGACCTTCATGTATCATCTGTAAGCAGCAAGGTTTCACAAAATTGTGAAAACGGTAAAGAATTGAAACCTAAAGTATTTTAGAAAATGGCAGAAATTTGCATAAAATCAGAATCCTTTTTAAAACTAGTGATTGCCATGACCAAATATATCTTCAAAAGTGGCTAAACTGTGAGCAGGGCCGTCTTTAATGCGGGGCAAAAGGGGCAGTTGCCTCTTGAACCTTGCAAGTGCTTTTTTTAAGTGCGGCAGCGGGCCCACCCTATATGTTAAGTGCGGCTGCGCTCAATGTCATACTTCTTCCGCTCTGTACTTGCGGGCTACCCAGGCGTAAGTTCGTTGTACAATACCGCGAGACCCGTGAACTCCCGCGACAGGTCTCGTGGGAGCACGCGCCGACAGGATTGCGCAATGAACTCACTCCTGGGCAGCCCGCAAGTAAGGAGCGAAAGAAGTAGTAATAGGTAGTTAAGTAGGTACGGGGTGGGGGGGGGAACTACTTGTGACATATCGCTGATCCGCACTGCTGCAATTGTGTTCCCTCAAACTGTTAATCCAAAAAAAAAAAAAAGTAAAGCAAGTCCCCGACTGGTCAGGTCTGATTAAACAAATTTACACCGGTGTAAATGCTGTTACAGTAACATATTATTAATCGCTAATGATCACCATTACATGTGTGACTGGCTGGACAGGGGACGCAGAGCACGGGAGCAATAGTAATCCTAAATATAATGGAAGTAACCCTCCTCCTCCGGGGCTGTGTGCCTACAACACATCCCCTCCCCTTCTGCACACGACACACACTTCCTCCCGCTTATAATATTCACAGCTCCTCTCAATGGGACAGGAAGAAAGTGTGAAATGACAGATTACAAATGGAAGGTGGGGGGCGTATCAGGAGGAATGGCGATATGACAAATGGACGAGTAAGGGATTAGAAAGCAGGGGTGCCGCAGCAATGAACATGACCTGAAATTACACCTTCATTCACATTACACTGCGCTGCAATACCAGACGGTGTGGCGCCGTTTTTCTCATCCTGTGTTACTCATTGAATAAAACTGTGGGCAGAATATTCCTTATTTCCACTCTGATGAATTTCCGATCTTCTGAATCATGAGAGATAAGGCTGTTTGCGCAGGGAGAGAATCAGCGCCGGAGACCAAATACTACGGTCCAAGCTGTAAAACATCACCTGTGCAACATAGTAACATAGTGCATAAGGCCGAAAAAAGACATTTGTCCATCCAGTTTGGCCTGTCACCCTGCAAGTTGATCCAGAGGAAGGCAAAAAAAAATAAAAAACTGTGAGGTAGAAGCCAATTTTCCCCACTTTAAGGGAATAAAAAAAATCCTCCCCGACTCCTATCAGGCAATCAAAATAACTCCCTGGATCAACGACCCCTCTCTAGTAGCTATAGCCTGTAATATTATTACATTCCAGAAATACATCCAGGCCCCTCTTGAATTCTTTTAGTGAACTCACCATCACCACCTCCTCAGGCAGAGAGTTCCATAGTCTCACTGCTCTTACGGTAAAGAATCCTTTTCTATGTTTGTGTACAAACCTTCTTTCCTCCAGACGCAGAGGATGTCCCCTCGTTACAGTCACAGTCCTGGGGATAAATAAATGATGGGATAGATCTCTGTACTAACCCCTGATATACAGTACAGACCAAAAGTTTGGACACACCTTCTCATTCAAAGAGTTTTCTTTATTTTCATGACTATGAAAATTGTAGATTCACACTGAAGGCATCAAAACTATGAATTAACACATGTGGAATTATATTCATAACAAACAAGTGTGAAACAACTGAAAATATGTCATATTCTAGGTTCTTCAAAGTAGCCACCTTTTGCTTTGATTACTGCTTTGCACACTCTTGGCATTCTCTTGATGAGCTTCAAGAGGAAGTCCCCTGAAATGGTTTTCACTTCACAGGTGTGCCCTGTCAGGTTTAATAAGTGGGATTTCTTGCCTTATAAATGAGGTTGGGACCATCAGTTGCGTTGAGGAGAAGCCAGGTGGATACACAGCTGATAGTCCTACTGAATAGACTGTTAGAATTTGTATTATAGTAAGAAAAAATCAGCTAAGTAAAGAAAAACGAGTGGCCATCATTACTTTAAGAAATGAAGGTCAGTCAGTCAGCCGAAAAATTGGGAAAACTTTGAAAGTAAGGGCTATTTGACCATGGAGGAGAGTGATGGGGTGCTGCGCCAGATGACCTGGCCTCCACAGTCACCGGACCTGAACCCAATCGAGATGGTTTGGGGTGAGCTGGACCACAGAGTGAAGGCAAAAGGGCCAACAAGTGCTAAGCATCTCTGGGAACTCCTTCAAGACTGTTGGAAGACCATTTCAGGGGACTACCTCTTGAAGCTCATCAAGAGAATGCCAAGAGTGTGCAAAGCAGTAATCAAAGCAAAAGGTGGCTACTTTGAAGAACCTAGAATATGACATATTTTCAGTTGTTTCACACTTGTTTGTTATGTATATAATTCCACATGTGTTAATTCATAGTTTTGATGCCTTCATAGTCATGAAAATAAAGAAAACTCTTTGAATGAGAAGGTGTGTCCAAACTTTTGGTCTGTACTGTATTTATACATAGTTATTATATCCCCCCTCAGTCATCTTTTTTCTAAAGTGAATAACCCTAATTTTGATAATCTTTCAGGGTACTGTAGTTGCCCCATTCCAGTTTTTACTTTAGTTGCCCTCCTCTGGACCCTCTCCAGCTTTGCTATGTCTGCCTTGTTCACAGGAGCCCAGAACTGTACACAGTACTCCATGTGTGGTCTGACTAGCGATTTGTAAAGTGGTAGGACTATGTTCTCATCACGGGCATCTATGCCCCTTCTGATGCAACCCATTATCTTATTGGCCTTGGCAGCAGCTGCCTGACACTGGTTTTTGCAGCTTAATTTGCTGCTTATTAAAATTCCTAGCTCCTTTTCCATGTCAGTGTTACCGAGTGTTTTACCATTTAATATGTACGGGTGACTTGCATTATTCCTTCCCATGTGCATAACTTTACATTTGTCAGTGTTAAACCTCATCTGCCACTTCTCTGCCCAAGCCTCCAATCTATCCAGATCCATCTGTAGCAGTATACTGTCCTCTTCAGTGTTAATTACTTTACACAGTTTAGTGTCATCTGCGACTTCCCAACTATCGGAGGTATGGGAAGTCGCACCCATGATAAGTGTTTCCTAAAGAGATGACAGCGCACATTACATAGAATTAATCATATATACACATAATGTTACAGTTTGGGCAGGGCTGTGACAACCTCTCAGACATGATATACAGACTGGTTGTCAGCAGTAATAGATGGATAGCTGCTCCTGTAGTATAAGATGTGTGGATCTCATGTCTGATCACAATGTAATTATATTACTATAATATCAGTGATGTCAGTAACAGGGGGCGGGGCTGTGACAACCTCTTACACATGATATAGAGGCTGGTTGTCAGTAGTAATGAATGAATAGCTGTTTTGCTCAATGATATCTTCCCAATCCCAATGATTTTCTTCACCGTCAACCCAACCACCCACTCATGTATTCCTCCACCATCTACTTAGGTCTTTTTCATTAATTTGACCTCCTCTTCTCATGTCATTCTCCTTACTGTGACCCTCTGTACTGATGTCTTCCTTCTTACCTTAACGCCCTACTTCTGACTTCCTCCTTACCTTGACCCCCTCTGCTTACTTCTGCCTCCTTACCTTGATCCCTTCTACTTATATCTTCCTCCTTACCTTTACATCCTCTACTTATATACAGTATTTCTTCTTATCTTAACCACCTACACTTATGTATTCCTCTCTAATGTAAGTCTTCCTCCTTAGCACAGCAATTATTTTTTCCTGATCACTGCAAAAACACGTAAAATCGCTGCGGCGCTATAAAAAGATCACTTTTAAGGGGCATGGCGAGTTCATAGAAGATTTTTTTTTTTCGCACTAGTTAGCAGAAATTGTTTTTTTTTTTGTTTTTTAGTTTTTTCCTACAAAGTCTCATAGTCCACTAACTTGTGACAAAAAATAAAATCTCACATGAACTCACCATACCCCTCACGGAATCCAAATGCGTAAACATTTTTAGACATTTATATTCCAGACTTCTACTCACGCTTTAGGGCCCCTAAAATGCCAGGGCAGTATAAATACCCCACATGTGACCCCATTTTGGAAAGAAGACACCCCAAGGTATTTCGTGAGGGGCATGGCGAGTTCATGTAAAATTTAATTTTTTGTCACAAGTTAGTGGAATATGAGACTTTGTAAGAGAAAAAATATATATATAATTTTCCGCTAACTTGTGCAAAAAAAAAAATATATACTAGGAACACGCCATACCCCTCACGGAATACCTTGGGGTGTCTTCTTTTCAAAATGGGGTTACTTGTGGGGTATTTATACTGCCCTGGCATTTTAGGGGACCTAAAGCGTGAGAAGTAGTTTGGAATCCAAATGCGTAAAAAATACCCTGTGAAATCGTAAAAATTCTCATTGGAATTTGGGCCCCTTTGCGCACCTAGGCTGCAAAAAAGTGTCACACATGTGGTATCGCCGTACTCAGGAGAAGTAGGGCAATGTGTTTTGGGGTGTATTTTTTACATATACCCATACTGTGTGTGAGAAATATCTCTGTAAATTACAACTTTTAAATTTTTTTTATACAAAGTTGTCAATTTACAGAGATATTTCTCTCACCCAGCATGGGTATATGTAAAAATACACCCCAAAACACATTGCCCTACTTCTCCTGAGTACAGCGATACCAGATGTGTGACACTTTTTTGCAGCCTAGGTGCGTAAAGGGGCCGAAAGTACAATGAGTACCTTTAGGCTTTACAGGGTTGCTCACAATTTAGCCCCGCCCAAAATGCCAGAACAGTAAGCACACCCCACAAATGACCCCATTTCGAAAAGTAGACACCCAAAGGTATTCGTTGAGGGGCATATTGAGTCCATGAAAGATTGAACTTTTTGTCACAAGTTAGTGGAAAGGGAGACTTTGTGAGAAAAAAACTAAGAAAATCAATTTCCGCTAACTTGTGCCGAAAAAAAAAAACTTCTATGAACTCGCCATGCCCCTCACGGAATACCTTAGAGTGTCTTCTTTCCAAAATGGGGTCACTTGTGGGGTATTAATACTGCCCTGGCATTTTAGGGGCCCTAAAGCGTGAGAAGAAGTCTGGAATCCAAATGCCTAAAAATGCAATCCTAAAAGGTACTCGTTGGAATTTGGGCCCCTTTGCGCACCTACGCTGCAAAAAAGTGTCACACATGTGGTTTAGCCGTACTCAGAAGAAGTAGCGCAATCTGTTTTGGGGTGTCTTTTTACATATACCCATGCTGGGTGAGAGAAATATCTCTGTAAAATGACAAAAAGTGACCCCATTTTAGAAAGAAGACACCCCAAGGTATTCCGTGAGGGGTATGGTGAGTTTATGTAAAATTTTATTTAAGTTAGTGGAATATGAGACTTTGTAAGAAAAAAATAAATAAATCATTTTCCGCTAACGTTTGCCAAAAAACTAAATATTCTAGGAACTCGCCATGCACCTCACGGAATACCTTGGGGTGTCTTCTTTCCAAAATGGGGTCACTAGTGCGGTATTTATACTGCCCTGGCATTTTAGGGGCCCTAAAGCGTGAGAAGTAGTTTGGAATCCAAATGCGTAGAAAATTCCCTGTGAAATCGTAAAGATACTCTTTGGAATTTGGGCCCCTTTGCGCACCTAGGCTGCAAAAAAGTGTCACACATGTGGTATCGACGTATTCAGGAGAAGTAGGGCAATGTGTTTTGGGGTGTCTTTTTACATATACCCATGCTGGGTGAGAGAAATATCTCTGTAAAATGACAACTTTGTATAAAAAAATGGGAAATGTTGTCTTTTACAGAGATATTTATCTCACCCAGCATGGGTATATGTAAAAAGACACCCCAAAACACATTTCCCTACTTCTCGTGAGTACGGCGATACCACATGTGTGACACTTTTTTGCAGCCTAGGTGCGCAAAGTGGCCCAACTTCCAAAGAGTATCTTTACGATTTCACAGGGTATTTTTTACGCATTTGGATTCCAAACTACTTCTCACGCTTTAGGTCCCCTAAAATGCCAGGGCAGTATAAATACCCCACAAGTGACCCCATTTTAGAAAGAAGACACCCCAAGGTATTCCGTGAGGGGTATGGTGAGTTTATGTAAAAAAAAAAAAATTGTCACAAGTTAGTGGAATATGAGACTTTGTAAGAAAAAAAAAAAACATTTTCCGCTAACTTGTGACAAAAAATAAAAACTTCCATGAACTCACTATGCCCATCAGCGAATACCTTGCAATAAGTGTATATTTATTGGTTTGCGCAAAAGTTATAGCTTTACAAACTATGGTACAAAAATGTGAATTTCCGTATTTTGAAGCAGCTCTGACTTTCTGAGCACCTGTCATGTTTCCTGAGGTTCTACAATGCCCAGACAGTAGAAACACCCCACAAATGACCCCATTTCGGAAAGTAGACACCCTAAGGTATTCACTGATGGGCATAGTGAGTTCATGGAAGTTTTTATTTTTTGTCACAAGTTAGCGGAAAATGATTTTTTTTTTCTTTTTTTTCTTACAAAGTCTCATATTCCACTAACTAGTGACAAAAAAATAAAATTTTACATAAACTCACCATACCCCTCACGGAATACCTTGGGGTGTCTTCTTTCCAAAATGGGGTCACTTGTGGGGTATTTATACTGCCCTGGCATTTTAGGGGCCCTAAAGCGTGAGAAGTAGTTTGGAATCCAAATGCGTAAAAAATGCCCTGTGAAATCGTAAAGATACTCTTTGGAATTTGAGCCCCTTTGTGCACCTAGGCTGCAAAAAAGTGTCACACATGTGGTATCGCCGTACTCACGAGAAGTAGGGAAATGTGTTTTGGGTTTTGGGGTGTCTTTTTGCATATACCCATGCTGGGTGAGATAAATATCTCAGAGAAAAATTTATATAGAAATGTAGTTTTGTTTAAAAAAAATTACAACAGAAAGTGAAAAATGTCATTTTTTTGCAAAAATTTTGGTAAATTTCGATTAATAATAAAAAATTTAAAAATGTCAGCAGCAATTAAATACCACCAAATGAAAGCTCTATTAGTGAGAAGAAAAGGAGGTAAAATTAATTTGGGTGGTGAGTTGTATGACCGAGCAATAAACCGTGAATGTAGTGTAGTGCAGAATTGTAAAAAGTGGTCTGGTCATTAAGGGGGTTTAAGCTAGGGGAGCTGAGGTGGTTAATTGATGCGAGCCACCTCCTTTGATTCAATGCTTAAACTTAAACAAGTTGTACCACATTTGCACTTCAATAATTTGTCCAACATTTCCACTATACTCTTTTGGCCAACATTTGCGCCTCAATAGCTTTTCCCTATTTTATGTTATTTTAAGTCATTTCCCTGTCCACATTTGTTTGCAGAGCACTTGCCATGCTCTTAAACACATTTTGACGACATTTGCAGCCCTCTAGCGCTTTCCATGACATTTTTACAGCCATTTTAGTGCTCAAAAGTTCGGGACCCCATTTACTTCAATGGGGTTCGGGGTCAAGTTCGGGTCCCGAACTCGACCTTTTTTCCGAAGTTCGGCCGAACACGTCGAACCCGAACATCCAGGTGTCCGCTAAACTCTATTGAAATACTGCAATAATTTTCTGGGTTTTAAAAAACAAAATTTTTGGGCAAAATACTGAATTTGCAGCCTTTGCTGCATCTGTCAGTGTGAAATACATGCGTTAGATACTGCTGTTATATTCTGCTGTCAAAAAAACACCCATTTTGGGCAAAATACTAAATTTGTGGCGTTTTCTGCATCTGTCATTGTTAAATACAAGCTTAAAATGCTGCAATAATATTCTGGGTTTAAATAAGAGGCCACTTTTGGCAATACCCAAAATCTTGGGCCTATGCTGCATTTGTCAGTGTGAAATATAAGCTTAAAATACTGCAATAATTTTATGGGTTTTAAAAAACACCCCTTTTGGGCAAAATACAAAATTTGCAGCTTTTAATGCATCTGTCAGTGTGAAATACACTCGTTAGATACTGCTGTTATATTCTGTTATTAAAAAAAACACCCATTTTGGGCAAAATACTGAATCTGTCAACGTGAAATACATGCGTTAGATACTGCTGTTATATTCTGCTATTAAAAAAAAACACCCATTTTGGGCAAAATACTAAATTTGTGGCATTTGCTGCATCTGTCATTGTTAAATACAAACTTGAAATTCTGCAATAATTTTATGGGTTTAAAAAAGCACCCATTTTTGGCAATGCCCTACACCTGGGGCCTTTTCAGCATTTGTCAGTGTGAAATATAAGCTTGAAATACTGCAATAATTTTTTGGGTTTTAAAAAACACCCTTTTTGTGCAAAATACTAAATTTGCAGTCTTTGCTACATCTGTCAGTGGGAAATACACACATTAGATACTGCTGTTATATTCTTGGGCAAAATACTAAATTTGTGACGTTTTCTGCATCTGTCATTGTTAAATACAAGCTTAAAATGCTGCAATAATATTCTGGGTTTAAAAAAGCAGCCACTTTTGGCAATACCCTAAATCTTGGGCCTATACTGCATTTGTCAGTGTGAAATATAAGCTTGAAATACTGCAATAATTTTATGGGTTTTAAAAAACACCCTTTTTGGGCAAAATAAACGCGTTAGATACTGCTGTTATATTCTGTTATTAAAAAAACACCCATTTTGGGCAAAATACTAAATTTGCAGCCTTTGCTGAATCTGTCAATGTGAAATACATGCGTTAGATACTGCTGTTATATTCTGCTATTTAAAAAAAAACATCCATTTTGGGCAAAATACAAAATTTGTGGCGTTTGCTGCATTTGTCATTGTTAAATACAAGCTTGAAATATTGCAATAACTTTCTGGGTTTAAAATAGAACCCATTTTTGGCAATACCCTACATTTGGAGCCTATGCTGCATTTGTTAGTGTGAAATATAAGCTTAAAATACTACAATTTTTTTTTGGTTTTAAAAAACACCCTTTTTGGGCAAAATACTAAATTGGCAGCCTTTGCTGCATCTGTCAGTGTGAAATACACGCGTTAGATACTGCTGTTATATACTGCTATAAAAAAACATTTTTTTGGGGCAAAATACTACATTTTCAGCCTTTGCTGCATCTGTCAGTGTGAAATACATCCGTTAGTAGAGTTGAGCGGACACCTGGATGTTCGGGTTCGACGGGTACGGCCGAACTTCGGAAAAAAGTTTGAGTTCGGGACCCGAACTTGACCCGAACTTGACCCCGAACCTGAACCTCATTGAAGTCAATAGGGACCCGAACTTTTGAGCACTAAAATGGCTGTAAAAATGTCATGGAAAGGGCTAGAGGGCTGCAAATGTCGTCAAAATGTGGTTAAGAGCATGGCAAGTGCTCTGCAAACAAATGTGGATAGGGAAATGACTTAAAATAACATAAAATACGTAAAAATAAAAAATAATAATTTTGATCTAGTAGGACCAGGTCCATATGGAGTAGGAGGTTGAGGAGGCGGTAGATGTGGTGGTGTCGGTGGAAGCGGCGGTGGAGGAGGAGGAGGTAGCCTACACTGCTTTTTGGTTTTAAATATTATTTTTAAAATTAGGGTACACCCCAAAACATTGGGAAATATAACCTGTGATAACCCCCTCCGGTCATGCTAAACACACGTTAAGACAATACACTGGCTGCAGGGCAGGCCAGCACCTCCAAGGGGTAAAGGGCAGGCTCCGGCCATGTACACAATTTGGAGACCCAGAAGTTGCAGGGGCTGACCCCTGTCAGTTTGTTCGTGTAGGTGTGTGCACACTTACTGCTCCACCATGTCGCACGTCCCAGTGATGTTCACGATCCAATTTGATATCTGCTCTATCAACTTTCGATGTTCTTTTATGCGCCTACCATGGTGATTACGGGTGGCGGGGAATCAGGGTTTCAGGCCGGAGAGTGAGCGTGAGAAAGAAAGACCAAATTTAAGGGAGATAAATTTATTTTAAAAATTTAGGATCGGGGGGCGGAGCTAGCCGCAAGCCAAGATGGACGCCTGATCTCAGAGCTCCTCACAGACGCAGCTGCTTTTTCGGCATAACGGGCAATTTTACCCCCTAACATGGTGAAGTCTAACAGGGAAAGAAGTGACACAGCTTCAGGTACACAAAAAACGGGCCATACCCAGTCGGAGATGGATAGTTTCCTGAAGAAGAGAAGTTTCTCCCCGGCACACAGATCTAAGATGGCGCCGGAAGGAGCCAGAGCTGCCGCGCAGACTGAAGATTCGGATGGGGAGAGCTCCTGTGCTATGTCGGAGGGAGCGGAGTCCTCGGACCTTCCACTATCCAGAGCATTCTTTAAGAAAACGCTGTATAAAGCGCTGCAACCCCTGCACAAGGACATCTCAGACATAAAAACAGAGGTAAAGCAAATCGGGGGCGCGTTATGGCGCTTGAAGAAACACAGGCGGCTATAATATCACATGGGGAGGCCGTTCGTAAGGTCCTGCAGGGCTATAACTCATTTATCACTTCTGCTCTTCTCCACTTAGAAGATCAGGAGAATAGAAGCAGGCGGAAGAATGTCCGCATAAGAGGAGTACCTGAGGACGTTAACCCTGGAGAGATTACCAACGCGGTCACCGCCATTTTTGCCTCGCTAGTGGGAGAGGACAAAGCCTCCCAGATAATAATTGAAAGGGCCCATAGAGCCCTGAGGCCAAAACCGTCTGAAAATGGTCCCCCTAGGGATATCATTTGTGGACTATTAAACTACTTGGACACGGCCGCCATTTTAAAAGCCGCAAGGGAAGCCAAGGATGTCACATATAACGGGGCCCGCCTGCAATTCTACCAGGATTTAGCATCTAGCACTCTGGCAAAGAGAAGGGCACTGAAACCCGTTACTGAAGCGCTACGATCGCACAAGCTTCCAGTGAGGTGGCTGTTTCCTTTTGGCCTGGCCACTTTCAAAGCTGGCCAGCAGATCGTCATCAGATCCCCGCAGGACTTAGCGGATGCCTGGGACAAGCTTTGTATTGCTCCTGTGGAGGTCCAATCATGGATGCCTGTGCCTGAGGACCTTGGTATCCCTAACTTACCTGAAATGCCAATATGGCAGGTGATCAAGAAGCCAAAGTCCCCGAAAAATAGGAAGAATACTTGAAGAAACCAAGGGACCTCTTTGATTCCTTTATATAAGTCCTATTGATCGTCTGGTAATACAGACCATAAGGGTCATTTGGCGGCCCTCCATCTGTAATTGTTCTATATGTCCCAGCCTAACAGTTCTATATGCATTCTCCCTGCCAATTATATATGTTTTCCTTTCAGGATTCTCCTGCCAGCATATAGGTGCTTCCTGGATCACTGGCCATCAGTTTATGGTGGTAGGTGAGCCCGGGACCACGTATACATTTTCCCTTTTAGATGTTCAAATCTAACTGTCAATAAGTGCACATAATGCTTTATCTCCTTGTTAGGTCAACATGCATTTGTCTCCAGAATTTTCCCTACCCGTTATGCAATAAGGTGTAACACATGATATATACAATATGCAGCTAGTCTTGTTGTCAAAGGTTCTCCTTCCCTCCCAGAGGGGGTGGGGTGTCTCCGTGGGACTGACCTGTCTTTCTCCCTCCCACTTTGGAGACGGCATGGTCAGACTTGGTGAAACGCCTACACCTCAATTTCTAGACATATCTCTAGATTCTACATACTCCTTGTTCTTTGTCACAGTTCTTTGTAAAAACTGTTGTTCCCTTGTTCTTAATTTCTATAAGGCCTATGGTAAGCATATGTTCTCACTGGTCCTGATGTGGTATGGCTAACTTAAATATATTGTCCCATAATGTGAATGGGCTGAATGCCCCCCAGAAAAGAAGACAGATCCTTAATGTTATACAAACAAAAGGCGGATATTGTCTTGTGGCAGGAGACACATTTCCGTCATGACCGCACCCCCTCTTTACCCACGCACAAATATTCCCAATGGTTCCACGCTACACACTCTTCAGCCTCGAGAGGCGTATCCATAGCCATTAGCTCCTCGATTCCATTCCGCCTGGTTAAATCTTATATTGACCCGGATGGTCGCCTACTTATAATTCAGGGTACTATCTTTAACTTTAGGATCACCATAGCAAATGTTTATGCTCCCAATTCTCGCTAAGTCCCATGGTTGATTAAAACTCTCAAAAGGATTAAGGACTTCTCTGAGGGTATGCTGGTAGTAGGAGGTGATTTTAACATCTCACTTGACATCTCCACCAATAAACCAACCAAACTAGCAAGAAAACAGATGGTGAGACTGATGCTGGCTATGGCGGAGTTACGCCTGATTGACGTTTGGAGAACTATACATCCCTCAGAGAAGGACTTCACATTCTTTTCTCAGGTCCATAATTCATACAGTAGGCTAGACTATCTATTCTTACTAGATTCCCATATACAATGTGTAAAAAGTGCAGAAATAGGGAATTTGGTGGTGTTGGATCATGCTCCCATTACGATGACACTCTCCCTCCAGTGCCTTCCACACAAAGCCTGGTCGTGGAGACTGAACACTACGCTTTTGGAATCACAGTGCCATATGGACACAATCGGAGAAAAACTAGAAAATTACTTCAAACTTAATGTCAATCCTGAGACTACCACACCAATTCTCTGGGAGGCCCATAAGGCCTATATTAGGGGAGAGTTGATAGCCCTGGGTTCGTATGTTAAAAAGAAATCTACTAAAGAGCTGATGTCGTTACTATCTCAAATACAAACACAAGAAAAATTGCATAAACTAACACACTCCGAAGTTCATAAAGAAGCACTGGTGATTCTAAGACGCAAGGTTAAAGATCTCCTAAATCTTAAAGAGGCCAAATCCCTTTTACGTTTGAAAAGTAAAATATATGAACATGGGGACAAGGGAAACAAAATGATGGCACACTTAATTAAAAAAAGAAGGGAAAAAACCTTTATCTCTTCCATCAGATCTGAGCCCTCCGTGAGAGTAACCTCCACTCCCCTCATAGCCAAAGCCTTCCAGTCATTTTATTCTAATCTCTATAACCTCCCTTTACCAGACGCAGATTTAGATTCCCCCGGGAAGACCAATCTGGATCTCATAGAGGATTTCCTGTCCTCAATTAATTCTCCTTCTCTTTCAGATGAGGACCGACAGCTACTCCTTAAGCCTTTTGTCCATTTCAGAGGTTGATAAAGTTCTCAGCTCTATACCTATAGGGAAAAGTCCAGGGCCTGATGGTCTCCCTATCATTTATTATAAGAAACTCAAAAAACATTTACTTCCACATTTCACTGACCTGTGCAATGCATTGTTGGGGGGGTTCGTCTCTAGCTCCCCAGGCCTTGAGGGCACATATAACTATTTTGCATAAAGAAGGTAAAGACCCTGAGGAATGTGGGAGCTACAGACCCATCTCACTACTCAATTGCGATTTGAAATGGTGGTCTAAATTGCTAGCATACAGGATATCCCCATTGCTTAACAAATTGGTTGACCCTGAACAAGTTGGGTTTGTCCCGGGAAGAGAGGGGAAACATAACGTTTGGAGGTTAATACACTTAATCCATAATGCCCAAGTTACAAATACACCCCTGCTACTATTGGGAACTGATGCGGAGAAGGCATTTGACAGGGTTAGCTGGGATTTCATGAAAGCCACTTTATTGATATTTGGTTTTCCCTCAGTATTTGTTTCAGCCATCTTTTCGCTATATTCTTGCCCTACAGCACAAGTCTTGGTGAATGGGGCCCTGTCGGATGCCTTCCCCATCAAGAATGGGACAAGACAGGGGTGCCCCCTTTCCCCCTCCCTCTTTATTCTGTGCCTAGAAATGTTCCTACTTAAAATTAGGCAATCAGACAAGATACAGGGTGTTTCCTTGGGTAGGTTCCACCATAGGTCCGCAGCCTTTGCTGACGACCTTTTAATAGTTATCTCTAACCCTGAGGAGGCATTACCCGCCATCATGTCCATATTCGACAAGTATAGTGTAGTGTCTAATTTCAAGATCAATTTCTCCAAATCAGAAGCCCTCCCAATTAATATCCCCAACAATGTCCTAGCCATACTCAAAAGATCCTCTGCGTTTAAATGGCCCGCAACTTCCATTAAGTTTTTAGGGGTTAATGTCCCTGCTAACCTAAACCTCTTGTTCAGACTTAATTATGCCCCTCTATTCTCTAAAATTAGGTCCTTCATCTACTCTTTAAAAGTTCCCTACATGTCCTGGTTTGGGAGGAAAAACCTTCTCTCTACATTTGTACTACCCCAACTGTTGTATTTATTCCAGGCCCTACCGATACATATCCCCAATTCCTTTTATACCAAAATCAGAAGAGTATTCACATCCTTCCTATGGAATACTAAAAGACCTAGATTAGCTTACTCGCTTATTTCTCAAAAAAAGCATAAAGGTGGTATATCCTTACCGGATATGGCACTATATAATAGGGCCATTCAACTAGCTAAATATGCGCTCCTAACAAACGATAAAATTAACGCTCCTTATTTGGATATAGAAAAGTCTATGTTAGGGATACATAGAAATGCTATTTTGTGGTCCCAGGAAGTCCCTCTCTCTCTTTGTCCAGAGATGAGTCTGCTGACCAAAAGCATGCTTGTTAGTCATCGTAATTTCCCAGTAGCACCCCCCAAGGGGTTTAAAATATCTAAATTGGCTCCACTTGATGTTCTCCCTTACCTCTTTAATAGGTTGAGTGGGAGGGACGAGAGTTGGTGGCATTCTTTAAGAGGTGTTAGAATAGGTGAGGTGATGGAATCTAACCACTTTTTACCTTTGGAAGAAATCCATGCCAAATTAGGTATAAAACCTCCCACCCCAATTCAAATGTGGGACTTCAGAAACACCTGTAGGAAGTTTGAGAAAGATCCGGAATGTCAGTTTTCTGAACCCCCTTGAAAAAGTCACTCTCTATTCCTTACAACAACCTTCTGACTGTGACTAGTAGCCCCAAACCTTATTTCCTACGTCAATGGGAAAAGGAGTTAGGGAGGTGCTTCTCGGATGCTGAATCCTCTTATATTTTATCTCATGCTGCTGGGTTCTCCACATGTGTTCGTTTTCAGGAAAACTCCTATAAGACTATCACAAGGTGGTATAGGACTCCAGAGTACTTATTCTCCATAGGTCTATCCCTCAACAATAAATGTTGGAGATGCCAAGCAGAAGGAGGATCTATGATACATATTTTGTGGTCATGTCCTCTATTAGCACAATTTTGGAAAGATGTTGAAAGATCTATTAATTCTATTTGTGATACTTCCATAACACTTTCCCCTGAGTTGGTATTGCTTTGGATCCCTACCTCCAACTTTCGTCCTTCAAAAAATAACCTTCCCACACATATGATTGCCACAGCGAAACTACTAATTCCCACTAGATGGAGCGATTCTTCTCCCCCAGACCTAACTATGTGGTTCAATAAAATGCATCAACTTCATAGATTGGAGGAGTTGCTGGGTTGGATCCACGGCAATAGATTTAAATACCTGGAGGTATGGTCTCCTTGGAAAAAAACGCAAGCGGTAAGAGATGAAGAGACCCTAGATCAATTAGAGGGTTAACAGTAGGATCAACTTAGGTATTTGATTTGACACTCTGCATATTTAGGTTGGTACGTGTCTTCTCCTCTTTTTCTATCTTCAGAAATAATTGAAGGTGAAATATCCCCATTGCATTATTCGGGACATTCTACATTCTACATTCAACTTTCAAAATAGACACATGTTAGCTACGTAACATTCTGTATACCTCTGTAGACTATTACCGTTACTCCACTCTTATGGGAGTATCTTTTCTCACTTACCAAGTGCCTTATCTGTTTTTTCCCCATTGTACCTCTCCCTTATATGTTATTTTCCCTTGTTCTCAATTGTTTACTGAATGTGAATCAGATACATATTATGAATATGTTCATATGCGACTACTTTTGTACTCTACATTATTGTATTTTCACTGTAAGGCTACTTTCACACTAGCGTTCAGAGCGGGTCCGTCTGATGTCTGCTCAGACGGATCCGCTCCTATAATGCAGACGTTTGTATCCATTCAGAACGGATCCCTCTGCATTATAGTTAAAATAAAAAACTAAGTCTGAAAGTAGCCTGAACGGATCCGTCCAGACTTTACATTGAAAGTCAATGGGGGGCTGATCCGTTTGAAAATTGAGCCATATGGTGTCATCTTCAAGCGGATCCGTCCCCATTGACTTCCATTGTAAGGTCGGACGGATCCGCTTGCCTCCACACGGCCAGGCGGACACCCGAACGCTGCAAGCAGCGTTCAGGTGTCCGCTCGCGGAGCGGAGGCTGAACGCTGGCAGACTGATGCATTCTCAGCGGATCCGCGTCCACTGAGAATGCATTAGGGCTGGACGGTTGCGTTCGGGACCGCTTGTGAGCCCCTTCAAACGGAGCTCACGAGCGGACACCCGAACGCAGGTGTGAAAGTAGCCTAAGTCTTTGACATGAGTCGTATTATGGACTTCTTGGTGTTATACTTGAAACAATAAAAAGAGATTTACAAAAAAAATTAAAATATTTAGGATCGAGAAGAAATTTTGGAAAAACTATTGAGGCACAAATGTGGGACAAATTACAGAAGCCCAAATGAGGGCCAAAACAGTCAAGCGGAATTGTGGGACAAAGTATTGAAGGTACAACTTAAATGTGGTACAACTTGTTTAAGTATTGAATCAAAGAAGGTGGCGCGCATCAATTAAAGAAACATTTCAGAAATTTTATTCCGTGTCACCTATGCAGAGCAGGGGTTTATTCACGTCTAAAATTGTATTTGTCAACCCAAGAATGTAACAGGAAAATTACAGAAATTAATTAACCTGTCTACTTGGTAGAGCAGGGGTCTATGACAGAAAACAATTGTTTATTGTCACCCGAAAATGTAAAATAAAAATTATTGAAATTTATTAAGCTGTCAACTAGGTAGAGGAGTGGTACATCACACCTAAAAATTGGTGAATTTCACCAGAATATATAACTAACAATTTTTTTTTTTACCGCTCTACTTGGTATAGCAGTGTTACTTCACACCAAAAAATTGCTGAATTTCCCAAGAAAATGTAACTGACAATTTTTATTTTTTTTTGTTAACCGGCCTACTAGGTATAGCACAGGTACTATACACCCAAAAATTTGTGAATTTCACCAGAAAATGTTAATGACAATTTATTTTATTATTTTAACCGTCATACTAGGTATAGCAGTGGTACTATACACCCCAAAATTGGTTAATTTCACCAGAAAATGTTAATGACAACTTTTTCTTTTTTTTTAACCGTCATACTAGGTATAGCAGTGGTACTATACACCCAAACATTGGTGAATTTCACCAGAAAATGTTAATGACAATTTATTTTTATTTTTTAACTGGCCTACTAGGTATAGCAGTGGTACTATACACCCAAAAATTGGTGAATTTCACGCACAAATGTTAATGATAATTTTTTTTTTTAACCATCATACTAGGTATAGCAGTGGCACTATAAACCCAAAAATTGGTGCATTTCACCCAGAAATGTTAATGATAATTTATTTTTATTTTTTTAACCGGCCTACTAGGTAGAGCAGTGGTACATCACACCCGAAAATTTGTGAATTTCACCATAAAATGTAAGAGACCAATTTTATTATTGTTTAACCTGTCTACTAGGTATAGCAGTGGTACTTCACACCCAAAAATTGTTGAATTTCAACTGGAAATGTAACTGACAATGACAATTTATTAATTTTTTTTAACCGTCATACTAGGTATTAGCAGTGGTACAATACACCCAAAAATTGGTGAATTCCACTAGAAAATGTAAATGACAAAGTTGTGAAATGATATAAAATAAAGCACGTACAAAAAAAAAAAATGGATTTATGAGGTGGAGTTCCATATGGAGTAGGAGTTTGAGGAGGCGGTGGACGTAGCGGAGTAGGTGGAAGAGGCAGTGGAGGAGGACGAGGTAGCCAACACAGGTTTTTGGTTTTAATTTAATTTTGTAAAATTAAGGTACATTCCAAAAGAGTGTGAAATATCCAAAATACAAACATGAGCAATTGCGCTGCAGTATAACAATGGCTGCTAAGTGCCGGTATACATGTCTATTCTGCACCAGGTACGGACAAGTCCTGAGGGAACCATGCCTGGTTCATTTTAATGAACGTGAGCTTGTCCACATTGGCTGTGGACAGGCGGCTGCGCTTGTCTGTGATGACGCCCCCTGTCGTGCTAAACACACGTTCAGATAATACACTGGCTGCAGGGCAGGCCAGCACCTCCAAGGCGTAAATGGCAAGCTCAGGCCATGTGCCCAATTTGGAGACCCAGAAGTTGAAGGGGGGCAGACCCGTCATTCAGTACGTGTAGGCGTGTGCACACATACTGCTCCACCATGTTGGTGAAATGCTGCCTCCTGCTAAGACGTTCCATATCAGCTGGTGGTGCTGGTTGTTGTGGAGTGCTGACAAAGCTTTTCCACATTTTGGCCATGCTAACCCTGCCTTCTGAGGTGCTGGTGGTGCCCCAGCTGTGTTGGCGACCTCTTCCTCGTCCTCTGCCTTCGCCTTGTGCTTCCACTGTGCCCCCACTGTCAGGTGGGAATGCCACCAGCAGCGCGTCTACCAGCGTGCGCTTGTACTCGCGCATCCTACGATCACGCTCCAGTGACAGGATTAAGGACAGTACTGTGACAAACTGCCATTTGCCACTGGGCATTGTAGAAAACTTATGGCTAGCCTCCTGCCCTACGACTATGGCCCGGGACTTATTACCCTTCAAGAACAGTGTAACAGAACTATGCCGCATGTCTGGACTGTTAATAGGACCGAACGCGGTCAGCGGTGTATACTAAAGATTCTGTGGAACTAAAATCGGATGCGCAAATACACGAACACCGCTGACCCTTACCTTCTTCCATACTGAACTTTCAGCTCCAGAGACTAAGTCCCGTTCGAAGATGGGACTTAGTCGTTTTTCTGGAGATGGAATGTATGGTTTTAAAGTTACAGTGTATGTTTAAAAACTGTATTTTTACTGTCTGTGATAGTTATGTTAATCCATAATTATATCACAGACAGAAGGAAGGATTTTGTGTATTTGGGTGGTGATTCCTGTCCTGTTGTTCCCACATGTGTATTGGTGATTTCCCTTTGTCCTGGGAGATAATTGAATTGCTCTTCGGGTGTCTCCAGGGCAGAGAGGAGGAAACCATGATGCATTGTGGGGATGTGTTGTATCCTGAGTGCTACGTGTCTGTCCTGTATCACAGTCCTCCTTCTGCTCCCCTAGGGGCATGTACACCAGATGGGGACCTGCATAAATACGGGCGGGTAGCCCTCAATAAGGAGTTCAGTTCATGTTTTTCTAACCCTTCAAAACGCAGCCTTGTCTCGTTATTGGAGGGAATTGCTGTATCACGCTGGGGATTGCTATGCTCTGCATATTCCCTGGAGGAGAGATCTTTCCCACACGGTCCTGAATCCTGGAGGTTCATTCAGGGTGGAAGGAAGACGGCGCGGCTCCAGTTAAGCTACGGCGGTTGTGGAGTCTGCGGTGGTTGTGGTGTCCAGTGCGGTGCTTGTGGTCCTCGGCGCAAGCTAGGAAGCGTCCATTAATGGAAGAGGATCCATTACAGGTACGTTGTGCTTGTAATGGGGATCCAGCAGCGAGGCCACCCAGTAATCATAACAAGTTAGAATGTAAGCAACTCGGCGGTCGTTGCGGAGACACTGCAGCATGTAATCGCTCATGTGTGCCAGGCTGCCCAGAGGCAATGAAAAGCTGTCCTCTGTGGGAGGTGTATCGTCTGTGTCTTCTGTATCCCCCCAGCCACACACCAGTGATGGCCATGAGCTGGTCTGGGTGCCACCCTGCTGTGAACATGGTTCCTCCTCCTCCTCAATCTCCTCCTCCTCATCCTCCAACTCCTCATCCTCCAGAACTGTGGCCTGGCTGGACAATTGTGTACCTTGGGTTTGTGGGTGCAGGAACCCACCTTCGGAGCCACTTGGGAATGACTGGCCAGAAACCCTACAAAATGATCCCTCTTCCTCCTCCTCCTCCTGTGCCACATCCTCTTCCATCATCGCCAGTAGCGTTTTTTCAAGGAGGCATAGAAGTGGGATAGTAACGCTGAGAACGGCATTATCGGCACTGGCAATGTTGGTGGAGTACTCGAAACAGCGCAACAAGGAACACAGGTCTCGCATGGAGGCCCAGTCATTGGTGGTGAAGTGGTGCTAATCCGCCGAGCGACTCACCTGTGCGTGCTGCAGCTGAAACTCCACTATCGCCTGCTGCTGCTCGCACAGTCTGGCCAGCATGTGCAAGGTGGAGTTCCACCTTGTGGGCACGTCGCATATGAGGCGGTGAGCGGGAAGGCCAAATTTACGCTGCAGCGCTGACAGGTGAGCAGCAGCAGGGTGAGAACGCTGAAAGCGCGTACAGACGGCCCAAACTTTATGCAGCAGCTCTGACATGTCAGGGTAATTTTTAAGGAATCTCTGCACCACCAAATTCAGCACATGCGCCAGGCAAGGGATGTGCGTCAAACCGGCTAGTCCCAGAGCTGCTACGAGATTTCGCCCATTATCGCACACCACCAGGCCGGGCTTGAGGCTCACTGGCACAAACCACTCATCGGTCTGTTGTTCAAGGCCCGTCCACAGCTCCTGCGCGGTGTGGGTTTTCCCCCCAAACAGATAAGTTTTAAAACTGCCTGCTGTCGTTTATCCCTGGCTGTGCTGAAGTTGGTGGTGAAGGTGTTACACTGACCGGATGAGAAGCTGGTAGAGGTTTAGGAAGCAGAGTAGGAGGAGGAAACAACAGGAGTCAAACTGAAGCGCCCTGCAATCCTCGGTGGTGGAAGGACATACGCCAAACTGCTATCCGCCTCAGGCCCAGCCGCCACTGCATTTACACAGTGTGCTGTTATGGAGATATAACGGCCCTGATCGTGCTTACTGGTCCACGTATCCGTAGTCAGGTGCACCTTGCCGCAGATGGCGTTGGGCATTGCACACCTGATTTTGTCCCCTACTTGGTTGTGAAGGGAAGGGATGGCTCGCCTTGAAAAGTAGTGGCGGTTGGGCACGACATACTGTGGGACAGCCACCACCATAAGGCCTTTAAAACTATCCGTGTCCACCAGACGGAATGACAGCATATCAAAGGCCAGTAATTTAGAAATGCTGGCATTCAGGGCTAGGGATCGTGGGTGGGTAGGGGGGTACTTCCTCTTCCGCTCTAGTGTTTGGGAGATGGAGAGCTGAATGCTTCCGTGGGACATTGTGGAGATGCTTGGTGACCCAGGTGGTGGTGTTGCTGGCAGATCCTCTATTTGCGGGGTGCCAGGTGGCACTGTCACTCCAGAGGTGGATGAAGAGGCCGCGACTGCAGCAGAAGAGGAAGCAGGAGGAGCCAGAGACCTTTCTTAATTTTTGAGGTGTCTACTCCACTGCAGCTCGTGCTTTGCACGTATTTGCCTGGTCATGCAGGTTGTGCTCAGGTTGAGAACGTTTATGCCTCGCTTCAGGCTCTGAATGCACAGCGTGCAAACCACTCATGTCTTGTCGTCAGCACATTGTCTGAAGAACTGCCACGCCAGGGAACTCCTTGGAGCTGGCTTTGGTGTGCTCGGTCCCTTGCTGCGGTGGGCATTAGCAGGCGTACTGTCTAGAGGACGGCCGCTCCGCTTTTGCACCCTTCTCCCTCTTCTGCTGTGCTGGTGGCTCTGTGGGACCACCGCCTCTTCCTCTGAACTACATCGGTCACTCGCATGATCTTGATTCCATGTGGGGTTGAGTACCTCATCGTCCTCCACATCATCTTCCACCCAGTCTTCACCCCTGACTTCCTTGTCGGTCTGCACACTTTCGAAAGCCCCAGCAGTTGGCACCTGTGTTTCGTCATCATCCGAGACGTGCTGCGATGGTCCTCCCATGTACTCATCTTGAAAAATAAGTGGTTGGGCATCGGTGCACTCAATCTCTTCCACTTCTGAGGCAGGGCTAGTTGGATGGCCCTGGGAAACCCTTCTAACAGAGTCATCAAAAAGCAGAAGAAACTGCTGCATGACTTGGGGCTCAGACTGCTTGGCTGATTTGCAAGGGGGTGAGGTGAAAGACTAATGGACATCGGCTGCAGGTGCCAACTGTGGTCTTTCAGCAGGAGACTGGGTGGGTGACAATGTGAAGGAACTGGATCCACTGTCAGCAACCCAATCTACTATCACCTGTACTTAATCCAATACATACCCCAACCATGGGATGATTACTTATACAAGTAACTACTTAAGCCTTTGGCAGCCATCATAATATACTGTATATAACCTACATAGAGAATGCCAGACCGCTTATGCTGAATCAATACTTTATTACAAAAAAATCACAATTGCATTACAGACATGATTAAAAGAAAATGGTGCAGGAGATAAAAAACGACATCACTGGAGGAAACATACAGTGAATACAAGTCCATATTGGTCCATCATGATTGTATCATCTAATAAAGTGCAAATGCAGACAATTCATAAATTAGAGAGAACATTGGACATTTACCCATACTGTGTCTCCTCCAGGATGGCGCCAACCCCAACGCGCGATCCTGGAGGAGACACAGTATGGGTAAATGTCCAATGTTCTCTCAAATTTATGAATTGTCTGCATTTGCACTTTATTAGATGATACAATCATGATGGACCAATATGGACTTGTATTCACTGTATGTTTCCTCCAGTGATGTCGTTTTTTATCTCCTGCACCATTTTCTTTTAATCATGTCTGTAATGCAATTGTGATTTTTTTAAGTATTGATTCAGTATAAGCGGTCTGGCATTCTCTATGTAGGTTATATATCGCCAGCACTTGTTCAGGCCTCACCATTCGTAAAGCAGCATTAGGCCCGACCAAATACCGCTGCAGGTTTTGTCGCCTACTCGCACCTGAGGAAGGGGTTTCACTTGTGCGTGTAGCTGGCACAGATCGACCACGTCCTCTCCCTGCAACAGGAGCTCCACCAGCAGCACCACGACCTGGGCCACGTCCCTTACTTGACGCTCTCCTTATTTTTTTTAATTTATTTAGGATCTTGCCCTAAATGGGTGTTTAATTAATAGTAGAAAAGAACGACAGTATGTAAAGGGTGTATCTCACATGGCCTGAACCAGACTAGGCCTCAATTAAAGATTTCTTTGCACAAAATGGCTGTATTTCAAATGGCTGATTCAAACCCCTGTATGTAGGGGGGTATCTCACACGGTCTGAACCAGTGTAGGCCTGCAGTAAATATATCTTTGCACAAAATGGCTGTATTTCAAATGGCTGTATTTCAAATGGCTGTATTTCAAATGCCTAATTCAAACCCCTGTATGTAGAGGTGGTATCTCAAAGGGCCTGAACCTCTGTAGACCTGAAGTAAATATTTCTTTGCACAAAAAGGCTGAATTTCAAATGGCTGTATTTCAAATGCCTAATTCAAACCCCTGTATGTATAGGGGGGATCACACACGCCCTGAATCAGTGTAGGCCTGAAGTAAATATATCTTTGCACAATAAGGCTGTATTTCAAATGGCTGTATTTCAAATGCCTGATTCAAACCCCTGTATGTAGGGGGGTATCTCACACGGTCTGAACTAGTGTAGGCCTGAAGTAAATATATCTTTGCACAAAATGGCTGTATTTCAAATGCCTAATTCAAACCCCTGTATATAGAGGAGGTATCTCAGATTGCCTGAACCTCTGTAGGCCTGAAGTAAATATATCTTTGCACAAAAAGGCTGTATTTCAAATGGCTGTATTTCAAATGCCTAATTCAAACACCTGTATGTAGGGGGGTATCTGACACGGTCTGAACCAGTGTAGGCCTGAAGTAAATATATCTTTGCACAAAATGGCTATATTTCAAATGGCTGTATTTCAAATGCCTAATTCAAAAGCCTGTATGTAGAGATAGTATCTCACAGGGCCTGAACCAGTTTAAGCCTACAGTAAATATATCTTTGCACATAATGGCTGTATTTCAAATGGCTGTATTTCAAATGCCTAATTCAAATCCCTGTATGTAGAGGTGGGATCTCACACGGTCTGAACCAGTGTAGGCCTGAAGTAAATATATCTTTGCACAAAATGGCTGTATTTCAAATGGCTATATTTCAAATGCCTAATTCAAACCCCTGTATGTAGAGGTAGTATCTCACACAGCCCTAACCAGTGTAGGCCTGCAGTAAATATATCTTTGCACAAAATGGCTGTATTTCAAATGGCTGTATTTCAAATGCCTGATTCAAACCCCTGTATGTAGAGGTGGTATCTCAGAGGGCCTGAACCTCTGTAGGCCTGAAGTAAATATATCTTTGCACAAAATGGCTGTATTTCAAATGTCTGTATTTTAAATGCCTAATTCAAACCCCTGTATGTAGAGGTGGTATCTCAGAGGGCCTGAACCTCTGTAGGCCTGAAGTAAATATATCTTTGCACAAAATGGCTGTATTCCAAATGGCTGTATTTCAAATGCCTAATTAAAACCCCTGTATATAGAGGAGGTATCTCAGATTGCCTGAACCTCTGTAGGCCTGAAGTAAATATATCTTTGCACAAAAAGGCTGTATTTCAAATGGCTGTATTTCAAATGCCTAATTCAAACACCTGAATGTAGGGGGGTATCTGACACGGTCTGAACCAGTGTAGGCCTGAAGTAAATATATCTTTGCACAAAATGGCTATATTTCAAATGGCTGTATTTCAAATGCCTAATTCAAACCCCTGTATGTAGAGGTAGTATCTCACAGGGCCTGAACCAGTTCAAGCCTACAGTAAATATATCTTTGCACATAATGGCTGTATTTCAAATGGCTGTATTTCAAATGCCTAATTCAAATCCCTGTATGTAGAGGTGGGATCTCACACGGTCTGAACCAGTGTAGGCCTGAAGTAAATATATCTTTGCACAAAATGGCTGTATTTCAAATGCCTAATTCAAATCCCTGTATGTAGAGGTGGGATCTCACACGGTCTGAACCAGTGTAGGCCAGAAGTAAATATATCTTTGCACAAAATGGCTGTATTTCAAATGTCTGTATTTTAAATGCCTAATTCAAACCCCTGTATGTAGAGGTGGTATCTCAGAGGGCCTGAACCTCTGTAGGCCTGAAGTAAATATATCTTTGCACAAAATGGCTGTATTCCAAATGGCTGTATTTCAAATCCCTAATTCAAACCCCTGCATGTATAGGGGGGATCACACACGCCCTGAATCAGTGTAGGCCTGAAGTAAATATATCTTTGCACAATAAGGCTGTATTTCAAATGGCTGTATTTCAAATGCCTGATTCAAATCCCTGTATGTAGGGGGGTATCTCACACGGTCTGAACCAGTGTAGGCCTGAAGTAAATATATCTTTGCACAAAATGGCTGTTTTTCAAATGGCTGTATTTCAAATGCCTAATTCAAATCCCTGTATGTAGAGGTGGTATCTCAGAGGGCCTGAACCTCTGTAGGCCTGAAGTAAATATATCTTTGCACAAAATGGCTGTATTTTAAATGGCTGTATTTCAAATGCCTAATTCAAACCCCTGTGTGTAGAGGTAGTATCTCACAATGCCTGAACCAGTGTAGGCCTGCAGTAAATATATCTTTGCACAAAATGGCTGCATTTCAAATGGCTAATTCAAATACCTGTATGTAGAGGTGGTATCTCAGAGGTCCTGAACCTCTGTAGGCCTGCAGTAAATATATCTTTGCACAAAATGGCTGTATTTCAAATGGCTGTATCTCAAATGCCTGATTCAAACCGCTATATGTAGGGGGGTATCTCACACGGTCTGAACCAGTGTAGGCCTGCAGTAAATATATCTTTTCACAAAATGGCTGCATTTCAAATGGCTTTATTTCAAATGCCTAATTCAAACCCCTGTATGTAGAGGTGGTATCTCACAGGGCCTGAACCTCTGTAGGCCTGAAGTAAATATACAGATGTACCATTGCTTGCGCTCCCAAAAATCGCATATCCTTACTAACGAAACGCGATTTCTAGTCCTTCACTATAGCAATACTCAACAAGGCCAGTAGATGGCAGTGTTGAGCTAAAGTACGAAATGAATCAGTAGTATTTGAATCTCGACTCCAAAGACAGCACCAGTGTAAATATAAGGCCTCTTTCACACGGGCGTTGCGGGAAAAGGTGCGGGTGCGTTGCGGGAACATGCACGATTTTTCCGCGCGAGTGCAAAACATTGTAATGCGTTTTGCACTCGCGTGAGAAAAATCGGCATGTTTGGTACCCAAACCCGAACTTATTCACAGAAGTTCGGGTTTGGGTTAGGTGCTGGGTCAATTGGATTATTTTCCCTTATAACATGGTTATAAGGGAAAATAAAAACATTCTTAATACAGAATACTTAGTACAATAGCGCTGGAGGGGTTTAAAAAAATTAAAAATTATTTAACTCACCTTAATCCACTTGCTCGCGCAGACCGGCTTCTCTTCTGTCTTCTTTTTTGCTGTGTGCAGGAAAAGGACCTGTGGTGATGTCACTCCGGTCCTCACATGGTCCATCACATGATCCATCACCATGGTAAAAGATCATGTGATGGCCCATGTGATGACCGGAGGGATGTCACCACAGGTCCTTTCCTGCACACAGCAAAAAAGAAGACAGAAGAGAAGCCAGGCTGTGCAAGCAAGTGGATTAACCACCTCCGGACCGCTGTACGCACAGACGCGTCCTGGAGGTGGTTGATTCATTCCGAGTGGACGCGCCGGCGCGTCCTCTCGCGATGGCCGAGATTTCCTGTAAACGCGCGCACACAGGCGCGCGCGCTCACAGGAACGGAAGGTAAGAAAGTGGATCTCCAGCCTGCCAGCGGCGATCGTTCGCTGGCAGGCTGGAGATGTGATTTTTTTTAACCCCTAACAGGTATATTAGACGCTGTTTTGATAACAGCGTCTAATATACCTGCTACCTGGTCCTCTGGTGGTCCCCTTTGTTTGGATCGACCACCAGAGGACACAGGTAGCTCAGTAATATGTTGCACCAAGCACCACACTACACTACACCCCCCCCCCGTCACTTATTAACCCCTTATTCACCCTTGATCACCCCTGATCACCCCATATAGACTCCCTGATCACCCCCCTGTCATTGATTACCCCCCTGTCATTGATCACACCCCTGTAAAGCTCCATTCAGACGTCCGCATGATTTTTACGGATCCACTGATAGATGGATCGGATCCGCAAAACGCACACGGACGTCTGAATGAATCCTTACAGGGGCATGATCAATGACTGTGGTGATCACCCCATATAGACTCCCTGATCACCCCCCTGTCATTGATCACCCCCCTGTAAGGCTCCATTCAGACGTCCGCATGATTTTTACGGATCCACTGATAGATGGATCGGATCCGCAAAACGCACACGGACGTCTGAATGGAGCCTTACAGGGGCATGATCAATGACTGTGGTGATCACCCCATATAGACTCCCTGATCACCCCCCTGTCATTGATTACCCCCCTGTCATTGATCACCCCCCTGTAAAGCTCCATTCAGACGTCCGCATGATTTTTACGGATCCACTGATAGATGGATCGGATCCGCAAAACGCACACGGACGTCTGAATGGAGCCTTACAGGGGCATGATCAATGACTGTGGTGATCACCCCATATAGACTCCCTGATTACCCCCCTGTCATTGATCACACCCCTGTAAAGCTCCATTCAGACGTCCGCATGATTTTTACGGATCCACTGATAGATGGATCGGATCCGCAAAACGCACACGGACGTCTGAATGGAACCTTACAGGGGCGTGATCAATGACTGTGGTGATCACCCCATATAGACTCCCTGATCACCCCCCCTGTCATTGATCACACCCCTGTCATTGATCAACCCCCTGTAAAGCTCCATTCAGACCTCCGCATGATTTTTACGGATCCACTGATAGATGGATCGGATCCGCAAAACGCACACGGACGTCTGAATGGAGCCTTACAGGGGCATGATCAATGACTGTTGTGATCACCCCATATAGACTCCCTGATCACCCCCCTGTCATTGATCACCCCCCTGTAAAGCTCCATTCAGACGTCCGCATGATTTTTACGGATCCACTGATAGATGGATCGGATCCGCAAAACGCACACGGACGTCTGAATGGAGCCTTACAGGGGCATGATCAATGACTGTGGTGATCACCCCATATAGACTCCCTGATCACCCCCCTGTCATTGATTACCCCCCTGTCATTGATCACCCCCCTGTAAAGCTCCATTCAGACGTCCGCATAATTTTTACGGATCCACTGATAGATGGATCGGATCCGCAAAACGCACACGGACGTCTGAATGGAGCCTTACAGGGGCATGATCAATGACTGTGGTGATCACCCCATATAGACTCCCTGATCACCCCCCTGTCATTGATCACCCCCCTGTCATTGATCACACCCCTGTCATTGATCACACCCCTGTCATTGATCACCCCCCCTGTTATTGATCACCCCCCCTGTCATTGATCACCCCTCTGTAAGGCTCCATTCAGACATTTTTTTGGCCCAAGTTAGCGGAAATTATTTTTTTTTTCTTACAAAGTCTCATATTCCACTAACTTGCGTCAAAAAATTAAATCTCACATGAACTCACCATACCCCTCACGGAATCCAAATGCGTAAAAATTTTTAGACATTTATATTCCAGACTTCTTCTCACGCTTTAGGGCCCCTAGAATGCCAGGGCAGTATAAATACCCCACATGTGACCCCATTTCGGAAAGAAGACACCCCCAGGTATTCCATGAGGGGCATATTGAGTCCATGAAAGACTGAAATTTTTGTCCCAAGTTAGCGGAAAGGGAGACTTTGTGAGAAAAAAATAAATAAAATCAATTTCCGTTAACTTGTGCCAAAAAAAAAAAAATTCTATGAACTCGCCATGCCCCTCATTAAATACCTTGGGGTGTCTTCTTTCCAAAATGGGGTCACATGTGGGGTATTTATACTGCCCTGGCATTCTAGGGGCCCTAAAGCGTGAAAAGAAGTCTGGGATCCAAATGTCTAAAAATGCTCTCATAAAAGGAATGTGGGCCCCTTTGCGCATTTAGTCCGCAAAAAAGTGTCACACATCTGGTATCGCCGTACTCAGGAGAAGTTGGGGAATGTGTTTTGGGGTGTCATTTTACATATACCCATGCTGGGTGAGAGAAATATCTTGGCATAAGACAACTTTTCCCATTTTTTTATACAAAGTTGGCATTTGACCAAGAAATTTATCTCCCCCAGCATGGGTATATGTAAAATGACACCCCAAAACACATTCCCCAACTTCTCCCGAGTACGGCGATACCACATGTGTGACACTTTTTTGCAGCCTAGGTGGGCAAAGGGGCCTACATTCCAAAGAGCACCTTTCGGATTTCACAGGTCATTTACCTACTTACCACACATTAGGGCCGCTGGAAAATGCCAGGGCAGTATAACTACCCCACAAGTGACCCCATTTTGGAAAGAAGACACCCCAAGGTATTCCTTGAGGGGCATGGCGAGTTCCTAGAATTTTTTATTTTTTGTCACAAGTTAGTGGAAAATGATGATTTTTTTTTTTCTTTTTTTTTTTCTTACAAAGTCTCATATTCCACTAACTTGTGACAAAAAATAAAAACTTCCATGAACTCACTATGCCCATCAGCGAATACCTTGGGGTGTCTTCTTTCCAAAATGGGGTCACTTGTGGGGTAGTTATACTGCCCTGGCATTCTAGGGGCCCAAATGTGTGGTAAGGAGTTTGAAATCAAATTCTGTAAAAAATTACCAGTGAAATCCGAAAGGTGCTCTTTGGAATATGGGCCCCTTTGCCCACCTAGGCTGCAAAAAAGTGTCACACATCTGGTATCTCCGTACTCAGGAGAAGTTGGGGAATGTGTTTTGGGGTGTCATTTTACATATACCCATGCTGGGTGAGAGAAATATCTTGGAAAAAGACAACTTTTCCCATTTTTTTATACAAAGTTGGCATTTGACCAAGATATTTATCTCACCCAGCATGGGTATATGTAAAAAGACACCCCAAAACACATTCCTCAACTTCTCCTGAATACAGAGATACCAGATGTGTGACACTTTTTTGCAGCCTAGGTGGGCAAAGGGGCCCCATATTCCAAAGAGCACCTTTCGGATTTCACTGGTCATTTTTTACAGAATTTGATTTCAAACTCCTTACCACACATTTTGGCCCCTAGAATGCCAGGGCAGTATAACTACCCCACAAGTGACCCCATTTTGGAAAGAAGAGACCCCAAGGTATTTCGTGATGGGCATAGTGAGTTCATAGAACTTTTTATTTTTTTGTCACAAGTTAGTGGAATATGAGACTTTGTAAGAAAAAAAAAAAATCATCATTTTCCGCTAACTTGTGACAAAAAATAAAAAGTTCTATGAACTCACTATGCCCATCAGCGAATACCTTAGGGTGTGTACTTTCCTAAATGGGGTCATTTGTGGGGTGTTTGTACTGTCTGGGCATTGTAGAACCTCAGGAAACATGACAGGTGCTCAGAAAGTCAGAGCTGCTTCAAAAAGCGGAAATTCACATTTTTGTACCATAGTTTGTAAACGCTATAACTTTTACCCAAACCATTTTTTTTTTTTACCCAAACATTTTTTTTTTATCAAAGACATGTAGAACAATAAATTTAGAGCAAAATTTATATATGGATCTCATTTTTTTTGCAAAATTTTACAACTGAAAGTGAAAAATGTCATTTTTTTGTAAAAAAATCGTTAAATTTCGATTAATAACAAAAAAAGTAAAAATGTCAGCAGCAATGAAATACCACCAAATGAAAGCTCTATTAGTGAGAAGAAAAGGAGGTAAAATTCATTTGGATGGTAAGTTGCATGACCGAGCAATAAAAGGTGAAAGTAGTGTAGGTCAGAAGTGTAAAAAGTGGCCTGGTCTTTCAGGGTGTTTAAGCACTGGGGGCTTAGGTGGTTAAGGTGAGTTAAATGTTTTTAATTTTTTTTATCCCCTCCAGCCCTATTTTACTATGCGTTCTGTATTCAGAATGCTATTATTTTCCCTTATAACCATGTTATAAGGGGAAATAATAATGATCGGGTCCCCATCCCGATCGTCACCTAGCAACCGTGCGTGAAAATCGCACCGCATCCGCACTTGCTTGCGGATGCTTGCGATTTTCACGCAACCCCATTCATTTCTATGGGGCCTGCGTTACGTGAAAAACGCACAATGAGGAGCATGCTGCGATTTTCACGCAACGCACAAGTGATGCGTGAAAATCACAGCTCGTGTGCACAGCCCCATAGAAATTAATGGGTCAGGATTCAGTGCGGGTGCAATGCGTTCAACTCACGCTTCGCATCCGCGCGGAATACTCGCCCGTGTGAAAGGGGCCTAAGTAGGGCGGATCTGCAGTAGTGTTGAGTTAGAATATTAGTGTTCAAAGTTAGAATATTCACGAATATTCAAAAAAAAGTATTTATAGTACTATAGCGAATATATTCGTATTGTATAATATTCGTCTTTTTCGCACCATCGGATCTGAATAAAATACTGAAAACTCATATCCGATGGTATATTCTAACCACCCGGCATTCCCATGGTGACGGCCAGGACGCTTGTTGAGGCATAGTGTGTCGCCAGCAAATAACTAAGACGAATATTCTGAAATACGAATATATTCGATATCATACTATGGCCTCATGCACACGACCGTTGTTGTGTTCCGTTCCGCAAAATGGGGTTCCGTTGTTCCGTGATCCGTTTCCGTTTTTGTTTCCATGTGTCTTCCTTTATTTTTGGAGGATCACCAGACATGAAGGAAAGTAAAAAAAAGTCTAAGTCAAGTTTGCCATGCAAATGATAGGAAAAAAGCGGACGCGAATGACAATCTTGTGTGCCCCAGCGTTTTTTCACGGTCTCATTGACTTGAATGGGTTTGCGAACCGTTTTCCGTGAAAAAAATAGGACAGGTTATATTTTTTTGACGGACTGGAACCACGGATCACAGACGCGGATGACAAACGGTGCATTAGCCGAGTTTTCAACAAACCCATTGAAAGTCAATGGGTCCGCAGAAAATCACGAAAAACGGAACAACTGACACGGAATAAAACAACGGTCGTGTGCATGAGGCCTATGTATTCGTTTTTTAGAATATTCGTCATCGTCTTTCATACTAGTCCAAATCCAATGTTAAGATTGAATTCGCGTTTTTTCATTTGAAAATCGGGAGTACCCGATCACTAGAGATGTCCCGAACTATTCGCCGGCGAACAGTTCCCGGCGAACATAGCTTGATCGCGTTCGCCGCGGCGGGCGAACATATGTGATGTTCGGTCCACCCCCTATTCGTCATCATTGAGTAAACTTTGACCCTGTACCTCACAGTCAGCAGACACATTCCAGCCAATCAGCAACATACCCTCTCTCCCAGACCCTCCGACCTCCTGGACAGCATCCATTTTAGATTCATTCGGAAGCTGCAGTCTTAGTGAGAGGAGGGACAGTGTAGCTGCTGCGGATTTAAAAGGGAAATCGATAGCTAGGCTAGTGTATTCAGTGTCCACTACAGTCCTGAAAGACTCATCTGATCTCTGCTGTAAGGACAGTACCCCAAAAAGCCCTTTTTAGGGCTAGAAAATCTGTCTGCTTTTTATTACATTTTTTCTGTGTAATCTAATTGCAGTTGCCTGCCAGCGTGTGTGTCAGGCTCACAGCGTATACTGTGCCCACTTGCCCAGTGCCACCACTCATATCTGGTGTCACAGTAGCTTGCATTTAAAAAATAAAAATAAATGTTTTTGACTGTAATATAATAGCAGTCAGTTTCCTGCACGTGTGTGTGTTTCAGGCCCTGCAAGAGCACAGTGTCACACCAGTGCAACTCATATCTGGTGTCACAGTAGATTACATTTAAGAAAAAAATAAAACATTTTGACTGTAAAATAATAGCAGTCAGTTGCCTGCACGTGTGTGTGTTTCAGGCCCTGCAAGTGCACAGTGTCACACCAGTGCAACTCATATCTGGTGTCACAGTAGATTACATTAAAAAAAAAAAACTATTTTGACTGTAAAATAATAGCAGTCAGTTGCCTGCACGTGTGTTTCAGGCCCTGCAAGTGCACAGTGTCACACCAGTGCAACTCATATCTGGTGTCACAGTAGATTACATACTTGTCCGCAATTGCGGACAAGAAAAGGCATTTTCTATATAGTTCTGGCAATGCGGCAATGCGGATCCGCAAAATGCGGAAAGCACATTGCCGGTGTCCGTGTTTTGCGGATCCGCGGTGTCCGTGTTTTGCGGATCCGCGGATTCGTGGATCCGCAAAACACATACGGACGTCTGAATGGAGACTTACAGGGGGGTGATCAATGACAGGGGGGGTGATCAGGGAGTCTATATGGGGTGATCACCCCCCCTGTAAGGCTCCATTCAGACATCCGTATGTGTTTTGCGGATCCGTGGATCCACAAAACACATACGGACGTCTGAATGGAGCCTTACAGGGGGGTGATCAATGACAGGGGGGTGATCAGGGAGTCTATATGGGGTGATCACCCCCCTGTCATTGATCACCCCCCTTGTAAGGCTCCATTCAGAACGTCTGTATGTGTTTTGCGGATCCGCGGATCCGCAAAACACATACGGACGTCTGAATGGAGGCTTACAGGGGGTGATCAATGACAGGGGGGGTGATCAGGGAGTCTAATATTTGATCAGGGGTTATTAAGGGGGTTAATAAGTGACAGGGGGGGGGGATGTAGTGTGAGTGGTGTTTTGGTGCTACTTACAGAGCTGGCCTGTGTCCTCTGGTGGTCGATCCAAGCAAAAGGGACCACCAGAGGACCAGGGTAGTAGGTATATTAGACGCTGTTAACAAAACAGCGTCTAATATACCTTTTTGGGGGTTAAAAAAATCGCATCTACAGCCTGCCAGCAAATGATTGCCGCTGGCAGGCTGTAGATGTACTCGTTTACCTCCCGATTCTGTGAACGCGCGATCCTGTGTGCGCGCGTTCACAGGAAATTTCGCCTCTCGCAAGAGGACGCGCCGATGCGTCCAGGAGGAACAGATAGACCACCCACAGGACGCAATCCTGCGTTAGGCGGTCCTGAGGCGGTTAAAGAAGCATTTCAGAAATTTTATTCCCTGTCACCTATGCAGAGCAGGGGTTTATTCACGTCTAAAATTGTATAATGTCAACCCAAGAATGTAACAGAAAAAATTATTAACCTGTCTACTTGGTAAAGCAGAGGTCTATGACATTTTCATGTGTTTATTGTCACCCGAAAATGTAAAATAAAAATTATTGAAATTTATTAAGCTGTGAACTAGGTAGAGGAGGGGTATATTACACCCAAAATCTGGTGAATTTGACCCTAAAATGTAACTGACAAATGTTTTTTTTTTTACCGTTCTAATAGTATATCCAGTGTACATCACACCAAAAAAAATGGATGAATTTCACCAGAAAATGTAACTGACAATTTATTTATTTTTTTAACCACCGGCCCTACTAGTTATAGTAGTGGTACATCACACCCAAAAATGGTGTGAATTTACCCCTAAAATGTAACAGACAATTTTTTTATTGTTTAACCAGTCTACTAGTATTAGCAGTGTACTTCCACACCCAAAAACTGTTTGAATTTCAACCGAAAAATTGTAAATGACATTTTTATTTATTTTATCGGCCTACTATAGGTATAGCAGTGGTACTATACACCCAAAAATTGGTGAATTTCACCCTCGAAAATGTAATTGACAATTTATATTTTTTTTTAACCGGCCTACTAGGTTTAGCAGTGGTACAATCACACCCAAAATTGGGTGAATTTCACCCGAAAAAGTAAATTAATTTTTTATTTTTTTGTAAACCTGTCTACTTAGTATAGCAGTGGTACTATATACCCAAAAATTGCTGAATTTCACCAGAAAATGTAACTGACAAAGTAGTGAAATTATATAAAATAAAATACTTACAAAAAAAATAAAAAATTAGATTTATGAGGTGGAGTTCCATATGGAGTAGGAGTTTGAGGAGGCGGTGGAAGTAGCGGTGTATGTGGAAGCGGCGGTGGAGGAGGACGAGGTAGCCAACACAGGTTTTTGGTTTTAATTTAATTTTTTTAAATTAGGTTACACTCTAAAAGAGTTTGAAATATCCAAAATACAAGAATGAGCAATTGCGCTGCAGTATAACAATGGCTGGTTAGTGCCGGTATACATGTCTATTCTGGACAAGGTACGGACAAGTCCTGAGGGAACCATGCCTGGTTCATTTTAATGATTGTGAGCTTGTCCACATTGGCTGGGGACAGGCGGACAGATAATACACTGGCTGCAGGGCAGGCCAGCACCTCCAAGGTGTGAAGGGCAAGCTCAGGCCATGTGCCCAATTTTGAGACCCAGAAGTTGAAGGGGGCAGACCCGTCATTCAGTACGTGTAGGCGTGTGCACACATACTGCTCCACCATGTTGGTGAAATGCTGCCTCCTGCTAAGACGTTCCATATCAGCTGGTGGTGCTGGTTGTTGTGGCGTGCTGACAAAGCTTTTCCACATTTCGGCCATGGTAACCCTGCCTTCTGAGGTGCTGGCGGTGCCCCACCTGCGTTGGCGACCTCTTCCTCGTCCTCTGCCTTCGACTTGTGCTTCCACTGTGCCCCCGCTGTCAGGTGGGAATGCCACCAGCAGCGCATCTACCAGCGAGCACTTGTACTCGCGCATCTTACGATCATTCTCCAGTGAGGGAATTAAGGACGTCACGTTGTCCTTGTAATGGGGATCCAGCAGCGTGGCCACCCAGTAATCAGCACAAGTTAGAATGTGGGCATCTCGGCTGTCGTTGAGGAGACACTGCAGCATGTAATCGCTCATGTGTGCCAGGCTGCCCAGAGGCAACGAAAAGCTGTCCTCTGTGGGAGGTGTATCGTCTGTGTCCTCTGTATCCCCCCAGCCACGCACCATTGATGGCCATGAGCTTGTCTGGGTGCCACCCTGCTGTGAACATGGTTCCTCCTCCTCCTCCATTTCCTCCTCCTCATCCTCCACCTCGTCATACTCCAGAACTGTGCCCTGGCTGGATAATTGTGTACCTTGGGTTTGTGGGTGCAGGAACCCACCCTCGGAGCCACTTGGGAATGACTGGCCGGAAACCCTACAAAATGATCCCTCTTCCTCCTCCTCCTCCTGTGCCACATCCTCTTCCATCATCGCCAGGAGCGTTTTTTCATAGAAGTGGGATAGTAACGTTGAGAACGGCGTTATCAGCACTGGCCATGTTGGTACTCGAAACAGCGCAACAAGGAACACAGGTCTCGCATGGTGGCCCAGTCATTGGTGGTGAAGTGGTGCTGTTCCGCCGAGCGACTCACCTGTGCGTGCTGCAGCTGAAACTCCACTATCGCCTGCTGCTGCTCGCACAGTCTGGCCAGCATGTGCAAGGTGGAGTTCCACCTTGTGGGCACGTCGCATATGAGGCAGTGAGCGGAAAGGCCGAAGTTACGCTGCAGCACTGACAGGCGAGCAGCGGCAGGGTGAGAACGCCAAAAGCGTGCACAGACAGCCCGCACTTTATGCAGCAACTCTGACATATCGGGGTAATTTTTAAGGAATCTCTGCACCACCAAACTCAGCACATGCGCCAGGCAAGGGATGTGCGTCAAACCGGCTAGTCTCAGAGCTGCTACGAGATTTAGCCCATTATCGCACACCACCAGGCCGGGCTTGAGGCTGACTGGCACAAACCACTCATCGGTCTGTTGTTCAAGGCCCGTCCACAGCTCCTGCGCGGTGTGGGGTTTGTCCCCCAAACAGATAAGTTTTAAAACTGCCTGCTGTCGTTTACCCCTGGCTGTGCTGAAGTTGGTGGTGAAGGTGTTACACTGACCGGATGATGACCTGGTAGAGGATGAGGAAGCAGAGTAGGAGGAGGAAGCAACAGGAATTAAACTGAAGCACCCTGCAATCCTCGGTGGTGGAAGGACATGCGCCAAACTGCTATCCGCCTCAGGCCCAGCGTGCTGTTAGGGAGATATAACGTCCCTGACCGTGCTTACTGGTCCACGTATCCGTAGTCAGGTGCACCTTGCCGCAGATGGCGTTGCGCAGTGCACATCTGATTTTGTCCCCTACTTGGTTGTGCAGGGAAGGGATGGCTCGCCTGGAAAAGTAGTGGCGGCTGGGCATGACGTACTGTGGGACATCGACCACCATAAGGCCTTTAA